>NW_024425563.1:84194959-84511725 GCF_017311325.1 Ursus maritimus
TGGACAATATAAGAAAGTCTCTGATGTCTTGAAATATGTCACCAGAAATGATTCCAAATGCATAAATCCATATCAAGCAAAGGGAGACATGAAGACCCAGTATCTCTCCGTATAAAGCGTTAGGGAGACATACACTAATAAAGCACACAAGCAACTGTTTATATTCAAAAGTGCAGGAGAAAATATATTAAATCATTATATTCTTTAAACAGTAAGGATGCAGACCTACACCCTAGTGTCTCAGACACTTTCCAGAAGGATGAAAGAAATACTGATAAAAAGACCTTTTTCCTTCAAAAAAATCATTCTTTAAATTCCATCTTCCTGAAGAAAATGGTGTTTTAACATAGAAATGGGCTCTGGCCTCATTAAAAGGTGTTTCCCCTGCTAGCCCCTCATTAACTGAACTCACACTCTTCAGTGATGTCACGGCCATCACTACATCCAGCTCCTGGTGGGCCTTCTGCTGGGGACCAATCACCGAGGCCTGGTTCCTCCCCTTCTCTTTCTCATCCTGTGTATTGATCCAAGCCCCAAGATTCCTGCAGACTTCAAAGGGAGATGTGCTCCAAGATCAGTAGGGAGGGGTGGGTGGGTCAGGCAAGAAAAAGCTTCCAAAGGAAGACAAACTCTCAAAAGTATCCTAAATTCATATTTACTACAAAGAGCTTATTGAAAACATGAAAATATTTCCCTACCTAAGGCTTACAATAATGATTTGCAGGGTTATCGGTGTTTGTTTGGTTTTGAATCCACATGCATAGCTTATTGCATTCTTTGCCATAAAGCATCAAGAGGACTTAGGGCAACTCCAACAGTGTGATTCAATCACTAACAACGCACAATGTTCTCCACGGTTTCACTGAAAGCAGTTTGAATGTGCTCTTGATAATTATTATTGTTCAAAATTATTATGCTCATATTTTTAAGGCACTGGGTGAGGGAAATACACACACACACAGAATTTTATATAAAGAATATTAAATATGCCAATCTAAATATCAAATGAGAATGTAGTCTTAACTAGCAGTTATAGTGGATTTGTTGTGGTAAAAATAATCAAAACCTACAAGCCTTATTTAATTCATACCCTACTTTTATCTCTTTCAGTTGTTAAGTGCAGGTGCCAAATATGCTATTAGGCACCCAACCAAACATTTTGGAGGAGAACAGTGTAAGTGTGTGTGTGTGGGGGGGGGAGATCTACTCCTATTTTCCTTCAGTGGGATAAAAGAATATTCTTCATATATCATTTCTGGTAGTCCACTGACAATCATTTCCCAACTGTAGACTATCTGAATAAAGGTCTGAAGTGGTACAGAACAAAATACACATAAAATACTAGAAGTCCCAAATATTTTTGAAAACAAGGTCTGAGGGGCGCCTGGGTGGCTCAGTTGGTTAAGCATCTGCCTTCGGCTCAGGTCATAATCCCAGGGTCCTGGGATCGAGTCCTGCATTGGGCTCCCTGCTCAGTGGGGAGCCTGCTTCTCTCTCTCCCTCTGCCCTTCTCCCCTGCTTATGCGCGCTCTCTCTCTGTGTCAAATAAATAAATAAATAAAATCTTTAAAAAAAAAAAAGGAAAAGAAAACAAGGTCTGACATGGAATATAAAAATGAATAATTAGACATAAAATTAATATACCACAAACAGACTTTATAACTAGATTATCAATGTGCTTAAATCTAGGTGGGCAGGAGTCGATATTTGTGTTCTGGTGAACTAAACCAGAAATGATGAGGAGTTATAAATCTGGATACAACGTAAATCTTCCATATTTCAAAAGCACACAGACAGGAGTAAATGTTTCCGTGTGTATTTTATGCTGATTTTTTTTCAAGGACAGTAATTTCAAGCACCCCAGAAAACAATTAGCAAGATTGAGAATAATTTTTTTGAAAAGCTCTTTTAGCTGAAGAAAAAGCCAACGGCTATCCTTTATAAAAGAGGTTTCCACTAATGGTGGACTATTCTGCTCACGAAACACAGGAAAGGAAAGCACCCAGCCTCTGTGGTCTGGTGTTCAGCCCTTAAAGGTATCCAGTATTCATAGTTTTCAAATAGTATACTATTTAATTCGATCTTAACCAGGTTCCAGTCCTATCTTTCCATAGCCATGAGACCTTGAGTAATCCAAACAAGTTTTCTAGACTTCAATTGAATAAACTGTATAAGTAGATTCAAAGACATCCAAAATGTTTCCCAGCCCCAAATCTCTTATGACCTCCTGGTGTTCTTATGAGATGTTTTAACATATTACCATGAACAGTTATTGAATTCCTTTCTCTAGAATTCAAAATGAGTAAAAATAATAAAATGTTTGCTAGGACTTGAGGCTATTTTCTCCATTGACAGAGGAATGGATACACCTTTGTAATTCCTTGCGGTGCTATGGCATCCAAACTATTATGACTCAGATTCGGTGTCTAGTTTCAACCTAAGGACTGAAAACTTTCTCCAATTCTAGGAAATGCTCTGCCATCATCCCTTGGAATATCGCACCCGCCTCATCTGCGGCACTGTCTCTTTCTCGAACTCCTATCAGGTGTAGGATCATTGGCTGCTACGTTCTTGCTTAGATTTCTGAGTGTGCTCAGTGCAGACTCAGGCCTCTACCTACGTGTCCAGTGAACTTTAGCTTCTGTTTCTCTCAAGTGACCTTTTTTTTTACCCAAGAACCAGGACAAGAAGCCTACTTCCACGTCACATGTCAACTCTCCTGGGCAGAGATCTTCAGGTACTCACGCAGGAACAGGAAGACTCCATCCCAACTTTGGACTTTATGCTGCAAGCTCAGGTCCATCTTTCTTTTATGTTTAGAGACCAGATTCCTTGATTCAGACTTAAACTTCTCAGTTCCCAGGGCATAGGTTAGGTCCAGATAGCCCTGTGGGTCTCTGTAGCTTCTATTCTTTCTAACCACTATGTCTTTGGGTCCTTTCTTGTTGCTGGCACCTGAAGATCTCCCCTAACTTGCTTTTAAGTTCAACTGTGTACTTTACATTTTTTTCTTTCATATTTCATCCAGCATTTAATATGTGTGGAATGGCATTAAGGCTTTCCCATGTTAGTTCACCCTCTACTTATTGCTCTGTCTACATTCTACATAGACAATAAAGTGCTACATCCCTCAAGCACATTTAATGGTTCCTCAGGTACGTTAAAAAATTCCGTTGCAACGTCATTTCTACTTACGCTGCTGTTAGTCATCAGAGTCACCCATTTATCTAAAAGAGCAACCACCTGAAATGAACAGATTCCTAAAAGACAGAAGACCACAGTAAAACTGACTTTAATATCAGAACTAAGTATTCAATAAGGAAATAAGTCACAATATTGCTGAATCAATCTACTACCAAGAAAGAAAAGGCCAGGATAAAGCCAAACAGAACTTAAGAAACATGACCCAAAAATGTGAGTCTTAATCGGCACAACATAAGAGTCTCCTCTCCTTACAGAATTATTTCTGGGTATAACAAAAAAATAATCTTAGGAGAAAAATCTCTCCTTTGGGCTGGTTTTGAAAACTTTTTAATTAGGAATCATACTGATAGGCTATAATCTTTGGATAGAAGCTTGGTTAACAAGGAAAAGATATGAAAGTGTGTTAGACTAAGACCGTGTTTACATCTTCTCCCACAAGGGGTTATTAGCAAGGATTTAAGAAGGCTTGGAAGTGCTAAAATTTCAATGTAGGCTTGAAAGGGAGGGAGACACTAAGGATGAAGCTGTAGATGGCATGGACTGTTGTCCTGGACCAGAGCAAAGAAGAATGAAATCACTGGAGTGTTAAAAGAGAACCGTCCTGGCAACTTTACAACTTGTTCTTAGAAATGACAGACCAAGACAAACATGAAAAGGAAAACAGGGGGGAGGAGGAGGAGGAATGGGAGGTTTTTTGGTGCCTTGGGATTCTCTTAGAGAGAAGATTAATACTTCATATTGGAACAGGGGGCGTAAGCCCAGGTAACAGGATGCTAAGGAATGTGCCCTAAAGTAGGAAAGAGAACTGGCGGCGTGCAGAAAAGGGTAAAGGAGTCATGGTGCAGACGTATAACTGGAGGGGCGCTGGGTGTTTGCGTTGGCTTCCACAAGCCATTCTCATTGGAAATATTTCTGGAACTCAGTTCCCTGGAGTCAAAAAAAAAAAAAAAAGTGCTTCATGGAAATCTGTCTCAAGTGAAAAAAGCATTTTTTCAAACTTTTCTCAGCACTCCAGAAGAAAATTAATATATGAAGGAAAAGAATTATTCTTTTTCTATTTAGTTTGCTAAACAAAAATAAGCGAGGTACAATAATTATCTCAGGGATTGCAACTAGAACAATTGAGTCTGCTGGTTTGTAACTATAATAAAAAGTTACCTAATTCTAAGAGGGATGATTCAACCACCACAGTAGACCTTTCCATGTGGGGGCCTTCGTGGGATGCCTGCTCATCTCACCTTTATCTCCGGCCCTCTGCACTCCCCTACATCCCTCCCATCCCCAAACGCATTTGTATTCATTTTATAATCATTGGAATATTTTCAGATGGGGCTTTTTAGATTTCACAGTGGTTCCTGGATTGCTGGCTAAGTAATGCTCACACGTTTGCATGACAGACAGGACATACGTCAAATCTGTAGGAAATCCTCATGAAGGCAAAATAGGTACGTTCGTGTGGATTTGCAAAAGCATTAGTAATAGTCTGAAGGATAATAACATACAGCCCAGTTGTCCCCTGAGCACTGGAAAACACTAGGACAGCATACACTGGTAAAGTGCCAGCAAAAACGTGGACCCCTTCAGACTCCCCGAGGCAGAACCCACCTCTCCTAATCTGGCTCTCCTGACCTATACCCCACGGATTACAATGTGTGTCATGGGATAAACATGAGCTCAGAAGCCCCGGAGCAGTAATTCCTAAATTTACCAGCCCTGCTGGTATGACCCAAGGCCAGGAATTTAAGATGTTTGTGCCTCGGGTCCTCATCTACACAACAGACAAAATAGTATCTACCTCACCATGTTCATATAAGGATTAACTAAATCAAGACAAGACATATGCAGCACCCAGCAGCGTCCACCTGGATTAAGCATCAATGATTACTCCCCGCCCCTGAAAGTAAGCCACTTTTCCCTGGCAGTTTGGGGAGTGCATGTATCCTCTGTCATGAACAGGACCCAGTGCCAGTCCCCATTCCTGAAACTTTAAAAATCTGGTGGAGGTTTGGCTTCCATGAATTCAAGGAAAGATAGTAAGATCCATGGGCTGAGATTCCTGAAATAGGAGTTAAAGTCTGATTTCTGACTGATTTCCTGCAAAGGTACAGAAAATACAATGTACAGCAGAATGCTTCTACCCAACGTGAACGGAGCAGCCTCACAGGTAATTCTCTACCATTCACTGGTCCCCCAGTCTCCCAACCAGCTCCCCTCCCCCTCCCAGCAAAGAGCACAGAGTAGGAAAATCTCCACTGCTGTGACGGTCTCAACATGTGTTCGATTTCAGTGACTGTTTGTGTGTTTGTGTGTGTGTGTGTGTGTGTGTGTGTGTGTGTGTACATGTGTGAGATCATGGGAAGGTACAAAAATCAAATTGATAAAAAGGGATTATTATCAGAATGTGTGTCTGGGTGCATGAGCACATGTGTGCACGTTCGGTCTGATCTTATGTTTGGACAATGCAGAGATTAGCATCAGAGACAGTATCTGTGAGTAGCTGTACATAAATGACTCATTATATAATAGTTCTCAGAAATAATCTTACTGAACCCAGATTAAACTAGCTGAGATCCACAGCCTGAAAACTGAAAAAAATCAGAAACTTTAAACTTTATATTGTAGAAATGACCAGAGCTCTAGAGATCATTACCATTTAGTTCAAGAAAGAGATGTCTGAGACTATTTACTTCCACATTCTACAAAAAGGAAAACTGAGTCTGAAAATAGAGATTTGTTGAAAGTCACACAAACCTCGCAACACACAGCCCATTCATTTTTCCCTAATCACTCACTGCTCCTTTCCTTCCTGCATTACTTAGTAAATTCCATGGACTGCTAACCACACTCACTCCTAATGATACCGTTTACATACAGATAACACCCATATTTATATTCCCAGCCCAGACCTCTCCCCCTAATTCCAGACTTTTACATCCAAATATCTACTAGAAATCCCTACACGTGTCCCAACAGTTCCCCGAAATTTAACATCAAACCAAGCTCCTTAGACTCTGCCTCCTCTTCTTGCCACCTTCTCCATCTCAATAAATGACAACTCTATTCCCCAAGTCGTTCAAGACAGAGCTCTTGAAGCCATCCTGACTTCTCCCTACTCCCCACCCCATGTCTGTTCAAAACATTAAAATCTGATACCACCCGGTCCAACTCCCTGTCCTTTACCAACCACATTGTTACAGTGGCCTCCTGTCTCATCTCTGCTACCTTCAGCTCCTTCTCAATTCAGCATCCCAGAATGATCCTTTTTAAAGGAATAAATTCAATGGAGTTACTCCTTGGCTCAAAACCCTTCACAAGGTTCCCTTTCACTCAAGTCCATACCGAGGCCCATGAAACTCTGTGTTAGTGGCTCTGTCTTTCCCCCATTTTCCTCACCTCCCTCTGCTGTCCCACCCAGACACAGTACCCACCCTTGCTGTGACTCAAATACAGAGGCAGGCTCCTATGTGATTTTTTTTTTTGTTTCCTTTTGTTGTTTCTAAGATTTTAATTATCTATTTATTTAGAGAGAGAGAGAGTGCAGTGAGTGGGGCGGGGGCGGGGGTGGAGAGGCAGGGGGAGAAGCACGTGCCCCACTGAGCAGGGAGCCCCACATGGGGCTCGATCCCAGGACCCTGGGATCATGACCTGAGCTGAAGGCAGATGCTCAACCGACTAAGCCACCCAGGCACCCCGTGATTATTTTTGTTTCTCCCTGGAAAACTCTTCCTCCAGATCATTGCAGAGCTCACTCCCTCATCTTCAAGTCTTTACTCAAAAATCA
Source organism: Ursus maritimus (assembly GCF_017311325.1). Lineage (NCBI taxonomy): Eukaryota > Metazoa > Chordata > Mammalia > Carnivora > Ursidae > Ursus > Ursus maritimus. The sequence continues at coordinate 84,201,945 of NW_024425563.1, forward strand.
TCTTCTCAAGGTGAAGCCTTCCTCCCCACTCCCCCCTTCCCTGTCCCTCTTCCTTGGCTTTTTCTCCCCCTCAGTTTTATTTTTCTCATCTAACATTCTATACTTTTTATTTACTTATTATTTTCTGACTCCCCCATCTTAGCTATAATGTCCATAAGGGTGGAAAGTTCCTGGCATATCTGATGAGTGAACGAATAACAATGAATAAAATAGTAGGATCCTTGCTAAATAAAACTGGTTCCCAAAGCAGGATTACAGTGACCAAATGCTATGGAAAAATAAATAAAGCTTATATTAAATGTGCCTACCTATCTTCATCTATATTTGTGCATGTGTATATCCACGCCTGTGTATGTACATGTGTGTGTTTGCCATGAAGATTCCTATGAGTCAGCAAAGTTAACACTCTGCTCTGGTTCCCCAAGTCCTTCTTTATATAGAGAGAAATTACTGTAAACTATTTCCCGAAGAATTAGAAATGGCAGAGCGAACGTAACTAAGGAGGAACACTGCTCTAAGGTGCTTTCTTTACATAAAGCTAATTTGACCCTATAGAAATCACTAACGAACTTGGGTAAACTCATATGGGTAGCTGATGTTTGGGAGGTGAGCATGCACAAACAGGATATGCAAATTGTTAGAGCAGATGAATTTCTTTAAACACAAATGTGGACTATGTGTTTGAGCAGCAAAGTGCTAACGAACAGGGGAATTTAAAATGTTGCTTGTGCAAGACATACAAGAATAGAAAACATGTCTGTTATAGACCCCTGTGTTCTTGGCTAGCTAAGGTAAATGGATGACAATTTGGAGAGAAGACAAAATTAAGAATTAAGATGGGACAACAGTCCCAGGTCTTGATGAAGAACTAACCCATTTCCCCCCAAACTGTATGATTTTACTACACTTTAGATTTCAAAAAATTCAAAAAAACCATCTAAAATTTATGGTCAGCAATAGCCATCTGAGAAATACCTTGATGTATTTTTGCTTTACTCGTGGAGCAACTAAACCAAGACTCAGGAATCACAAACTAATGAATTTAGGTCCCTGCCTACCCTGTTTGCAATCATTTATATTCTTGTGGCAGCTCATAAACAATAAAATGGGTAAGATAAGACCAAAAAAAAAAAGAAAGAAAGAAAGAAAAAGAAGCTAGCTGATTGAGTAATGTACTCACCAGGTGCTAGGTAATTCCCTCATGCATAGTGGAAAATGGTGTAGTCTTATAAGCTCAAGAGCAAGGCAAATATAAGCACAATGAGCTGCTGAACTAGTTTCTGAACTGTTTTTTGTGGAGTGTGGTGGGTGGGGGGGGGTATTTTTGTTTTTTGTTGTTGTTTTTGCTTTGAGACAAATGCATCAAAAGTAATTTAGGATTGTGAGTCCAAGCTCTAGAAATCATTCCCCTGGACCTGAATTCTGCTCAGCCACTTACTAACTCTATCATCTTAGAAAGTCACTTATTCTCTCCATGCCTCAAACTCTCCATGTGTAAAATATGCATAAATAGCATTTCAAAAAAGGGTTGTTGTGAAAATTAAAAGAGAAAATGTATATAAAGTACTTAACAAAGTATCTCTAAGAAGCATGAAGTAAATATTAGCTATTTTTTAGTAATCTTATTATCTAAATTCTGAGTGCCCTAAACACCACTGGAATGGGTCTTTCTGTCCCTCTCCTCATGACCACAGAATAAAAGTTAGTCCTTATTTTAAAACGTTTAGGTGGAAGACTTTCCCAAAGTTCTCTTTCTTCTTTCTGAAAAATGATCTACCCGCCTTCTTTTATTTCTGTCTTCTTTACTTTTTCATTTCTGGATTCTTTTATTTAATCCCTAATACATTCAACCTCCCACAGTTGGTTATAGAAAACAATACCCTTTAGCAAACAAACAAAACATCTTCCCCTTTACCATATCCTCACCCTCCTCCCTGCTCACTGCTATCCTTCACCCCAACTCAACTACACACGGGCTCCTTCCACTCCTCATAATTAGCCTCATCCTCTGACCCCTCCCATGCATTCCTCTTACACACACACACACACACACACACACACACACCCCTTTACCACTTGCCAGACTTTGCCCTTTGTCTTGCCACATTGCCATCCCCACTCTCCTTGCAGGTCTTCCCTGTCTTTGTTCCTTATGCTCTTTGCTTGCCCTTCCAGCCACCAGCAAGTGTGATGTGCCTCTATGTCTGCCACAAACAGGTGGCCTGCCACAAAATCCCTGCCCAGACGCACCTCATCAATAGGAGATTTCAGCTCTGGATAACACAGAATGTTCACGACACAAAGGAGAGAAGAGGACACTTCCCAAAAGACATTTTAAAGATTTCTTTGGGTATTCCACTCAGAAGTCATTGTAAGTGTGTGTGTACATGTGTGTATGCATATATGTGTATGTGAATATAATATAAATAATATATATAATATATTAAGATAGGTGGACTAATGAACTTATGGGTCTGTCTTTACCAAAACACAGCAGGACAACTCAGACTTAGTCTGAAAGTCACAGAATACCTTTTGAAATGAGAATCTAACCAGAAAAGATAAAAAAGTAAATGAAAGTGAAAATTTATGACTTCATTTTTATATTAAAGAAAACTATTATGATTACTTCAGGTGATATTAAAAAAAAAACCTTCTGAATGTGCCTGTGAAAATAAGGTAAAACTGTCAATAATATATAATATCATTTAGACCTTCTACTGACATAGTACCATAAACCAAAGAAGATAGTGAAGTAAGGCTGAAAAAAAGTCCAGCTCTGTTAGGTGGGTTAGAGACAAAAACTCCTGGAACGGGAGGTGGAAGTAAGCCAGTGATGGGAACAATAAGACAATTTCCCTGCCCCCACCCCATCTCTGCTAGTTTCCTCTCTCTTTCCTTCCCATTCTCTTTTCTCTCATTGCCTCTCTCTCTCTGCTCCTTCTCTTTCCTGTCTTTGCTTTATGATCTCTTCCCACACCAGCTTTTTTTCCAAACCAACTGCAATCACAAGACAGACCTTAAAACTACATAATAGTAACCATGCCCTGCATTTATGAATCACTTTGCAGATTACAAAACATTTTCACCTAATGATCGGTCACCCTCTGAGATAAGTAAAGCCAATATTTTAATCCCCAGTGTATAAATAGGTGAACAAAGGCTTAGTGAAGTTCGTGGGTTCCTTAGGTTAGGAGTTTTCAAAGACGCTACCTCTTCTTTTTTTTTTTTTTAAGTCAGAATAACCCTGTGGGCAACAAGCCCACTGCTATCCCCAGGTAGGTCACATGGGTTGTGGTGGGAGTAACACTGGGTTGGGGACAAAAGGAGTTTTAATATCTCTATTGTTTCATTTCTTTTAAAAATCTGAGCAAATGTGACAGATATTCATATCTGTTACATACATCTGGTGTTAAATCATTCTTTTTGTTTTCTCTCGGTTTAAAATATTTCACAATAAATATAAAGGAAAGAAAAATAACCCTGCCAAGTGTGTGTTAATCCCTCTCTTCTTTCAGATGAGGAAACTGAACTATAGACCAGTTAAGTGATTTGCCATTCATTCAAAGTTACACCAACATTGTAAGTTACAGATACAGGACTCATACTCTTCAACTATTAATAACTAAGAAAGATCGAGATACTAAGTCCTTAGTCCTGGATATTGAGGTAGAAGCAAATGAGATCTGAATACATCTTTATTTCTGTGATCAGTATCAATCTAAAAAATGATTAAATGGTTAATCTCCCAAACAGTGGGGTGAAGATGACTTGACAACATGAATTACACCCAATTTGAGGATCGAGCTATGTCTCTCTCCTAGATCAGAGCTTGCAGGAAGAGGCCCTTAGGGAGGTCTCACAGCTAGGACCAACCACCATCACATGATGTCACCTAAAGCAGTAATACCTCATCTACTCCGACGACTGAGGGCAAAATCGACGATTATCACAATAGTCACTCCTAGGTCCACTAAATAAATTATTCAAGTCATTGGCACCTAAACCGGGGGCTGTGTAGAGATTTAGAAACTTTCAATTTGCTCTCCTCTTTTCATAATCCAAAACTTAATGTAAAAAATAAAGGCACAGACACAGACATTTCCCTTCTGCCATTTCATTCATCTTTACGTAAAGTGACCACTTTAGAGTCCCCAAGGCATTCTCAAATACTTGAGTTCATTTAGTCCTCTGTAGAATGGGATCACTACAGGAGCAATGCTGAGTGAGGCCACACTGAGAGGGACATAGCCAGGGACTTAAAGCCAGAGATGGGCGGGCACACCAGCTCCACCAGCTACAGGTCATGAGACTCTGGACAAGTTACCCACTCTTTCTGCACTTAGGTTTTGTCATCTCTCAAATAAGGATAATATTGCTACCTCACAGATTTATTGTGAGAAACACATAATTTATTTGAAGCCACACTGAAAACTGCAAAGCACTATAAAAAAGTAAAGTCTTATTATACATAGAAATGTTATTAAAACACATTCTTATGTAAACACACTACACTTCTCAAACTCATGGCCAGAGAACTCATTTCTTTTTTTATTTTATTTTATTTATGTAATTGATAGAGAGACAGAGAGACAGAGAGAGCACAAGCATGGGGAGTAGGAAGGGGAGAGGGAGAAGCAGGCTCTCCCCTGAGCAGGGAGCCCAACACAGGCCTCGATCCCAGGACCCTGGAATCATGACCTGAGCTGAAGGCAGATGCTTAACCGACTGAGCCATCCAGGTGCCCCAGAGAACTCATTTCTTTTCTGGACTTTGGGGCCAAAATTTTCAAACTGTCTTATGACATCTATTTTTCAATCAAAATTATAGGGCTTTTTAGAAATGGTGCTTATAAATATATTCAGAGTCTACTTAAACACAAGGTGCATTAATGTAAAAACTTAATATATTACAAGAAATGCTGAAGAGAACCCAGAATTTAAAATCAATGAATTGCCTTGGTCCACATGAATAAAATGGATGCCCTGAGCACTTTCATCTATACTTGGTAGAAAATACATTACAGCCTTTTTAAATGACAAACTAAATAAATAAAACTGAATATGTACTGTTATGCTCATAAAATCATGTCTTTGAATAGAAACAGCATAATGAAACCATCATTTTTATGTAATTTAAGGACTCTGTCCCATATTTTGATTCTTGGTCTCTTGGTATCTTAGAGGCCAGGGCTCCATTCTAAATAATCCATTTGGGCATAGAAAATTAATCTCGACATTAATGGCAATGATAACACATTTTATTCACATATTTCCCTACTCACCTGGCTGGATCAATCCAATCCCCAGACCCTTTCTCTTCCCTGCCAGCACAGAGTCCTTTGTTTCACAAAAACCTACAGAATCTAGAGCACTGTGGTGAACGGTACTCAATATTTGGGGAAAATTTTATTTTACATCAAAAATTAAAATTTGAAATTATTTAAAGTTATTAATTTCATGAACGAAAGTAAGAACTTACTTGATCTAAATCAATATTCTTTGCTCTTTTCCTATTCCCGACATTTGAATTATTCCTACCTATATCTATGTTTACCACATCAAAATAACAGATTTAGAATTTATTAAGAAAAATTATTTATTTTGTACATAGCCTATGACAATAAGGATTTAAAATACAAAAAAATAATCCACTGCGATTCTTTTTATAATGTACAGATGAATGCCTCAGATTAGAGATAAATGTACCAGAACCTAGGCTACAGAACTGCCTTTATTTTCCTAACACAGGTACTGAATGAACCACAAGCCGCCCATTTTGGAAAATCTGGTTGTCCTAGAGTAACTTACACATCTTTCCCCTGAAGGAAAATAATAGGCAAAATGAACCCACAACCTAAGAATCTGCACATCTTTCTGAAACTTCTCCTTTCAGATGCCACTGTTTCCACCATTTCTTCCTCAACTCAGATGTTGGGGGAATTGCTGGTCCTATCTTCTGTTTTTGCCCCGACGCCCAATTAATCAAGCCTCTTTATCCTTCCTTTATAATTCCCTGTAACCTCTCCCAGCCTCCTCATTGCCAACACCCCCGGAACAACTAATATAAATTCAGTGCTTACGCTATGCCAGATAATGGGCTTGGCCCTTCGCAAGCGCTTACTGAGAGACGAGTGCCGTTACTCTGCAGATGAGAATACTGAAGCTTAGAATTAACTGGTAGCCGCAGGACTGTAACACACCCAGACCAAACAACTAGTCATACTCTTCTCCGCTCTGCTAGATGACTCCCCTTTTATTAACACTAGTAGCCTAATATCTGGTCTCCCTTCCTCAGGCTTCCACCACCCCGGTCCACTTTACACAGCCCCACAAGAAGCTGAAACACTTCCCATGGACATGAGGGGCCTCTGTCACCTTCTGGCTCACAAATACCAGTTTATCTGGGCAATTGTTTGCACTTCCCCAGGCAACCCCAAAGCTGCACACCCACCAGCTGTCCTCAGATCAAACAGGCCTTTTCTTCCCTCAAGGTCCAGGAGACTCCCAGAAAACCAAATAGGCTTTCAAGGTACAACCACCCAGCCAATAAACTTGCAGGGGCTCCCTACTGCCCAAAGACAAAAGGAATGCCTCGGTTTGATGTACCAGGCTCATCAAGCCAAACTTGCCCAAATCAGCCCCACATCTTGCCTTTCATTTCAATAACTCCTCACCTCCACCAGGAACGCTTACTCTTCACTAAACCTTCCCTACAAGTCTCAACAGTACTACTTTGTTTGTGCCCCTTTTCAGGACTAACATACCATTTACCCCTCTTTCCCTTCTATCAGAACTCTAAACTTCAAAGTCTATTCTGAACCATCTCTGATTACTCTGAATCAGAAGGGCTTCTCTCTTGTCTAAAGTTTGATAGCTCATGTTGCTCATGCCACTGTCCTGTCATATCATTTATTATTGGTATTTACACTTACCATTTGGTTTTATTTTCAAGTATATATATTTTGAAGTTGTTTACAAACTACAAACTCCTCACAAACATTTTTATTTTAGGATGCCTGGGTGGCTCAGTCAGTTAAGCATCTGCCTTGGGCTCAGGTCATGATCTCAGGGTCCTGGGATCGAGCCCCGCATTGGGCTCCCCACTCAAGGGGAAGTCTGCTTCTCCTTCTCCCTCTGCCCCTATCCCCTGCTGCTGCTCTCTCTCTCTCTAATAAATAAACAAAATCTTCAAAAAATTTTAAAAATTAAATATATAATGAAGAGAGGAGAGAGAAAAAAGAGATATTAAGATGTGAAATAAATTTACAAAGGTAAGTAAACGTAAAGAAGACGAAATTAAATCTCTTCGGAGATCCAACAAGGCAAAGGATATTACTGCTTCCTTGTTCAAATCTAACCATCTAGTAATTCTTTTCACTAGACTATTTCTGTAATTCATTTACAAATTGAGATAAGAGGCCCTTGACTACTTAAAGCCAGTTAGAAAAGATGGAAAAAAAAAAAAAAGATGGAAATGATCGACTAAAAATGCTAAACGATGTCAACTTTTTACGTTTTGCCTAAAAACAGAACAGCCCACATTTCCTGCAGCCAAGTGCCGGGGCTGAGGCTGCAGGACCTGCTCCCAAGAGGTCGAGGGAAGAATTAAGTGTAAAATCTCTTAATATTTAAAAGAATTTTATATGAATTGTCATGCTTTTATGGAAATATAAAAAGCCAGTCATACGAAATTCAATTAAAATTTCAGAATAATTGGAAAGAAGAGAACTGATTTTGTTTGACATTTTGTAGGTTTCAATAACCCCCTGCACCTCCATTATCCCAACTGTAAAGTGGGAATAATATGAGTATCTACCCCGTGAAGTTCTCCTAAGAATAAATAAGTTAATTCCACACAGGGTTTAGAGAAGGGCCCTGCACATAGTAATGAGAGCTCAATTAATGCTGGCATTTTTGCTGTCTTATCTGTTGTGAGTATTCCTACCATCTGGGTTTTCCCATCCATAAAATGGAGGCGTTTGAACTCACAAAAGAAAAGCCTATAAGAATAATAAGCGAAGTTTTTGAAACCCCTCTCATTCACGTGTTCTAAAGTTTCCGTGTACTATTTTTGCCTTACTGTCCTGTTGGAAATAAACTTTACTCAGCAAGATGTAAAATTGAGTTGTTCTGACCCCTTTCTGGTTCGTATACAACCTGCCTTCTTCCTCCATTCCACCCTATTCATTTTCAAATGCCTAAAAATGCTTCCTAAAAATAGGGGAAAATCAACCCCTCCAAAATATTTGTAAGAATAGTCGGAGTTCCGTAAGATGCCTCCATATAAAATATACAAAGATCAGTATCATACCTATGTATTAGAAATGGCCAGTTAGAAGACGTAATTTAAAAGATCACTTATACTAAAGAATACTTAAGAATTAGTGGGAGAAAAATGTTCTATTCAATAAATGGTACTGGGAAAACTGGCAGAACATAGAGGGAAAAATTAGATCAGTACCATTCTTCTTAGATGAATTCTTCCTAGAATGAATTACAAATGAATTTGACAGTTTCATGCAAAAACTAAACATTTTTAAAGTACTAGGAGATAGAATATAAGAATGTTTTTGTAATCTGAGGGTTCATGAAACTTTTTATATTCATAATATTGAAGGCAGATACCATACACCAAACGCAGCTAACAGTGACTAGCTTACTACATACCAAACATACATTATCTTACTTATTGTCATATCATTTTAATGTCCGTTTTCCTTTTACACAGAAAAAAAATGACCTTAGCAGTGTATACAGCCAGACCTCATTATTCACAATCCCTTGTTAATTCACCTACTTGCTAAAATGTATGTGCAACCCCCAAACCAAGTTTCATAGTCATCATTCAGGGACGTGTACAGAATAGCCAAAAAAAGAAAAAAGAGCCATCTGACACACCCATTCCCAGGTCAAACAAAGCAACACTCCATCTTCCTATTTCTGCTCTTGTATTGTAAACAAGTACCCTTTTCAAGAGTTATTTCGTGCCCCTTTTTCACATTTTTCTGCTTTTTGTTTGCGATTTCACTGCATAAAATGGCCCCCAACCATAGTACTGAAGTGCTACCTAGTGTCCCTAAGTGTAAGAAGGCTATGATGTGCCTTATGAAGAAAGTACATTCATGCATGAGTTACAGTGCCACAGGCCAGGAGTTCAATGCTAATGAATCAGCAATATATGTTAAACAACATATCTTTAAATAGAAACACACATAAAACATGGTTGTGTATTAATCAGTTGATGAAATTGTGACCACAGGCTCATGGAAATCTAACTCTACATTTCCTCCAGGAACAATGGTTTAGTGTTTGCCCAGTGTTTGCAGAGACTTTATAGCATAAAACTACCACAAATAACTTGAATCAGCTGTTAAAAAAAAAAAATTGCAGAGCTAGGATTAGAATCCAGGCATGTCTGACTCCAGAGACCATACTACCGAACACTGTGTCATTCTCACTCTGTATAAAGGAAACAACTGATAGGTTTGATTACATAAAAATCAAAAGATGAAGGACTAACTGGGGAAAAATACTCATAAAATACATCACAAAGGATTTACTAATATTAACAAAGATTTCTTTGATTCGATATGAAAAAGAGGAACTCTAAAACAGAAAAATGAGGGGTGCCTGGGTGGCTCAGTCAGTTAAGGGTCTGCCTTTGCCTCAGGTCATGACCTCAGGGTCCTGGGATTGAAGTCCCGAGTCTGGCTCCCAGCTCAGTGGGGAGCCTGCTACTCCCTCTGCCTCTGCTGCTCTACCTGTTCGTGCTCTCTCGCTCACACTCTCTCTCTTTCCCTGTCTCAAATAAAATCTTTAAAAAAAAAAAAGAGAAAAATGAGCAAATGATCTGACAGATAATTTATATACACACACACACAAATAAATAACAAGATATAAGAACAGTATTTGATCTCTCTAGTAATCAAAAAAATAAAAATAATTATAAAATGCTATTTTTCAAACCTTTACATTTGGCAAAGACTAAAAAGCATTATATCACCCAGCATTCCTGTGAGTGTATGGATGGATGGGCTCCTGAACAAAATGTAAACTAATGTCATCTTTTTGGAGGAAAATTTAGCAGTAGGTATCAATATCTTAATGTTATTAATAAATTTTGAACCCGGGGCGCCTAGGTGGCACAGCGGTTAAAGCGTCTGCCTTCGGCTCAGGGCGTGATCCCGGCGTTCCGGGATCGAGCCCCACATCAGGCTCCTCCGCTGGGAGCCTGCTTCTTCCTCTCCCACTCCCCCTGCTTGTGTTCCCTCTCTCGCTGGCTGTCTCTATCTCTGTCAAATAAATAAATAAAATCTTTAAAAAAAAAAAAATAAAAAAAATAAATAAATTTTGAACCCAAAGTTTCAGTTCTAGCAATTTATACTGTGGAAGTATTTAGGCATCAGTGAGTGAATAGCGAACATACATGAAAAAACTTTCTTGCATTGTTGTCTACATTATCCCAAACACGAACCGTAGAGGGAATTAAGGATATTTATATGTACCCATACAACGTAATAGTATGTAGCCACTAAACAAAGATGAAAAGCTCTGCATTTACTGGCATGTAAAGATACTGAAAACACAGAACAGAGTGAAAAAAAGCCGACTGTGGTAGGTATAGTCTGAACCCATTCGTGTATGCATGCATATTTGTGGATAAAAACATAGATCGCTTACAAGAGCTCAGAGTTAGCTGAAGGGCTCAGTCCTGAGGACAATATCAAAGATGTCATTGGATCTCACAACTAAAGTTTGCAAAGTTTCCCACTGAGCATTTCTTCAAATTACAGGGCAAAGAGGGCAGCACTGTCCCACTGAGAAGCCCTGATAAGGCTGAAACATGGGTGAGGGATGGGCAGGTGCCATGTCACAATGACTGGCAGCAGTCACCTGACTTCTGTCTGGAACAGAGGTGGCGGTCATCCATTCAGGATTCCTGAGGTTTGATATCACTAGATTTACGAAAAGAGAAGGCCATGATGAGAGCATCACCACCAGACAGGGGCTTACAAGACACAGTAAGAGTGGAGGGCAACAGGAGTAGTTTGAGGGCTAAACTAGAAAGAATGAGAACCCTGTACAGTTTGCATTTCTTTTATGTTCACTTTCCGGCTTATCCATCTTTTCTCTGATAAAGAGGCAGATGCTTCACACACCGCTAATGTATGTGGGTATGAGATAATATACATGTGCTGTAAGTTTAGATAGAAATGCTTTAAGAGAAGCACCCCAAAACAGGTACCATCAGCAAAAGCATACACTCATGACGTCGGCAGTTTTTCTGATCCCGCGGTGTTTCACAACTGAGACTATTAGAATCCCCCCAAAAATTCTGTGCAGGAGAATGAAATAGACCCTGTTAAAAGAAGCAGAGGTCCCCCAAAGACTTTAGTAAAGGCACCAGGCATTTGCACTCAACCACTGTAATCAGTAGCAGTAATTCAATCCATACGGTACATGGAACAGCTTTCTCAAGAGCATTTCTGGTGGCAGCTAAGACAAAACAGGTAATGGCAGAAAGTTACTGTAATAACAGAGAGCGCCTCTGTGGATCAAGGGGAGCCACGTGCCCCACAGGAAAAGAAACATAAACAAATGAGCTCAGCACACTTAACGATGCATGCAAGTTATTATAATCCACTACTTAAAACATAATAAAGTAGGGAAAATATTTATGTGAATATTTACTTAGTCTCTAAGTAGGAAAAGACTCCCCAGGTACAAAAGCAAAATGAGAAAGCCAAAGAAAGATATATCTGTCTTTATAAATTCATTGATATAATTTACATGTAAACATTTATGAAAAAATAAAAATAAAGCCACAACTTGGGGGAAAGTGCTTTGCCAAAATTTGAAAGAACGCAAGATATTCATCATAGAGTTTGTATCACTGAAAACAAATGACTGCCAAAAATGTCAAACATACACATTTATAAATTATGCTACAAGCACAGAACAGAATATTATGCAGCCATTAATGTTTTTGAAAAATGTCAATATAATGATCACATAATGTTATGAGAATAAGAAAAAAATTATAAATCCTATAATTGTAAGTATAGATCTATTTACTCACAGGGGGAAAAATCAGAAAGTACAACGATAATACTTAACATTATTGTCTGTGCCAGGCATTGTGTTACTCTTTATATTACCATTTCACTGACGTTTCATAACAAACCTATGAGACAGATACACCACCATCACTGCTATTTTTCCAAAAAGAAAGCTGAGACACAGAGAGGTGAGGTCTCATGCTCAGGGCCACACAGCTTGAAAATGCAAAGTCCAGAAATGAAGCCAGCCAGTCTCCTGAGCTTACATGCTATCCATCACCAGAACTCCCGAAGCTTTAAGTCTCCTCTCATTTCAAAGGCTCATAAAGTATCCAAATATATTAGAAATAGAGTGGGAAATTTCTTTTTAAATCTTATCCCTAACACTTGAGCAATTCTCACTATCAACACCTGAAAACATTTACATTGACATCTACAAGCTTGGAACCTCTGATCTCTCAAATTATGGGGTATCCACAAGTGAAACTTAATGAAGATCTAGAATTCTCAGTTGCTATTCCCTTCATATATTCATCATTGCCCAAATAGATTTCTCTTAAAAGATTAAGTCTTTTGAGAAATTTGAGGGTTTTGTGTGTGTGTTTTTCTATAAGGTTATTGTATATCTGTTGAGTAGGGAGCCAAGCTATTTTGGTCTCTGTTCTTCCCATTATTTATTCCCATTCAGATGAAAATTTAAATACAAACTAGCTACCCATTCATCAAAATTGCTTCAAATGTATTTATGGTGCAGCACAGAGGAGCTTCTGGGAATAAGAGTCTAAAGTCTATTACAGTTTCTATTAATAATTGCAGTCACTAATTGCTATGAGAACTTTTTTGGATATGCTAACATATAGTTAAAGCAAAGCCAATTCAACAGACCACTATAAATAGCATTGCATGGTCTCACAAAAGTCATGAGAATTTTGTAAGTTTGAAGGGTGGGAAAGTAGAGACATGGTTCTCAGATATTTTAAACATTGTTATCATGGATTCAAAAGGCCAAAATTTAGGGGCGCCTGGGTGGCTCAGTCGTTAAGTGTCTGCCTTTGGCTCAGGGCGTGACCCCAGAGTCCTGGGATCGAGCCCCACATCGGGCTCCTCCAATGGGAGCCTGCTTCTTCCTCTCCCACTCCCCCTGCCTGTGTTCCCTCTCTCGCTGGCTGTCTGTCTCTGTCAAATAAATAAATAAGTAAAATCTTCAAAAAAAAAAAAAAGGCCAAAATTTAGAATTACACTCACAAATTCTTTATAAATAATCCACTTGATTGCCTTATTTTAGGATTACCACTTTCATAAGACAGTTTTTAACTATAACTGAGATTAGACAGGGTTCCCAAGTGCTATTTTCGCTCATTGATTCATTAAACCAAAATGTTTAAAGTGCCTGCTGTATGCGAGGCACTATTCTAGGCACTGGCAATAAAGCAGCAAACAAAGCGGACAAAAATCCCTGTCTTGGTGGAGCTCAAAGGTATTATACTGATGGTACACAGCAAGCAAGCAAGGTAAAGAATAAAATGTTAGATGATGATAGCAATGAAGAAAAACAGAGCAGCTCGGGGAAGACGGAGTACAGGAGAAGGTGGGGGCACAGTGGTACAAAGCATGGTCAGGAAGTCCTCGCTAAGAAGGTGACATTTGAATATGGACCTGAATCAGGGAGGAAGCATGGAGCTCTCTGAGGAACGGCATGCTAGACAGGGGAACAGCAAATGCAAAGGTCTTGAGATGAGACTGAGTCCATATGTGTTTGAAGAACAAAAAAAGAGGCTTTAATGGCTTCAGTAGAAGAGTAAGAGGAGAAGTCAGAAAAGTAACAGAGCAGCCAGGTGCTCAGGGCCTTACAGGCCATGACAAGGACTTTTTTTTTTTTTTCCTCAGAGAGACATAGGGAGCAACAAAAGGGATGGACAGAACTTTGATAGACTTTACCTTTCAAATTTAGGCATCTTTGTTGGTGAAAGTGCTAAGCTGACGGGTCACTGGGAAACCAGAGGCGGATCACAGCTGTTCATGCAACTTGGTGGAATGGACCAGCTGCCGTAGGCACGGAGCAGAGGAATGAGGTGACCTTCGTTTGAGCTGGATCAGTCTGGCTGCCGTTTCAAGATTAGAATGAAGGTGAGCAAGCACTGAAGCAGGCAAGCGGTTAGGAGCCTGCCATAATCCAGGTGAGAGGTGGTGGCCATGGCAGCGTCTGGGTGTGTTTTAACGTAAAGCCAGCAGGACTCAGGGATGGACCCGAGGTGGAGTGTAGAGAGAGAAGGTTTGGGGCCTGAATAACTGTAAGTCCTCAGTTGGCAATAATGAAGTTGAGGAGACTCAGGGAGGAGCTACCTTGTGGGTGACAGGATGAAGGGAACGTTAAGTTTGAGATGCCAACAGACATCTAAGTGGAGATGCAGACTGGGGAGTAAGACACAGCAGTTCGGAGAGCCGTGTGGGAGTCAGCAGCACGTAGATGGCCCTCAAAGCATCGGGATGGATGGCATCCTTAGGGAGATGGAGCAGATGAAGAAGAGAAAAGGCAGAAAGGACGGAGCTGAGCACCCCAGTACTATGGAGTCGGGGGGGAAGGAAGACACGACAAAGGATGAGAAGGGGCAGCCAGGGAGAGAAGGAGAAGCTAGGAGAGGGTGAAATTCCAGAGGCCAAAAGCTAAGTGTGTCAAGGAGGAGGGGGTGATGAACCGTGACAAGTGGTGCTTTGGTCCTGGAATGCTGAGGACTGAGAGAGGCACTCTGACATTTTCCTAGTGAATACAGAGATGGTCTGTCTATACTGAGGCATGAAAGGAGAGGCAAGTACTCATTGATTTACCTCTGATATTCCCTTGCAGGTCACTGGGGGGTGGCCCCGGGGATTTGAACTGAAGAGGAGCGTGCACACCCCAGAGAAGCTGGGCTTCTTGTACAAGTATAGGTAGTCTGTACCCCACTGTGCAGCTTTCAGAAGAGAATTCGACATGTTCACCAAGCTACAAAAGCATGATAAGTCACTATCAGGCTGGATCTGTCCCCACCCCCGCCAGAATCACTAAACTCCTCACATCTGATGAAGGATGCTATGGCACCCCAGAGAACACTGCTTCTCCACTTGGCCTGTGTTATAAACGTTAACAGTTACTATCCCAGGGGTCATTCTACATCTTTTTTTCTTACACATATATACTGAATACAGACGGCAGCAGTTACCTGTTGTTTTGCCTGACCCACACCCACTCCCATTCAACAGCCATCTAAGTGCAATGGCCAGACCCCAGGTAGACCAACGAGACTTGCAGTCCCAGGAATCAGAATTCAGTGACACAAGAAAAGAGAGGAGTTGAAGAGGATTCATCCTAACCGTGGGGCCGAAAAAGCCTCAAAATCAGAAAAAAGCCATAAATAACCAGAAAAGCCAGAAAATCACGATTCTTACCATCTCGATTCCTTTAGCAATTGACCCTCCTTCCTCCTGAATATACTATCATTTCTAGCATTTGGATTTTCCTTCCATTCTGTGAGTTAACCCACCTTCTTTATTTTTTTTAAGATTTTATTTATTTGACAGAGAGGGAGAGAGCATGAGCAGGGGGGAGGAGCAAGGGGAGAGGGAGAAGCAGACTCCCCGCTGACCAGGGAGCCTGACATTGGACTCCCGGGACTCAATCCCAGGACCCTAGGATCAGGACCTGAGCCAAAGGCAGACGCTTAACCGACTGAGCCACCCAGGTACCCCGTTAAACCACCGTCTATTAATAAATTACTTTAGCCCAAGTTATCCAGAGTTGGTTTCTGTGGCTGGAAACCAGAGTACCCCAGTATACCCACCACTCTCAAAACTCTGTGGTAGCTAATAAAACTCATCAATTTTCAAGTCAGATCCATTTTCCAACATCAGTAAAAATGAAGGTCTAGAGGCCATTTTTATACTGGCAAAGTAAAAGCTTAAGAAATTCTTTTAGTTGGTAATATTCTAATAACCACTCTTAAATTCTGATTGTAAATGTTTCTTTCACTGAAAAACATTTCTAAGGAGAAACATTCTTTTTACTCATTGGAAACATTTATTGGTCTTTAATCAAAGTAGTGGTTGTTTGTTTTTTTTTAATAGCTGTTTCATCAGGATGGCAACCAAGCACGTGCCTCGTGCCAGATTTCCTCTTCTTTTCCTACTCTGCAGGGCTTCCATGGTTTTCATGCTTGGGAACAACTGGTATAGTGGGGACAGGACAAACTTATTTAAACAAGCAAAAATCATTCAGCAATTCAGGTCAAGCCAGTGGATATTATTTTAATAATTGTGAAGAGCTTGATCTCCACAGCGTTTACATTTTACTTCAATGAATATAGATAGGTATCCCTTGGGTACTCATTAGTGATACCAATTTTGAATTTTCATTGATTGTAGTTTTCTATATGTTTAAAATGTTTCACAATTTATTTGGAATTGCAGTGTCTGCCTCACAGTTTCTGTTAAAAGGCTGACATAAGCTATTTGTGTTTGAGAGAAATATTCTGAAAGGTTTAATGCCCTCATCAGGGCAGATCACCAGGGAAAGCAGTCTTACAGCTTCCTAGCCCACACCTGAGGCTCACGGACTTGCCCAGCAGAGCCTCAACTTGACACAACTCCCCAGGGAAGGCTCAAAGGAGAAACGATCTGATCTGTCCCACCTGAGAAAAGGAAACATCTAGATGTGGACCTTCTCTATATTTTTGGGGTAATATCTTTATAAAAGCCACTGTCCTTTCATTAGAGTCCAAGGAGTCCAATTTTTCTCTCTTAGGAAAAGCATGGGCCTCCCTTCAGGCTGTCTGAGAACCTCGGTGGGTTCCAAACGGGAAGCTCTCCCTCGAATCTGTCCTCCACCCTCTGATTTAGTTTCCACCGCAAACCTTGAGATAAACTATGATGGTGACAAATCAGGAAATATGGGCGTTACTAACGTAAGTACGAGGCCAGGGTAGCCCCTTCTTCTCAGCACTCAACACTGACGCCCTTGCCATCCCTCATGTGTCACATTCGCCTGGCTGCCACAGCCTAAGGCTGACCTCTGCCCTCTGTGGCAGGAGGTGAATTATTTGAGGACAAGGGCAGAAGAGGATCCTTGGCAGTTGCTCTTTTTTTCTTATTCAAACGAGCTCAACAGAACGTGGTTTTTAAAGATCGGATCCAAGTATGAAAAAGAACCTACAAAGCCACGTGCAAAACAAACATTATGTCATTGGTGTCAATAACCCCGTGGGAGCAGACCTGTGGCTAGTGAGCAGGTCAGACACTACAGAGAGCTCTGGGTTGTCACCAGGACTCAGACTGTGCCACATCCCTCAATTTCACAGGCTGCACCTGCAGACTGATAACACGTAAAGGAATTTCCTGAAGGAAGAAATATATTACAAATACATGACCTTCAGTGAAAATTTTTTGAAATGTCTCTCTGCCTCAGTTTAAAATTCTCCCCTTGTATTCCTCTTCTATTCCGGTTCTACTTAAATTCTATTAGTGAACAAACTTCTATGAGAGAACAAACTTCCTATTTACTTCAAAATCTTAACAGAAATTACACTCATCAAAAGGTTAAAAATAAATGTGAACAAAATCTGCAAATCACTTGTTTATATTTTTACTGGCTGTCATACTTTGAAGGCAGGTTAACTCTTTCAGGTCAATAGTATACTAAATGGTATCTTTGCTTTCTGCTTTATGTGGAGGATAATAAGGTCTCAGACAATGAATATTTAGGATTGAAGTTCTGACTTAGTTTGGCATGGATATCATCTTTCTGGCTTAAGTTCGCAATCTTTATTTTGAATAACAAAATTGGCTTTTACTGTTCTTTGTTTTCTCTTTAACGTGTCTTTTATTATTTCTTCTTATTATCCCTTTCCTGAAATAAGTGTCACTTCTACAAATAAATGCATACCAGCTAGAAGCATGGATTCCAAAGCAAGACAGATTGAGCACTCCTGCCTCATAGCCCTGAAATCTTGGGCAAAACACTTAACCTCTCTAGGACTCAGTTTCTATATCCATAAAAGGAAGATAAGAGTACCTACCTCATAAAGTTGATGTGAAAATTACATGATTAATACGTGTAAAGATTTTAGATCAGTGCCTAGCACACAGTAAGTCCTACTTTAGAGTTTGCTATTAATATTGTTGCTATTAATTTATTTCTAATCCCTTGAGTTGCCTTTTTATTTTTTGATAGTGCTTAGAATGGGAATGTGAACCCACTTTTTCTAAAAGAGACTAAAGCCCACTAATTTCTATATATTCCTCCATCACAAACACTAAACATATTTTTTTTTGCAGTATAAGAATGCAGGAAGTGTTTATGTGAGAAAAGGAAGTTAGAAAAGAACTGGAACTATGATCATAGGATATTTCAACATCCATAACAAAGGTGGCCTACACGAAAAGATGACATGTTCCTAAAGGTAAGACTGAAAGGCCTGTTTCCTCTGTCAATACACAGCAAGCAAGAGAAATGACAATGTTGGATTTGGTCCTAGAGGCTGAGCCAGACATAACAAGCAAGGTTAAGGTTAGGGCAGAGCTCACATTCACAACCATGTCACACATCTAGGTATTTTAAATGTCAACAGGATTTATATATGGTGATGCTGCATTTTGGAGAGAAAGAAGAGTCAGGAAACAGTTTGGTGAAGGAAACTAGCACAAACTGTCAGTTATAAGAAACTTCAAAAACTGAAGGTCAGGGACAGGTTACTTTCTCAAAGCATTACTAAAAAGTTAACATAAAATGCACTAGCTTTGCTACCTACAGAAGTAGCACACCTTGAGGGATATTTTTTAAATGTATTATCAAGGGGCGCCTGGGTGTCTCAGTTGGTTAAGCATCTGCCTTCAGCTCAGGTCGTGATCCCTGGGTCCTGGGATCGAGTCCCACACCAGGCTCCTTGCTCAGCGGGGAGCCTGCTTCTCCCTCTTCTTGCTGCCCCCCGCCCCCGCTTGTGGTCTCTCTCTCTGACAAATAGACAAAATCTTAAAAATTAAAAAAATAAAATGTATTATTAAAACTGTCTTAGGAAATACCCTAGTTCCACCAAAGTGCCAAAAGCAATTCCATGGGAGGACCAGAGCAATTCAAAACTTGATACAAGAATTGTGATGGATCTAAAAGAGAATGTAAACTGGGTCATCTGGGGATTTAAAATAATTAAGACTATATTCACCTGCACATAATAGGAACCTGACTAATTTTTCTTAAAATACAAGAAATCCAGAAGAGGTATTCCAGGGCTGGTACAGCTAGTCAAAGGTACAAATAAAGACAAAGGCTCCTTCTTGGGGCACCTGGGTGTCTCAGTGGGTTAAGCGTCTGATTCTTGACTTTGGCTCAGGTAATGATCTCAGGGTTGTCAGATCGAGCCCCAAGTTGGGCTCCACAGTGGGTGCTGGGTGTGGAGCCTGCTTAAGATTCTTTCCCTCCTCTCCCACTACCTTTCCCCGCAACGTGTGTGTGTGTGCACGTGCACACGCTCTCTCTCTCTAAAAATAAAAAGTAAAAAATAAAAAACAAAGATCAAGGCTCCTTCTAAATTCCTGGTTCACTCTTACCATGTGACCATCACCCTCAAGGTCACAAGATGGCTGTACCACACCGTGGCTAGAAGACATGGGTAAGAGTAGAGCAAAACCCAAGTATTTGTGGAGTCTTTTTAAAAATCATCTTTATCAATTTTGCCAATAACCTTTCTAAAGATCCCACTCAGTAGACTTCCACTTCATCTTACTAAATTATATTGCAAGGGAGCCTTGGAGGTGAGTATTTTTAACCAGACACATAGTTGTTCTCAACAAAATCAGTAAGAAAGGGAGTTTCAGTAATGACTAGACAACAAGCAATGTATGACATGATGAGGCATTCTGGAGTCTAGGAACAGGACAATCTTCCTCCACTACTGTCTAGGAAAGAAGAGGTCAACCAGACCAGCTGACATGAGTTGGCTGGACAAGCTTTCCTAGATGCTGGAATCAGCCATTGTGATCATCTAACTCCATGCTCCCAAACAACCTGCTAATAGTCACTTGCCTACCCATAGAAACTTTGCTCCAGTGGACAGACAGAATGCAGTGGACAGCCAAAGCCTTTATACGGACAAGCACATTTTTTATTGTAAACGAACTGACCTTCCACTTCACCACCTAGCCGCTTGTGGATCTAAGTTTCCTCAATTAGTCCCTGAAGACCTGGTGAACTCTGGGTTCATTATCAAAACCAATCTCTCTCAGTTCTAGTTTGGCTGAAATAGTTTTGTATTTTAAAATTATTTCACATGGGTTGTAGACATATATATTATAGGATTTGACAAAATATATTAAACTGATGTCAATATTTACTTATCTTGGCATCTTTCCCAGACTACACTTAAATACACAGTTTGGTTCTTATTATGACCATCAAATAAAGAAAAATACTCCATTTAGGAATAGGAAGGTTTGCATTAGGAATGGGCTAAGTTAATAAAAGTTTTGGTTGGACTAGAACCATACTTAAAACTCTTAATTCTAGGCAAGTCATATATGTATTTTGGCTGGGAAACACTTTCTGATCATACATATTGGGTGATGAGTTGATTTTTTTAAATTTTTATGATTCTCCTCAATAACTAAATTTGAAATTTCTCTTGAAATATGCCACATAATGACAGGGCACAAAACGGACATGCATGGGGAAATGGCTCATAGCTGTATAAACAGTGCTTCAAATATCCTTATCTAACGTTGGGTGATGGTACCAGACGATAACAGCTACTATCTAATAAGCACCTATTGTGTGCCAGGTGCTTTATAAGCATAACCTCATTTGATGATTGCAACCCTGAAATATGAATATTATTATTTCTAAGTTAGAATCAGAAAATTGGGACTTAGAGAGGAGAGGTAACTTGCTGAAGGCACACAACTAATTAAGTGGCAGAGAAAGGATATATACGTGGGTCTCTCTGCTGCCAAAGCTTGAACTCCCGCCACTACATACATGCCTGTGCCTCCCCAGGACTGCCCTTTTTAGTGTAATAACTCTGAACTCTCAGCCAAGACATCTTTGAAGTTCTGAGCTGGAACAGACAATGGCACAAAACAATAAAATAGATCTTGCTCGAGAAAGACTATGGTACTTACCCCAGAGCAACCCATCTCCAATCTAGTGTTTGCTTTATACCAAGGCCCCCACCCCCCTTTCTGACCTATCTGTTAAGTGCCAGCAACCAGAAAAGACTGCATCACTATTTCGTACCTGGGCAACTGCAGTTGTGAGCCTTAGTACAGACCAGCAAGTAAATGAGACGACTTGAGGTGACTGAGGTGATGAGAGAAAAAGTCCTTCATCAGTTTACTAGAAGAGATTCTTTGCACTCAAGCATTCAGACGTCTCCAGATTGAGCTGTCTTTTAGATTCAAGCTAATTTAGTACACCATTTTCCAATTTCTGTAACCCCCCCCTAATGTGTACCTCTGGGTACTTCTGTGCACAAACTTCAGAATCTGTAGTCCCACCAAATTAAGTGACAGTGGGGAAAGTGGCCGACTCAGAATTCAACAGCCATAGGCTTGAAAGTTCTTCCGAGAAATTTTACAGTGTAGGAGGAAAGGCCCGTTTTCTTTGAGGAGTAATTAATCCATAATTTTTTAAAAGGGCAAGTGCATGTCACAGAAACATAACATTAAGTTTTTAAGAGAATAATACAAAAGCCTACTCATCCACTTCTATGATTGCAAACATCCAATGAGTACAATAATTGCTATAAATCTACCGATATTTTTCACGTTACAGTCAATGGAGAGAAAAATAGAGATGGTGACAGAAAATCTGAAGGGAAGAAGGAAAGAGAGAAAGAGGAGAAAGAACAAGAGAAGGGAGTTGTAAAGCAGGAAAAGGGAAGGAAGAGGAGAGGGAAAGCAAGGACCTGTGACAGGGTGGAAGGGAGAAGAGGAGGAAAGACAATGAGAAAATTCAGGAGGAGGAAGAAAGGGTCCAAGGCTAGAGAGAAGATGAGATACAGAGGGAAGAAGAGCAGGCAGAGCAGGAAAGGCAGAGAAAATTGATTCTGAGGTGAGTGTAGCGCTGGCTGGTCAACTATGGTCATGCCTCCACGTCACTCAGTATGTGGGCACTTGCATACATCAATGGCAAACACTCATGAGTGCTTCTCCAGTTGCGAAGACTTCTTTAATCAACAAAATTTAATTTATTCTGTTTTCCAAATAAAGTCTTATTTCTCTAAGGAAAGATAATTTAGTATCAAAAGATAAGCTGGGTTTTAGCACTTATTTTGGAACGTCAGAGTTCCTATGACTATTTCTTTGTGGCATCCCAAAGCTACCTAATTACCATCACCTTGTTTTTTGAGTGATTAGAGCTGCCTTAAGCCACACATCAACATCTGTACATTTATACTGATCCTTCCGCACATCCCTACATCTGTTGCTATATTGATTCCGACGTGGGATTGAATAAAGAAGGAAAAAATATGTGCAGTTTTAGCGAAGCACACCTTAGAAATAATTGGTTAACCCATAGGCATAGCATTCAATCCTTTGGAGGCTCTCTTGCCTTCAATGACATGGGCAGGACAGATAGCCTGGCAAAAATTACTCTCTGATCCATACAACTGAAACCAAAGTAAGATCCTCATGGGGAATTACCTCATGGGGAATTACCCGACAGCCAAGAATCACTTTTTTAAAAAATACAGCATTCCTGGGGCGCCTGGGTGGCACAGCGGTTAAGCGTCTGCCTTCGGCTCAGGGCGTAATCCCGGCGTTATGGGATCGAGCCCCACATCAGGCTCCTCCGCTATGAGCCTGCTTCTTCCTCTCCCACTCCCCCTGCTTGTGTTCCCTCTCTCGCTGGCTGTCTCTCTCTGTCAAATAAATAAATAAAATCTTTAAAAAAAAAAAAATACAGCATTCCTGTATCTGGACAGTCATTATGAAACGTTCATATTTGAAAACTCAATTCCAATTTCTGGAAATGTGTTTTTAATACTGTTTTGCTTAAGTTCAGTAAGACTGAAATTATATAGTTTGGTTATTTAATAACTGACTCTAAAATTGGTGGGGTGGATTAATCACCCAAATGTTTCTTGAAACCAAAATAGTTAGATAAATGAATTTCCCTTTTTTTCTGTGTTATGTCATTACTCAGACAAAGCCTACATCCTTTCTCTTTGTTGTTCATGGCGAACCTGCCATTCTAACTGAATGCATTCCACCTTCCTTCTCTTCCTGACAAGAGTGTAGGGCCATCTATTTTTGCTATTTCTATATTACATAAAGAACTTAAAATTTTTTAAGAACTTTATATTTTGCATGAGAATATATACAATTTTTAAAATGCCAATCCTCAAAAAGTACTGGCTACTTGATTTACTTATGCTTTTCAAATGTAAAGGCTATTTGAAATACTAAGGGTTCAATGCATCAGCAATCACCTATTAACATTAAAGACATAGTAAGTGTCATTTGAAGTAATCAAAAGAACAACTATGGCTTAACATGCAACACGTTCTAAGTAATTGATAATGTAAGATTCCAGGCCATTCTAGTAAGGTGATCAATTCCAGAGAGGGAAAAAATAAATCAAAGATGGCTTTCAGATCTATTCTTTTGAATGAACTAATTTATGAAAAAATTTCTTTTTTTTAAGACCTGAAATCATGAGTTGGACACTCTACTGACTGAGCCACCAAGGCATTTATGAAAAAATTTCGAAGTCAATAGTGTGGACTTTAAAATCTTGTTTCAATACCTATCACCTACTTTTTAAAGGTGAAAAGAAAAAAAATATGGGAATAAGATAGTCTGTCAAAAATATATGATTACAATTATGCAACTTTATTTTATTCTTTAATATTTTTAATGAAAATAAAATAATAGTTTAAAATAAAGGTTCATAAAAATTGGAAGGAAATACTCTAATCAAATAATTTCTAGTAATGTAGTACTGTGAACGAAGTAAGAATATCTGCCTAAATGCGATGTTTTCAATTATGAGCCTAAGACCTGATTTTTTAAAATTTATGGTTGGAATTGAACCTCACATGGGGAATATATATTAAAGCAAGATTTATGTGACTTAAGAAACAATCTGAACCACATCAGTAAAACATGTTTGAAATAAACCGTACAGTGAGATGAAATATATAACAAGTAGAGCAAAATGCTTTAAAATGGTCAATCTTCACAGTCACATACAAGTAGGACACCGCTGCAGTTCACTTATAAATTGCATTTGACAAATGATCCTAAGAGTTTAAATGTGCTGATTCTGGAATCTGAGACAGGTAAAGGACAAATAACCACATACCTGATCAAACAATACAGTTACCTTAGCAACATGAGATTACATTAATTCAAATGATAATATCATTCCTTTGAAAGGAATTTTATTTGGAGTATATTACCAAAAATTATGTCTGACACATATCATTCCTGTATTTGAAAGGTCATTACATCGCACTGCCTTTGAACAGTGATTTTTAAATAGCAACCAGTTGATTCCAGAATACATGTATTTATAATAGTAATATTGGCAATTGTTACGACAAAGTGCTCTTCCTCCAATCACATCTTTTTTTAGGTAAATGCTCAGTTTTAGCAGTAGGAATTGATTTCCCCAGTCACCCCATAAAATGATTAAATAAATAACAGAATGGAAACATAGCATGCAAGAACTACCTGCTACTGCTACTGCATTTACAAAATACAATCAATCCCCCTTTTAAAGCATTATACCATATCACTAACTCAGTTCTGCTTAAGACAGAATTTTTTTCCCCCTCAATCAATATTGTAGAACATTTTTTCACTATAAGGGATCACTTCCCCCACCTTACATGCCCTTAATAATAGGGATTCTAATCTATTTCTGGATTCAGATAAATTGTCTATCGAAGCTCAGGCACTTTCCACAGACTCATTTACCTATGCTTGGCTTTCATAGATGTTTTTCCTAATGTCTGACCTCTCCTCACTGATGGTGACTGAGTA
This sequence comes from Ursus maritimus, assembly GCF_017311325.1. Lineage (NCBI taxonomy): Eukaryota > Metazoa > Chordata > Mammalia > Carnivora > Ursidae > Ursus > Ursus maritimus. The sequence continues at coordinate 84,227,017 of NW_024425563.1, forward strand.
AAGCCAATCTTGTGACTAGGTAGGTTCTTATTACATGATTTCAAGGGTTTCTAAAAGTCTTTCTATCCCAAAATGTATTATCTGCCTGCTTGGTGATGCTTAAAATTCTTCTAAACAATAACGGGAAAAACATCTTTCTACCATTAAAATTAAGACTGTGGGAGAATTTAATATTGATGAGTCACACTCTCTACAAATCAGTTGGAAGAGGAGCCTGTAAACAAAAAAGGATAGGTAGATACCTGAGGGTAAAGGGGAGGAAGAGGGATTATCATGGGAAGGGAAAGGTACAGACATCAACTCGACCTTTGCATGTTTCACAATACTGCCCTGGTCCCCAGGAGAAGGAGCAGTGAATTGCCAGGCATGGCTGGGAAAGAGAAATGGCCACCTGGCTAGGCCAGCTAGGTCTTCACTTCCTATCTTCCCATTATTCGCAGCCTTCTACAAAAAAATTCAGGGTTGGTCCTGGAAATCATGTTGTGGAAATTGACCGTATCTTGGGATTAGTGCAAAAACAGTAAATTCTTAAAAAAAAAAAAAAAAAAGTTCTAATCCTGAGACCTTTCCAATTCACTATGATGTATGTAAGACCTCTTTTTGCTGAGTTTCTGCAATGTGGTATACTCATGCAAGGACACCATAGTTCACTGTGACTAATGATGCCATCTCAAGAAAGTCATAGACAACAGAATTTAAAAGATGTAAGAAGATGGAGCACTCAGTCAGTTAAGCATCCAATTCTTGATTTCGGCTCAAGTCAGGATCTCAGGGTTTTGAGATTGAGCCCTCCCTCGGGCTCCGCACCGGTAATAGAAACTGCTTAAGATTCTCTCTCTCCCTCCCCCCAACTTTCTATCTCACTAATGAATGAATGAGTGAATGATGTAAGAAGATGAAAACAGAGGTACTGAGTGACAACCTTTAATTAAGAGATGAAAACTAGGAGAAGTAACCATGTACTGTATTTAGAGTGGCCAAAATTGCAAATACATAGATACACTACTTAATGTTGGAAATATATGACAACTCTGTTGGACATGCAAGATTCAGATTCTTTGGTATTATATTTTTGTTTTTGAAAAGATTTTCTTTTTAAGATTTTACTTATTTATGAGAGAAGCGAGAGAGAGTGTGCTTGAGCAGTAGTGGGGGAGGGGGCAGAGGGAGAGGGAGTAGCAGACTCCCCACTGAGCAGGGAGCCTGACTCCTGGGCTCCATCCTAGGACCCCGGGATCATGACCTGAGCCGAAGGCAGACACTTAACCGACTGAGCCATTCAGGCGCCCCAAAAGATTTTCAATAAAATCTTTAAATAAGGATGACACATACAGAGACCCATAATTTTGAACCACTTTTATACTCTTCTGACATTTGCCTCTCCATTTCACATTCTGAGCTCTGTCACACAGCACAAGTCCCAGGGGGCAGCTGACATAGTCTGATCTACAGTAATGTTCTGTGTTAGGGGCCCTTGTACATACCACTTCTATCTCAATGCATTCTCTTAGGTAAAAAAGTGACAACCACCAGCTGTACCCAAACACCATTCCTCCAAAGGATGAGTTCAATGTAAATCATAGATAAGACGGATTTATCCTGACATAATTGCTACCTTCAAAGATTGAGAAGGTTAGAAATAAAATCTCAAGCTAATATTTTACAGATTTCTGAGCTTTAAAAATTTTTGGCTGAGGGGCGCCTGGGTGGCACAGCAGTTAAGCGTCTGCCTTTGGCTCAGGGCGTGATCCCGGCATTATGGGTTTGAGCCCCACATCAGGCTCCTCCGCTATGAGTCTGCTTCTTCCTTTCCCACTCCCCCTGCTTGTGTTCCCTCTCTGCTGGCTGTCTCTATCTCTGTCGAATAAATAAATAAAATCTTTAAAAAAAATTTTTTTTGGCTGAATGACCTTCTATTTTGGTCTCATATAAAATAAGCCAACCAGAAATGTATATTAGGTTAAGTTTTCCTAGTATCAGTTCAATTCCTAAAGATGCTATATAATTTTAACAATTTTTGGAAGTCTAAAAGAAAAAGAGACACATGTAAGCATCACTTCATTTTTAGACAATTCTTCAACCTGTAGCACATTTTACAGGGAAAAACTCTTACTGAAGTCCTGTTTCAAGGAGGCAATTTCAAAATCTAAGTATTTGATAACAGGTAACAGGAAATTAAAATATGACATGAACAGTTCTCAAAGTTTATAATAATTTGACTTTCTTAAAGTCACATAATAAAATTTCTCTACTATTCTGATGGCAGAAAAGAGGTAGGAATTGAGGCTTCCCGCACAATGTCCAACTTGAAATATGACACTTTTTTCTGACTCTCTATCATTCATTCTTTTTCAGACTTAGGGATGTGATTATGGTCAGTCTTTGACTTATATTTGTTAGCTTTATAGCAAAAGCAAAGGCTATGTCATATTTTAGTATTTATAAGTTTTCTGTGCTAGCACCTCACAAAGAACGTGGAAAGCAGAAGGAAAAAAAAATACAGTAACAGGGCTTTGTATTACCACATGGTCTTCCATCACAACCTAACAATCAAAGCCCAGCTTTGGCTCACTTACCTACCACTCTCACTTAGAACTAATGTCAGGCAAGCACCTTTGCTAAGGGTCATACCAAGTGACAGACTCAATCAGTCTTTGGTTTAGGTCTAGGTTGCCATCAAACTGGCTGGTCTTTCCACTTAAAGATTCTCGGGACCTCAGAAAAAACACCAGAACGTTCTTGGGAAGGGAGTGAGGGAAACACTTTATTAAAGAAGGGACTAGTTGCAGAAAATTAATTTTTCAAAGTCTAAAATTCCACCGAATTAGACTCCTGCTTTACAGACAAGGCTGCCACCATGCCACAAGAAAGTTGTAAAAGCACTCTTTTAAACCTCTGGAGAAAGCACTATTAACGTAAAACATTTTAAAGCAGACACGAAGGTGTTTTTCAAAAAATAGAAAACTTAAGGACTCCCATCATTTCTACACACATGTTTATCTGAAATGCCAGCTGCTGGGTGGATTATCTCCTGCTATGTCAATAATTGTTAGCCTACAAGACATCAAAACTATAATACGAGCTTACTAGGCAATAGTTTCTATTTGGTTGGGTGTAAGTATTTTTGCCTTGAAATTTTAATCAAATAGTGCCTGTCACACCTTAGAAGCACCAGGGAAGTGAAATAGCCAGAAGTGCCAGAGGAAATAACAGAAAATAGACAATATCTTATCTCCCCCACATACTCAATTTACTAGCTTAAAACAGTCAAAATACACACACCATATAAAATTCTATTTCTTGGAGCTATATTTTACTTCCTCAGCAACGTTTAATTTTGATGAAAGACTCCATACTGATCTTTTTTAAAAGGCACCTTTAAATTATAAGGGGCTTCCAGCCCTTACCTGAAAATAAAAGCTGTGCAGATAAAAGACAAAGTCATCAATAAACACCACAGAGATCACTTTAAAAACAAGCAGCACGTTAAAAGAGGAATTTTTTTTAAAAAAACCCATCTATTAGGGACATTTTAAGGGACATTTCATAAAGCATAGACGGAGCTGGAAGCCGCCGCTCCATTTCTGGAGGGCCGTTTGACACTGGATGAAATGGGGGACCCCTGGCTGGTGAGCAGCGGGAACTTTGCAGCGGGCAGGGGACGGCGCGGGGAGGCCGGGGACCGGGGCGCGTCAATCTGCCACCAGCCCGTCCGCAAAGCCCAGCGCCAGTCCCAACGCCACCCGGCTCCCTTCAAGAGGAACTGGGAGCAGGACAAAGGTCTGGAATCTGAGCGCCGGGGTTAGGGAAACAAGACGCGCGGATCCACTAAACGTGTCAGCGGCAAGGACGAGGAGCGAGGAGGGAAAGACGCCAACCCCCAATTCTCAGGCGTTTCCCACAAGAACCGGCTCATTACGAGGAGATGCGTGAGGGGAGCGTGTGCTGTGTGGCGAATAAATCCCAACTCGCGACTCGAGCCTCACTCACTAACTTTGTTCTCCGTCCCTCCACAGAGCGCAAGGTTGAGGGAAGGGTTCTCTTGGCTCTCGTTTAAATGGCCCCTTGGAGGAAGGAAAGGGATAAAAAGCTGCGCTCGCGAGCGCACCGGGCCGGGCGGCGAGCGCCGAGCGGCTGTGGTACCTACCATGGTATTCTTGTCCCGGTACGTAGTAGGTGGGGTTGCCCGCAATGTGCAGGGAAATGAGCACCTCGCCCTGCTCCCCATCCCCTTCCAGCTCCCCGTGGTGGGTGCACAGGAAAAAGAAGGGCGAGAAGCGGGGGTAATAGCCCACCGCCGCGCGCGCCCTCAGCGTCGTCCCCAGCAACAGCGCCAGGAGGAAAGTCCGCGGGGCCCAGCAACTGCGCTCCATGCCGCCGCCGCCGCCGCCGCGCGCACCGAGCGCCGCTCGCTCATTCAGTTTGGGAGGCACCGGGACGGAGGAGCCACGAGGAGGGAAGGCGAGAAGGCGGCGGACGGGAGCAGAGCGGGCTCGGGAGCGGAGCCCCGCCGGGGAGTTCCGCGGGAGACCGCGGCTCGCAAAGTTTCTTTGGGCCGCGGGAGAGCGGGACCCGGGATGCGGACGCCGAGAGCGCGTCGGCCGCCGCCTCCGTGCGCCGCCGCTGCCGCCGCCGCCTCTGCGCGACGCCCCTCGGCCAGGCCTGGGAAAGCGCCCGCCCCCCTCCACACCTTCTTAAAGCCCCGGGCGCCGAGTCCCCCCACCCCCCCCGCCGCCGCCGCCGCCACACGTGTCCCGGCCGCTCCCCCGCCCCCGCGCGCCGCGCCGCGCGCGCCCGCCCGGCCCCCGCCCTCTCGGGCTCGCTCGCCCGCACCTCGGGCGGCGCGGGGCGCACGCCTCCCGGGGCCCCGGCGCCGCAGCGCAGTTCCCACCCGGGAGGGTTGCCGAGGGGCGCGAGCCGGAGGAGGGGGTGGGCCTGGGGGTGCTGTCGGGGGCCACGGGGTCCGCCAATCTACAGCAAGGGACGGAGAAACCTCGGAGAGCGAGAACCTCCCGCCCAGCTGTCTGGAGGAACACAAGGAGGAGACCATCCCCTTTGGCCCTCAGATTTCCCTCTTTTTCCTGAGAGGGGCGCGGGGGAAGGAGAGGGGTGGTGGGGCCGGCGCTAGCGCCGGCTTCTTTGTCTGCGCTGCCTGCGCCCCGCGCCCCTCGGGGCTCGCCCGCCTCGGAGCCGGGCGGCCTGCACTTGTTCTGGGGATCCGCCCGCGGCCCCGACCGAGAGGGGCCCCTGCGCTCCCTTTCCATCCAGGCTTCGGGTCCCTCCCGCTGCCCCCCGCCCGGCTCCTCGCCGCAGCGACAGAGCCTCATCTGTAGCCGGATTTTAAATGAGATTAAGCGAAAGTGGAATTGGCAGCCTCGAGTGGTGCCTGGAAATGGTGATTTGTGCAGCTCGGGTGTGGGGAATTGTGTGGCACGAAGGGCTGGCGGAGCTGAGCCCCGACAGGCGCTCTTCGCTGGACTGTTCTGTTATTCATTGCTGCTGGGTTCTTCAGGCGGAGAAGGTTGTAATTTTTTAAATCCGTGTTTATTTCCTTTAAATGTCAGCTACGACCAATGTCCCTGAAATGGGGGAAGGGTAAAACGTTCTGGGGAGATGCTGGCAGTGGTGATTGAAGCGGGTGGTAATGAGCTGCTGCACAGGAGACTGCGGGGAAGTGAAATAAAAAGCACGTTTTTTAACCGAGGACGGCTGGCAGGAGCCCTGCGGCATCCGGAGATGGGGGAGCTGGGTTGCCAGGTTTTAATGCTTCTCCCCACCCACCCTTGGCTTACCACCAAGCCCAGATAAACCCGTACGTACAGAAATGAGTAGATTTTAAAACTGGAAAGAATAGTGTCTTTGCCTATTTGGGGGGTGGGGGTGCGAAAGGCAGGGGCCAAGGGGAGACCTCTGTAGTCATTCGGTTGCAAAAGGAAGAGATTGTTTTTCTTCCTCTTACCCAGACCGAGTTCAGACAGGCAGAAAGGGCCCACTTCTAGCTCCTGATTTTCCTTCCTCTGAACCCCCAGGGCCCGACTGCTATGTATGTTTGATGTAAGGATCGTTACCACTGCAGCTCTGTGCTGGGTGCAGGCTACAAGGGCTGTAGGGAAATTACCACATGTAATACACCACCCCCAAAGGCAAAAATTATCCCCATTTCACAAGGGAAGAAACAGAAATGTTAATTTGCCTAGTATCAGTAACAAAGGCTGGATGCAAGACAGCTTGGCTGCTGGCTTTAAAGGCTCTCACCCAGAACTGCCCTGCAACCATCTACAACCTTAGCAAGAAGGAAAACCACCACCACCACCTGTTCACAGCAGGGAATGTTACCCCAAACAGAATTACAAGAAACTCACCCCACAGCTGGCATGACCGTTACCATGTCTTCCTGTCCAGTTATGTGAATATAACCTAACACAAAATGAATCACTTCTAGAAAGAATCCAAAACTATTGCACATTTTTAGCTAACACTTTTAAATGTTTGTTATGCGCCAAAGTACTGTCCTAAATACTTCATAGACTAAGCTCTTCTAATCCTCATAACAGCTTTATGGGGAAAGTACTATTAATATCCTCATTGTACATATTATGAAAATGAAGCACAGAGAGGTCAAGTAACTTGTCCAAGGTCACACAGCTGATAAGTGAGAGAGCCATGACTTGAACAGTCTGATTCGAGTCCCAGCACTTAACCACTGCAAACCACTTCTAAGGAATGCATGTTGGTGTTGTTAGAGGGTAGTATCAGATTACCTCACTTAATCCTTACATTACACCTGTGAAGTAGATAATAATTATCTTCACTTTTTAGAAAAGAAAGTTGAGATTCACAGAAGTTAAGTGATTTGTCAAGGCCACTCAGTAAGAAGAGGAGCCTGGTATCAAATCTGGCCATGCTTGTTCCCAAGGTTGCTGCTTTAAATAAATTGTCTTTAGGGGCACCTGGGTGGCTCAGTCAGCTGAGTGTCCGACTCAGTTTCGGCTCAGGTCATGATCTGATGGGTTGTGAGATTGAAATCCGAGTCAGGCTCTGAGCTCAGCGACAGTCTGCTTGAGATTCTCTCTCTCTGCCCCTTACCCCACTCAAACACAGGGTTGCTCTCTCGAATAAATAAATAAAATCTTTTTAAAAAATCGTCTTTAGTAAAAGCACTGATAATTGGTCCAGGACGTAACTGGCACTTAATTCCCAGAAGGTTCCAACTTCCAGAGGTCTCCCTCTTTTTGTTTTATAAGAAGTACTTTCTTGTGTATCTTACCATGGCTTTCTTAGCATTCAATTTATGTAACCAAGTTTATTTTCCAATCTTCTCCTTTTTCGGTGCTTTCTTAATTTTTTACAACATTACCTTCTATTACCTTGCATCTTGGTGACTTTTATACTCTTAACTACTCAGGTTCAAATCTCTGACTTCAGCCCCATGGTTGTTCATTAACAGGCACAGAGACTGTTCAAATAATGCCCTGAGTGGTGTAGAGTTGCTTAAGAAAGGGGTAGGTGCTGGTACACCCCACTTAGCAGTCCTTTGGACAAGCATGAGTACTTCTGCTCTTACAATAATAGAGGTCCAAGTTCACACAACTCTGATACTTCCATGGTTAAACCCAGTTCAATTAGCTATTAATTAATACTTTTTAATAATCTTAAAAATAAATCAGGAAAATACACAAGATCTATATAGAATCACCTCGAACATCAGGAATTAGCATCTTCCTAATAAAGTCGTTTAAGTCCCACAAAGTAGGTTCCAATTCAAAACTTCCAGTTTCCCAGCTCCTGTGCGAAGACTTAAATCTTATTTCTATTCAGTGAATCTTAATAAACATCTTCAAGAATATTTGGTCCAGAAAATCTACAAGCCTTCAAACTAAATAGAAAAATAGAGAAATGCTTTTCAAGAAATACTGGCTTTCATCAAAAAACAAAAATCTGCAAAAAATAAAGAGTGCTGTTAGGGGTAAAAAATGAGTTAATCTGTGGGAAAGGGAGTTTAAAATGGGGCAAGATTCTTTTTTAATTAAAACTGCTCTGAAGTGGTAATTAGTCTACAAAAAAAATTACACTTAAGACATTCTTAGACTGTAAATCCTTTCTTGCTTATAAGTAGAAATCACTGCCCAGTATGAATGTGAATAATCATAACACAATGGGAAATACATATATATATGTATATATATGTATATATATATAGTATATGCATATACATATAAAATCAGATCCACAATTTTCAAATCATTGGGAGATGATGAATCCAGATAAAATACAAAACACATTGAATTACATTAAAAAGTTGCAAGAGTTCACTCACTGTCTGCCTTTTATTGATCTTTTGAGCCAAGTAGCAAACGTTTTGATATGTGTGAGAAAGGAAATCTCTACTCTTATTTACTATGGAAAAGTCAAGCAGAAAGTATATAAAAGTGTGTGTGTATATATATATGTATATATATATATATTCCAGTTTGTTCAGTTTCTCCATATATCCATATATAGAGTATATGCATATATACATATATATACGGAGATATGGATATCCATATATATATATGGAGAAACTGAACAAACTGGAATCAGTCAACTCTTCAAGCTCTAAAATAGTAATAAGGGGCCAAATAAGAGGAAACCCTTCCTTACATAGAAGTAAACTTCTCAAACCTATTACTTGTAAGACATGGTACAATCTGAAGAAGTTGAGACTCTTCAGCAAAAGAAGGGTTAGCTAAGTCTTCAGGGAATGAAACTTCACTGGGAAAGGACTGGCTCTGATATGTGTGTCCTGCCAGAACATTTACTTAATGCACCCCAAATTTAAATACGAAGATGAGATAAACCATGGGTCAGTAAAAGGTCATTATATCATAAAATTTCTGAACAAGATCCCAATTCCTCAATATTAAAAATCCCCCCTTTTTTTAAGCTTCTCCACTTCCAGGGATTTGTACATTCTGTTTCCTCTCTCGAATATCCTTCTCAATCCTTGTGCCCTAAGTGCACACCCTTAGCCCTCCCTCCTCCACCTAACTCCTCACTTGGATGCTGTCAACTCATCCTCCATGTCTCCATTTACACGTTTTTGCCTGAGAAGACCTTTCCTGACCCTGCCCACCCTCCATCCTAAATCAGGTTCTCTAGAACTGCACTGTCCATTATGGTAGGCCCTAACCTTCATGCATCTATTCAAATTGAAATTAAACAAAACTCAAAATTAAGTTTTTCAGGTACACTAGGCACATTTCAAGTATTCAATAACTACATGTGGCTCATATTTACTATATTGGACAGAGCAGACTTAGATTATAATAGTTAACTTATGTGTCAACTTGACTGGACCAAGGGATGCCTGGTAAAACATTACCTCTGAGTGTGTCTGTTAGGGTGTTACCGGAAGAGATTAGCATTTCAATTGGTGAACTGAGCAAAGCATATGACCCTCCCTAATGTAGCTGGGCATCACCCAAGCTCTTTCTGCTTGAGCTGACACATCTATCTTCTGCCGTTAAACATCTGTGCCCCTAGTTCTCAAGTTTTGGGACTCAGATCAGGAGTCCCTCAGACTTAGACTGAATTATACCATGGACTTTCCTAGTTCTCTAGCTTGCAGATGGCAGATTGTGGGACTTCTTTGCTTTTATAACTATATGAGCCAATTCCTAAAGTAAATCTCCTCTTATATACATCCAGGTAGATAGATAGATAGATAGATAGATAGATAGATAGATATAGAGATATAGAGATCTCCCAATGGTTCTGTTTCTCTGGAGAACACTGTCTAATCCATAGACTGTTTCCATCATCACAGAGAGTTCTATTGTTTAGCACTGCCCTACATTGAAAGGATGAATGAATGCTCAATCACTAACACATTGGTTCAATTATTCAATCAATATATATCAAGCACCTCCTATGTGCCAAAATGCTAGATGCAGTAGACACAGCAGTGAATAAAGCCAATACAGTGCCTGCCCTCATGGAGTTAAGAGTCTAGTGTTGGGGATTGAACAGTGAACAAGTACAAAAAACAACATAATTCCTGACACTGGTAAATGCTATGAAGAAATAAAACAGGATGATGTGGTAGAGAGTATCGAGGGCAGGCAGGTCCCTTTAGATTGAAGAGGCAGGGAAAACTTCTCTGAAGACTGAAATTGGAGCTGAAACTTCTTGAGTAGGGAAGGGCCCACCACGTGAACATATAGGGGGAAACCAGTCCAACGAGCCCAACCATACAACTAGTGTGAAGTCCCTAAAGCAGGACGATGCTTGGGATGTTCAAGGCTCAGGAAGGGCAGCATGACAAGGGAAGAGCAGTATGGGAGGAGGCCAGAAAAGCGGGTGGGGGCCAGATCACATCAATATGATGGGGAAGATTTAGGTCAAGGAGTGACATGATCCGAAGGAATTAATTAATTTATTTTTAAATGCCAAAAACGTTTGAGAAAAAAATATTCGACTAAGTTTTCCCCAGGGTTTAAATAAATGTTCAGCGTAATATTTTAACATCATCGTCTCTAGCACACTTTCTATCACAGTATCGCAAGTACATTCTTCATTCATTCATTGACTCAGCAAATATTAATTGAACAACTATTACATGCAGAGCGCTGTGTTAGAGCTGGGAAAACTGGTGAACAAGACAGATGCAATTCCTGCTCCATAAAGCTTACATTTCAGTGGGAGAGACAGGTATTAACATTGATTAGTACAATCAATGAGGGACTTAAAAAGTGATGCACGCTTTTTAAAGAGGAATAAAGGATGAAAAGAGAAAGAGAACAGTGGAGATTTACCTGAGCAAGGGGTTGAAGTTATGAGTTATGAGACATTAGTTTGGTAAAAGGGGCTAAGGAGAAGGAGAAAAAATGTATTTCGGGCCAAAGCACCTATGTGTAAAGAAGATGCCTACGGGGAAAGCAAGGCGGTAGAGGCCTGAAAGAAGGTCAGTCCTGATGGAGTAAAGAGCATCAAGGGAGATTGGCCCTGAAGAGCTGTGAGCACAGCAGTGGACAGACCGGGCAGGGCCTTGTCGGCCCCAGCAAGGACGGTGGTCTTGTTTCTGAAAACAGCGGGGAGAAACAGAAGGGACTGTAAGCAGGGACATACCCCGAGGTCACAGTCATACATTTGGAGGGTCATCTTGGTTACAATGGATTGGAGAGCATGAAGGTAGACGCAGGAAGGGGACTCAGAGGTGGTACAAGTAGCTCAAGTGAGAGACGATGGTCTGGGAGGAGTAGGAGGAAGGAGGGTGGAATTGAGAATATTTAAAAGACCCACAGTCCTGGGTGATAGACTGAATCACAGGACAGAGGGCTAAGGCAAGAGAGATGATGGTACCAATTTTCAGGCTTTTGCAGGTTAGTGACTGTTGCTGTTAGATAAACTTTTTTAAAATACTTTTTTATTAAGTAAACCTTTTAATGAAGTATCAATATGCACAAAAAAGGGAACAAATCATGAGTGTAGAACTCGATGCATTTTCACAAACGGAAGACCACATGTGAGCAGCATCCAGAGAACATCATGCAGAAGTGCCTGTGACCTGTTGGAGCCATCATCTTCCCCAGGACATGGAAGGGATTTTAAGCAGGGCCATAATATGTCTTCAGAACGGTTAATTTTGCCTGCTTTTAAATGTCATGTAAACAGAGTCATGCAAATATGTATGTTCTATGCCCGGCATCTTTGACTCAACATCATGTCTGTAAGAATCATCCATGTTGTTGCATGTAACAATTGTCTGTTCATTCTTATTACTATATGGTAGATGGTGGGGATCACAATTTATTTATCTATTGTTAATGGAAATTTTGACCATTTTCAGTTTGGGGCAACTATGAAAATGTGGTGAAAAATTACTCTTGTGCATGTCTTTTGGTGAACATATGCATACATCTCAATGAGGAGAGAGCACTGGATCATGGCAGAACCTCTTTTAATGCACTGCCAAACTAGTGTGATATGAAAACAGATCTATAGGTGTAAAAAATGAGTGAAAGCAAGAATCAAGTGATAAGCCAATAGGTGCCCAACCCACCCAGGACTCTGACCTCTCCCATTTCAACAGACCTTGAACTTCCATTTTGATGGCTACATGGGATGTGGGAATAGAAGATAAAGTTTCAGATCTGCCAAAGTTGGGAAGAATGATAGGATAGTCCTACTCAAAGTGGGGTTTGCAGGTGCGTCTGTAAGTTATCTGTTGCCAGTTCATGTTGAGATATGTACAGAAATTAAGTGCTTAGAAATGTTCATAGTAATTTTATAGCGCAGTAACATCCAAGCGGAATTCCATTTTTCTAGTAACTAATTGTGATTGTATTTTATAAAAATATCTGCCGGTGACACATCACAGATGTTTCTAAAGCACTGTGATAGGAAACCCATGCATAAAGCTATCGCTGATCCTCAAAGAGCTAGACCTTCAACAGAAAGATGAACTAGAAAAATTTTCTCATTTGTCTCAATCTTGGCATGGAGTAATGATGGCAGGGGAACGTTCTCACCAAAATTTGAAACTACAGTCTGGCTCTCAAGAATATGTGGCCCAAATTCATACTTCTGTTTTATTTGAACAGCCTCAAGCCAAGAATTAACTTTAAAGTGGTCCTGGGTTAAAAGTGCTCCGAAGCACCTAGAAGAAACAAATTCAAATGGTCTCTTTGAAGGGAAAACAAACAAACAGAACACCTTTAAGTCAGGCTTCAAAGAATTACAACAGATAAAGATACATCAAACACTTGTTTGCAATCATAAGTCACTAATACTGCGAGAAAGCAGAACCCAGTGAGTAAACTGAAATGGTAGATAACCAGAACCGGACCCACAAAGACTTCAGGTATTGGAATTATCAGCTATAGAATACAAGATGTATTTATTTAATAAATGTAGAAAAATTAAATGTTTCAAAAATAAAAGAATAAGGGACTATCAAGAATGACCAGGCATTCTCAAAGTGAAAAACTGATACCTAAAATTGAGAACTCCAATGACAGACACATCTGCTTCCGGCGGTCTGGACTAGTAGACATTCTGGGGGGCCTTCTTCCTGTAACACAGCTAGATCCAACATAAAACATAATTTCCTTGTGGTGTTGGGCTTATAGGAAATAGAGAAATCACTAAGAGACCAGGAAATTTTAAAAAGGAACCAACCATGAGGGGAAACAGGAACCACATGCAGTAAGCACATACAAATGTGGGTTCCCAATTACATAGAAGCTTAATGCATAGCCATTGGCACTGCAGATCCAGCGAGGAAAAAAACGGACTTTTCAACAAATGTGTGGAACCATTATTTATCTATATGGAAAATAATAAAACTGAAACTCCACTTCCCACCTAGAACCACAGCCTTAAGTATAGAGCCTTTCACTTGTGTAAGCCTCTTCCAAGGCTGTGGTGGGAGGGTCAGTAGAAATGGGTTCACATAGTTATAGGTTTTGCACAATTTAAAAAGATATTTTGACTACATGGTTAAGATGTCCATTCCTTTCTATTCTAACTACCTCTCCACGTTTCTCCTTTTGTAGATTGTCATTGCAGGGGCTGTGAGCATTTTTTTGGATACGGCTAAAGGGAAGTCGATTTAGAGATTTGAGTTTTGCTGGGTATTTTTATGTAGTTTGCAGTCACTCTTGATGCACTAAAGTTACTGCCAGCTGCTGTCCCAGTAAAGAATGACTTCCAGAAACGCTTTTATTGTCCACCATGAGGACCTAACTGGAGGCATGATACGTGGGTACGGTTTAGAGGTCCTATTATAGACTGACCTATGGCCCCTGGCACCAGAAATATGTGACAAGTGGAAGGGTAACATGGTGTGAAATGTATAGAACCAAAAGTTAGCATGTGGAAAATTCTCCCAATCACAAGACATTTCGAAGTGTCAGAAATGCATGAATTAATGCAGTATCTACAATTATAACTATTTTTTGATGGGATCACTTGAAATGTAATTTAACTTAACCAGAATACCTATATTTGAAGGGCACAAGTCTGTGGTATCACTGCAGAGAACAAATGAATCTGTCAGTGAGGTCTCGAGTGTCACGATTCCCAGTCTGCTGAATCACATATTTAGTGTGTCTGATGTAGTTTGCTCTGTCAGTCTGGTGGGTCCAAACACGGAGTGCACACAGTTGTCACTGGTACAGTGACATGACCTGAAGAAACAAGTGTCCCAGCGACAAATCTCTTCCACGCAGTCATCTGTAGAACTAGGTATGTAGTATTAGTCTGAGTGAATTTGGTGATACATTGCACTTATTTGGTTTGGGCATGCCTTAAATTCAGATTAATTTTAGGTTTTTCATAATCATTGATTGTACCAAAATTCAAATACGATGAGGAGAAAGTATTTTAAGGAACGTCAAAAACATAAAACTAAATAAAGAAAACGGGGTTATGTTTTGAAATGTCTAAAACTATTTTCTAGAACCATGGGAACCCAAGATTCTGACAGTCCATGTCATGAAGACAAAAGAATTAAGATAGCCAAGAAAATGTAGAAAATAAAAATAACAATAAGAGAGACAAAACTATGGGAATTTGTACCCTCCTGAACAGGAAGTGAAGATGAGGAGGAAGATGAAAATACTAATAAAGAAAAATACATTTTATATGATCATACTTGAAGGTCTGAGGCAGCTTCCATTGGATAAATTTGGTAGCTCTATTTTTCATTTTTTGCAGAGCCTCCATGCTGTTTTCCATAGTGGCCTCACCAATTTACATTCCCATTAATAGTGCACAAGGGTTCCTTTCTCTCCACATCCTCGTGAACACTTATTTCTTGTCTTTTTGATACTAGCCATTCTGACCGGTGTGAGGCGATATCTCCTTGTGGTGTTGATTTGCATTTCCCTGGTGGTCAGTGATGCTGAGCGGCTTCGTGTACCTGTTAACCTCCTGTTTGTCTTGCTTGGGAAAATGTCCGTTCAGATCTTCTGCCCATTTTTAAATAGATTGTTTTTATTTATTTATTTATTTATTGCTATTGAGTTGTAGGAGTTATTTATTTATTTTGGATATTAACTCTTTACCAGATATATGATTTGCAGCTATTTTCTCCCATTTGGCAGGTTGCCTTTTCATTTTACATATTTTGAAAATTAAACCCTACTCACACCACAGACAAAATATCAATGACCAAAAGTTTTAAATGTGTAAAGCCAAACTTCAAAAGTTTTAGAAGAAAATACTGTGCTGGATTTCTTTCATTTGCTCCCCACCAGATCTATTCTCCACTCTTCTTCCCTATCAACTATGCTCAAGATGCTGACCTATGTAGATGACATCAGCACGGTACCTGAGGCCTCTGTTTTCTGGGTGAGTTTGGTCAATAGGGAGACCGGGAAGTAGATCAAAGGGAAAAGGGTAATGAGGTAAAGGTTTTTACAAAGCTGGGATTAGGGTGAGGTTAGTGAGGCATTATTCTTTGACATTTGCCTCTCTCCATTCTCTCTGGTCTTCCCTTCTGGAGCTCAGTTCAGATGTAAACTACATTTTCTCACTCACTTTTCCATATCTTTTAATCTCTCTGTTATATTTTCTGTTCATTTGTGTCTCTGTGCTGCATTTGAGAGAATTTCAAATGTATCTTCCAGATGTGTCTTCCAACACATTAATGATCTCTTCCCACTTGTGTGTCTAAGCTGCCATCAACCTGCCCACTGGGTTTTCTATTTTTGTGTGTCGTGTAAAATTTGACATACATTGAAGGAAGGTCTGAAATATAAGAAACAATACTGTATTGTATACTTAAAATTTTACCAAAAAGGTAGCTCTTACATTAAGTGTTCTTATTGTAGGAAAATAATAATAGATAATATGAGGGCAGGAGGAAACTTTTAGAGGTGCTAGATATGTTTATGGCATAGATTGTGGTGATGATTTCATGGGTATATATTTGTCTCCGAACTCCTCGAGCCATATGTATTAAATATGTTCAGGTTTTTGTAGGTCAATCATACCTTAATAAAGTGGTTGTTGAAAAAAACAATGAGCAGAATGGTAATAATAATGAATAATAATGAATAAATGTACATATCAGAAATTTTAAGTTGTGGAATCCATATATAACCTTTAATTTGAGACTGTAGTGTTCAGGAGGAGCACACTAACTCCAATTTTTATCAACAAAAGTCTAAACATCATGTTCAGTACATGTGGGTGTGCGGGGCTTACAGTGCAGAAAGGGGGCCACCGAGGGGGCAGGAGTGGCAGATGAAATCAGCCTGCGCACCACTTGCCAAGCCCGCACAAGGCGATAGGAGAATGGGACACTGTGGACCAATCTCAATCACTCATGCACAAATCACAAAGATGCACAAATTCTAAGCAAACTACTAGTAAGTAGAATTCAGCAAAATATAAAAAAGATAACCCAGGATGACCAAGTTGGGTTCACTCTATGACTAAAAGAATACTTTAACCTTAAAAAAGCTCTTCATTATATTAACAATTAAAGAAGAAAAATTAAATAAGCATTTCAAAAGATATAGGATATTTGGCATCTATTTATGACAAACAAAATGAAAATTGAAAAGAACTACCTTGGGACACCTGGGTGGCACGGTCGGTTAAGCATCTGCCTTCGGCTCAGGTCATGATCCCAGAGCCCTGGGACTGAGCCCCATGTTGGGCTGCCTGCTCAGCGGGGAACCTGCTTCTCCCTCTCCCTTTGTCTGATGCTCCGCCTGCTTGTGCTCTCTCTGTCTCTGCCAAGTAAATAAATCTTTAAAAAAGAAAAAAAGAAAGAAAGGAACTACCTTAATCTGATGAAGGATAATACAAAAAAATTCTACAGAAACATTATTCATATTGGTGAAACATTAAAAGCATTCCATTCAAGATAAAAAATGAGACAGATGCCTCCACCACCATTTTTATTTAACACTATATTAAAGGTCCTGGTCAGTGAAATAAGACCAGAAAAAAAGGAGATAAATACATAAGGACTGGAGAGGAACAAGCTGAATTCTTAGCTCGCAGTTAATTTCTTTCAGCATATTGAAGATAGTACATTGTCTCTTGGCTTTCATTGTTACCACTGAGAAGTCAACTATCAATCACCTTAACTGCTACTTATGTGAAGGTAATCAGTATTTTTCTTTCCCCTTACTCTTTAAAGACTTTTGTTTTATCTTTGATGTTCTTCATTTTAACTATAATGCTTTTCTCTGCATAAAAGTCTCACTTGTGTAACTCACCTATTCATTCTAATAGTTTGTATATTTCACAAGTGATTTGACTACCTATATGGAAAAAAGGGAAAAATATAAAATGATACTACTCAGAGAAGCACAACACAAGAAAAAAATAGGCTCTGTAGGAATAAGTTAAAACAAAATGTGAAGTTATATATGGCTAAAATTATAAAATAATTTTCCCAAATTATAACCTCTAGAACCATAATTCAAACCTAGACAGAATGTCCTTAGTGTCTAACCACTATGCTATCTTGCCTTGGGCCATAGAAAACGTCTCATACCAGATGAAAATATTGCAATGAAAATTAAAACAAGATACTCTTTCATACTTACTAGATTGCAAAAGTTAAAAATCTGACAATAGCAAGTATTGGTAAGGCTATAAATTACAAAAACTCTTACACATTGTTGCTGGAATATAAATTGTTGCAACCATCTGGAAAGCAATATTTCAATATCTGGCAAAGTTGAAGTAATATAGTAATTTTGCCTCTAGCTATACACCATAGAGACATGCCCAGTGGGTGCAGAAGGAGATACATACAAGAATGCTTGTAACAATATTGCTATTAATAGCAAATACAAAAATGAAAACCGCCTTTAATAGAAAAATAAATAAGTGATCTGGTCCTGCAATGAGCAAAGTTTCTTGCTGTTTAAACAGCTTCATTGAGGTTTAATTTGAATACCATAAATTTCATCCATTTTATTTATCATTTTGTCACATATTAATGATTTTTAGTAAATCATTTAGAGTTGTGCAACATCATCACAATCCAATTTTAGAACATTTCCTTTACCCTAAGAAAGATCCCTCATGCCCATTTGCAGTTAATCCTATCTTCCTCAACCCCAGCCCCAAGAAGCCACTAATTTACTATGTATCTATATGTATCTATATTTATACTTGTCTTTTCTGGACATTTAATGTAAACAACATTTTAAAATTTGGTCTTTTGTATCTGGCTTCTTTCACTTAGTATAATGGTTTTGAAATCGCCCATGTTGTAGCGTGTATCAACAGTTCTTTTTTTTTTTTTTTTTAAGATTTTATTTATTTGACAGAGAGACAGGCAGCGAGAGAGGGAACACAAGCAAGAGGAGCGGGAGAGGAAGAAGCAGGCTCCCAACAGAGGAGCCTGATGCGGGGCTCGATCCCAGAATGCCAGGATCACGCCCTGAGCTGAAGGCAGACGCTTAACGACTGAGCCACCCAGGCGCCCCAATAGTTAGTTCTTTCTGATCATTAAAGTATTGTTGTAATGTATGGATAGACCTCTTCACTTTTTTGGCTATTATTAATAATGCTCCTTGAACATTCCCATGTAAGTCTTTGTAGGGATGTGCATTTTCATTTCTTTTGGGTAGATGCCTAGGTGTGGAATTGCTTGAGATCAAAGGTTCTAAATCTTGTTTGTGCCCAGGACCTCTTTAACAGTCTGATGAGAACTGTGAGCCTCTTCTCAAGGATAATATTTAAAAATGTTAATGCCTTTAAATAAAATATATAGGAATACAAAGAAGCAAATTGTATTGAAATATGGTTATTATCAGCATACTAAAAATGTTATGGTAATCTATGTGTTTTTATAAACTCATTAGAAGGGGAAGCAACGTAAACAACTATCAGTGTCAAAGTAATTAATGAGCTTAATCTATATTTCAAGATGTCTCTCTGTATTCACCATGAGGTGACATGGAAATATCTATGACTTCTATTGGTGATAAAGTTACATATTACTATTGTTGGTTGTCTCTTCAAAATTAAAGGAAATGCTAAATTTCAGTTAAAGTTTAGTAAAAATTCTGTTTCATAGATTTTCCCCACCCCCTGGCTGGGTTCTCAATCTATTAAGAGCTTGAAATACAACATTATACTGCAGTGAAAATGAATGAAGGAAAGCTATCATTTCAACACGAATGAATTTCACAAACATAAAGTTTAACTTAAAAAGCAAGTTGCAGGAGAAAACATACACTCTTATACCATGTTTGTAAAGCTTATTTACCTCCTAAATAATACTATTAGTTGTTCAGGCATTCATACATAATTGGTAAAGTATGAAACAATGCATGGTAATTATAACAAATTCAGAGTGGTAATTACCTCTAGGAGGGAAGGAAAGGGGTTTGTACAAGAAGAGGGTGAGGGAGCTTCAACTTTATTAGTAATGATACATTTTTTAGGCCAATAGGTACACAGGTGTTGGTTACATTATTTTATATGTTATTTTACATGTGTGGTGTTTTTTTTTTTTTAAGTAGGCTCCATGGCCATTGTGGAGCCCAATGCGGGGCTTGAACTCACAACCCTGAGAGTAAAACCTAAGCTGAGATCAAGAGTCAGATGCTTAACTGACTGAACCACCCAGGCACCCCTCTTATGTTCATTTGATGTTTCTAATGTATTCCCATATGTACAAAATATTTCATAAAACATTTTAAAAGGATGAATTAACCCTTTTGAAAACATGTAATTAAAGAAACATTATAGCCTCTACAATTATAATATTAACATATTCATGCCCAAAATATGACCAAAATACTTAAAATGCTTACACTCAAATTTGTTCAAGTAAAAAATGGGAAGTGAAAATATAATAATGTCTTTTCTCACCTATCATTACCAGTTGAGAATTTGTCTAATTTTTGAAACTAGCTTGAAAATCTTAGAGATGTATAATATTCATTCTCTTCATATTTTCTTTTACTTTTCAATTATTTGAGCTCTCTGGACTTTCCCTAGACGTCTTTTCCAGATAACTTTTACATTTCATTTCACTATTATTTGTAGATTGGAGTTGACAGAATCTTTTGGTTATAAGCAATGGAAACCCCCAAGTCAAATTAGTTTAATCCAAAAAACCTATTATATTGGTTAAGATAATAGAAATGTTCAAGGGGTGTCTGGGTGGCTCGGTGGGTTAAGCGTCTGCCTTCAGCTCAGGTCATGATCCCAGAGTCCTGGGATTGAGCACCACACATCAGGCTCCTTGCTCAGCGGGAGCCTGCTTCTCCTATTCCTTCTGCGTTCCCCCCGGCTTGTGCTCTCCAGCTCTCTCTGTCAAATAAATAAAATCTTAAAAAAAAAAAAAAAGATAATTGAAATGTTTAAGGGAAGTTCTAGCTTCAGGCACAGCCGAAATAATGCTGCCAGAACTCCTCTCCATCTTTCAGCTCTGTTTTTTCCTGCAGTGGTATTACTGTCAGGCACGCCCTCTCAACGTGGTAGCCCTGGGCAAGCCCAGGCATACTTCATCATTACAGGACTGAGTCTCATTGCATTGGCTCAGAGTTGTGTACCAATCCCTGAACAGTCACCGTGATGAAAATGCTGATTGGCCCCATCATACGTATGTTTCCTAGAGCCTAGGGTGACCGAGTGTAGGCCCACCAAAACCACACGAACTATGAGGGAGGAGAGGGTGGGTCCCTGAAAGAAAATGCATTAAAAGACAGGAAAGGACATGCTAAACAGGACAAACAACACATGTTCACTACATCATCTGAGGATTGAAATGTCCTCCCATTGTCTAGCAGTGGAGGTTCATTCTGGTGTCACGTCGTTCTCTAGTAACTGCAGGATGTCTGACATGTCTGCATGGATTCTTTCACTTAATGATGAGCGTTGATCAGGGTTGGTTTTCAGAATTAGCATTCATGGCAGGAGAAATTTTAACTTGATCAAGAAAAGTCTGGATCATCGTAAAACAGAGGCCAGGACTCCCATGTTCTGTAAAATTTAATAATATTAATGGTGTTTCCTACTTGGATCTTCTGTTTGCTACTTCCATGATAAAGTCCTACATGAATACTATATAATTCTGTAAATCTTTCCAGTAAAGTTAAATAAAAAAGAAGGATTTGTTTAATACTATTGGATTCAATGCTGTGTACTGACGTAATGGGAAAATTATTCAGGAACATTTCATTCTCGAGAAAATACTGCCCACATTGTCAATGCCTCAACATACCTGGGCTTATAAAAAACTATAATCCATACTTTCTGAGCACATGAACTTGTTGGCAACAACAAAAAATTATCTTGGAATTCAACAGCTATTAGCAGTGCTCAAAAAGTTTTTTGTAACAGAAAAGGATACAGTTGCAGATGATATTTACCCATTCTTCACACAATAGTCAAGGAGATTTCCTGAGGAGGTTCTCTATTTATGAACATTCTTCCTATTGAAATAGGTAGCCAGAATTTTTTTTAAGCTTTATTTATTTTTAGAGAGATAATGAGAGGGGGAGGCGGTGCAGAGGGAGAGAATCTTTCAAGCAGACTCCCCACTGATCATGGAGCCCAACATGGGGCTTGATCTCACGACCCATGAAATCAAGACCTGAGCTGAAACCAAGAGTCAGACACTTAACGGACTGAGTCACCCAGGTGCCCCGGTAACCAGAATTTTGCCTATAAGGGACCAAACTGAAGGAGACTAATAAATAGTGGTTCATTAAATATTATTTACCTACTGTATGCCAGGCACTCATGCTAAGCCCTGGGGATATAAGAGTGAAGAGAGGAGCTTATAGTTTAATGGAGGAAACCTACAGGCAAGTAATTATAATAATGATGATCAATACTTTGATGAAATGAATATGCATTGTGATACTTAGAATAAGAGTCAGCGAGAAAAAGAATGAAATGGGATGGTAGAGGTACTGGGGAGGCTTCGACAGCAAATAAATGTCTTCGGGAAGACTTGGACTAAGTCTTAAGGACAAATAGGAATTACCCCTGTACAAAGGGTAGGGCAGGAATGGGAAGAGCAACTCCAGCAGACTCAACAGAGAAATGAGCAAATATAGTGGGTTTGGAGAACTAAACATAGGCTTCAGTAAAGGAGGCACATAACTGAAGACATAGGCTCTTCCTGGTAAGCCCTGAGAAGGGTACCTACTAAAATCTAACTATAAAGGACCCATTGAGATTTTATTCACGTAACTGCAAATAATTTTGTCTTAAAAGCATTTTAATAGGTTAACATTCTGGGGGGTGGTTTGGGGAGAGGTAGTCATTCACATTTTAGTGTCAATTAATTTAATCAGTTCGCTGCTCTAACATTTGGTCTAGATTAGGGGTCGGCAAACTTTTCTTGTAAAGCACCAGATGGTAACTTTTTTTGGCTTTTCGAACCAGAGAGTTTCTGTTGCAACTACTCATCTCTACAGGTTTTTTTTTTTTTCTTTATGCAAGTGGGGCGGGGGGCAGAGGGTGAGAGGAAATCCCAAGCAGGCTGCATGCTCAGTGTGGAGCCCGACATGGGGCTCGATCTCACAACCGTGAACCTGAGCTGAAACCAAGAGTCAGCTGCTGAACCGATGGAGCCACCCAGGTGCTCCCTCTCGTCTCTACTGTGTATCACGAAAGCAGCCCTGGGCAATACGCGAGCACATGGACGCGGCTGCATCACAGCAGAACCTGATTCACACACAGGGGCAACTTCCCCAGGGTTTCTACTAAACAAAAGAGCTGTGAATTAAACCAAGGGCTTTGGATCCCCAAAACAGTGATCCTTCCCAGCCATGCTAACCCCCACAAAAAACCTTGAACTTTTAATATTTGCCTGGACAGACCGCCCTTGCCTCTCATTTTTCTCTTACATTGCCACCCACCAGAGGCCATATGAGATCTTAGTCTGTCTGGAAAATGGTGCTGAAGAGAGAAGGGAAACCCTGCCTGTCTCTTCTCAATGCATCTCCTGCCCGGGAGAGGCGGGAGGCACAAATTCTATACAGAGAAGTGGCTTCTCTAATCCCAGGGTAAGCGTCCCTTTCACGTTTTCAGACGTCTTCCCCTCCTCATCGGCCTGGCCTGTGCATGGCACTTAAGTGCTCCTGGGAGGGATTTTGGCTACATGCAGGTTACAGGGAACACCGCATTCCGATTCTGAATTCATTTTCCTCTCCTCTCAGCCTCCCCCAAATATAGTAAATCATCGTTAGCATGTAAGCCTAAACATAAAAGCCTATTAAACACATTACATAGCTGAAATACAGCACTATTCCACTGCTAGAAGTTCTGTCATGTTTAGTAAAAGTGTGGCTCTTGGACCATGAAACTCACTCTGAAAGGCATAAAAATATTTAAGAACTAGGAATCCCAAGCCTTTGGGGAAGGGAGAAAAAGAATGAAACTGGCTACCTTTAATAATTTATTTCTCTCATTCTTTATCCTCTTTTGAATTTGAGAAAATCCTTAAGGCTTAGAAGGGACTTGTGCATGCCAAACAATTTATCTCTATGAATTCCTTTTTTGTGCACTTCACATGTCACAGACACACAATAATGCCACCATTACTTGCCAGTTGCATGAACTTTGATCTCAAACGGGTCATGGGTCAGTTTCAAACAAAGCACTAAATGTGAAATGATAAGCAACTTCCATGCCTATGATATTACGAGATTTTATTTTTCACATAGTGGGCACAATGGCGTATTTCTGTCTTTATTTTTCAGTTAATGACTATAATATGGATACTGCTAGAAGTCAAGGACAGGTCTAACAATTTTGTTGAAGACAGAAACTTCTCAGCATTACACAATACAGTATAATATATCTTATTTCCTAATAGTTTAATGGACATTTCATTGTTCATTAATATTAGAGGATTTAATAAAAGAAAGGCCATTGACAAAATTTGCCTTATAATTGAAAATCTCACATTTTAAGAGTTATGAAACTGGTCACTGGGTGTTTTAAAGTTTTTGTTTAAGTTCCAGTTAGTTAACGTACAGTGTAATATTAGTTTCAGGTATGCAATATAATGACTCAGCACGTCCATACATCACCTGGTGCTCATCATGACAGGTGCACTCCTTAATGCCCATCACCCATTTCACGCACCCCCCCACTTACTCCCCCCTGGTAACCATCAGTTTGTTCTCCACAATTAAGAGTCTGTTTCTTGGGGGGCGCCTGGGTGGCTCAGTCAGTTAAGCAACTGCCTTCGTGCCCTCTCTCCCTAAAATAAATAAGTCAAATCTTAAAAACAAAATAACAACAACAAAAAGAGTGTTTCTTGGTTTGCCTCCCTCTCTCTTTTTAAAACTGGTCGCTGTTAAGATCTGGTTTCACAAAGTTGTTACTGAAGTTGTGGGTATTCACGCACAAAGTTGTAATAATTTTAAAACCTTAACTTAGCCAAATTCTCTATTATTGATATAAGTCATATAGGAAGCATTAAATATCACACATTTTACATTAAAATGTGAGGAAGGGTATTTATAACAAGACCAATGTCGTAGGTTCAATATTAAGATATGGAATGAATTTGGACCTATGACCAAAAGTGCTCAAGTGCAGCTGGTTGTGCTGAGCGTTACGAATGGTGACAATAGCGTTAAAGTTTCAGAGTATAACCAATTATCTCTAACCAACCTCCCGTCCTTTTGCTAGCCCTCTATGGTCCTGGATTATTCTAGAAGTTTTGTGAGTTTTGTCTTCTGAGAACCCACAAACCTAAGAATCCAATAATACAGTTCTGACTCAATTTAATTAAGTCTACTAACTCTAAGTTATATGCTAATTTTTAAGAAATGGTGGTTAAGATTATTTCTAAAATATTACTTTAGTACTTTATGAATTATATATATATGAATATATATGATGAGAGTTTGGCCAAATTGAAGCCTTTAAAATTATCACCATCATTATTATTTTGCACTAGTATGTGAAACGTGAGCAGCCCATGTGTGCAACCACGTCCTCACAGTGACAAGTTTCATAACTCTTAGAGTTCTCAGTTATTAGATTTTGTTAATCACTTTTCTCTTATTAAGCTCTTTGTAATAAGACTCACAAAATTATTTATGACATCGTTTCTCTTTTATGGTTAGACTCCTACTTTAGTTCACCAAACTACTGCCTGCAAGATGGGCTGGCAACTTTTAAAATTCTTGGAATTATGCTAGATAGGCTTTATCTGAAGCGTTTTTGAAATATTGATGATCACAAAAATCTCCTTCTATTTTGTAACTTAATGTAAGGTAAAGACCATGTAAAGCACTAGCAGCTTGCCTTCTCAGTAAAGGCAGAACTCACGTCAAAGGGATTACACACAATTTATAACATTCTCTCTGTTCAGTACGATTAATTTTACCTCTTTAGGGCATCATAGGTTGAGAAAGCTGGCACAAAAGACTGCATTTTATGCTTTTATAATGCATAGCTCTCAGGAATTGCACTGAAATACTTTCAGAGTTAAAATATCCCTATGTTCGAGGTTGGCCATCAGATGTGTTATACGTAGTATAAGGATTGAGTATGAGGATTTTCTAACTCTACCTTCATGAAAATCACGTCTAGCCACCCTGCTTTATTTTGCAGAAGCCTCTCCAGTGGAGAAGCCATGATTCTTCTAAGAGTCATTTAAAGTGCTTGAGAGAAGATTTTCTCCCAAAATGGGCAGTTCAGGGGCTCCACAAGAGGTGAGCTCAGAAATGCTTCCCCGTCAGAAGGCCCGAGGGCCAGGCACCCCACAGGGAGGACGACACACTCCTCTGTGTAAGGGGTCTGTGCTCTCTGACCTCAGTAGAAAAGCTGATCCATACCCAGGGGACAGAGGCTGAGGGCTTGCAGCGAGCAAGCAGCTTTGCTTGCTGATGCGAAAGTCTAACTTTATACAGCAACAAGCAGCCCTTTCTGAGCCCTCAGGAACAGGTTTTTACCACAGCCCCTCTGGCTGCCTGTGTTAATCATTGAACTCTCTCTTTCTGAATTTGAGAATGAGTCATGGCTTTAACTCCAGGCAGCCTGATAAAGGTCCAGCATCAATGACCTGCCCTAGGATTTCCAGGTCAAAGGAAAAGGAAAAAAGAGGAAAATGACAACTGCCAACTTAAGAGAGGCTAGAAACAAGCGTTTGTGTTGAAAAATAATGTCGACCTCAAAATGACCTTCAGTACAACAGTGCTCCCTGCTCATAGATTACGGAGCCTTGACTAAGATACAACATCTAGAAGGAGTGTGCAGCTTCTTTTATCCACCACATTTTGAGTTTTGCTAACATTTGGTATAAATGGCTAATCTCGATTGGGACATCTATTGTCCTGATCTTTATATAAAGCAACTGGTTCACTGAGGTTCAAAGTGAACATGTGTGACTCATTCTCCAAGAAAGAAGATCATATGTAAGTGTACGAAGGTTTTGAAGGCCCTGGTCTAGTGATCGCATCATGCAATACTTACTATTGATAAAACTGGATATGATTTTGTTGTCTTGCTGGTTTTCATTTTACGACAGTCATTTTAGATATTCAACTGCCAGTGTTCATTAGAGAACCTGAAGCCAAAATGATGGAGTTCCATCCCCCGCCTTGGCCAAATTAGATAGAAACAAGGAAATCTGAACTTAGGGAGGAAGAAAATCACATTTCAAAGATTCAATAATATCCAGAATAATGTTCCTAATTATCCTGCCAGATGAAATTTTAAGACCTCAAATGAGAACAGAATATATCAAATAAGGTCAATGTGGTTTTATGGTCAAATATATTGTTTGACCTAATTACTAAATTTAAAAAATATATACAAGATGAAGTTCAGGGACTAAGGAAGCCCTGAGGTCACATCTTACCATCTACGAGGCAAACCCCATTTGCGGCCCCAAATTCCAAGGAGCAGTCCATTGTTGCTGAAATTTATTTTCTAAATCGCTTATTATCAAATGATAAATTATTAAAAAGGGTCAGGGAAATAAACACAGTAAGTATTCAGTAGATGATTCTGCAGTCAAGCCGCCTAACGTTAGTAAGTTCCAAGCCACAGATTTCCCATTTTCCTAATATTCTATAATTGAGAAAACACTTGCCTGCACAAGTAATCATTCTATTTTATCCGCAAAATAAACCCCATGAGTTTGGTCTCACCCCTCCATTCTATAGATGCAGATGGCGAGGCTCGGTGAGTTTAAGAGCATTCAGTGGAGATTCATTCATCCCAACAATTATTGGTTGAGGGCCTACAATGTGCCAGGCACAGCTAGTAAATACACTTAGACCAAAATCTAATAAGGACCCCTATTGTCAGAAACATGGTTGCAGTATTTTCCTCAACACAGAGAAGCAGAGCAGTTTCCAATCCCTTTGAGCTACCACAGGAGTTGAAATCTCTTTGCCATCCCAGCACTGTGCCAAGCTACCTCTGACAATCTGAGAGCTAGAAAGTAATGGCTTTATCTAGCCTCTGAAATACTAATTATAAGCAAAATTGTGAGGTGGAGCTGTGAGCCAGCTGTCCCCTTCCTGCCACAGGGCCTTTCTCTGGACTTGCTCTCCTCTCTGTCTGTGTCCCACCTTTTTTATTTCCGTTAAGTCTTATTTGAAAAGCAATCTTAAAAAAAGTAGGTTCTTGGGGCACGTTTGTGGCTCAGTCGTTTAAGGGTCTGCCTTCAGTTCAGGTCATGATCCTGGGGTCCTGGGATCGAGCCCACATCGGGATCCCTGCTCAGCGGGGAGTCTGCTTCTCCCCCTTCCACAGTTGCTCCACCTGCTTGTGTACTCTCTCTGTCAAATAAATAAATAAAATCTTTTTTTTTAAAGTAGGTTCTTTAAGGAAAAAAAAAGCCTGATTAAGAAAAAAAAAAAAAAAAGCAAAATATAGGTGGTTTAAAAAAAAAAGGTTTAACCACAGACATGGAAGAGACTATAGAAATTATGCGGAAAATCTCTGCAACCCAAGGCAATAAAATGGAAAATCTAATTTCACTGATAGAGTAAATTTTCAGCAATATATAAATTACCAAAATTAGCCTAAGAAAAGAATGAAAATCTATACAGACCAATAATCATAAAAGATAACTAAAGATGTACCTTAAACAAAATCTACAGACCCAGGTGGTTACAGATACAGTCTTAAAAACCTGGTGATTCATGTCATTTAATTCACTTGAGCTCATAGAAAAATGCATTACTCTCCATTTTATCCAGCTAGCCAACACCTTATTAACAAAACCCAACAGATAGTACAAACAAGAAACATAAATCAGTTTTGTTTATGAACATAGGTGTAAAATTCTAAGTCAAATATTATCAATCTAATCCAACAATAAATAAAAAGAGAAAAAATTTGAGTTTATTCTAGATATGCAAGGATACTTTCCAGATATCTTTCCAGATAATTCATTACACCAACAAATTGAGTGTGAAAATGAATATTGCTATAATTATAACGATAATACACTAAAACAAGATTTATCAAAATTCACCATCTATTCCTAATTTTAAAATCCTCCAAATAAAATAGATGTAAAAGGATAATATGATAAAGACTGTTTGCCACAATCCAAGAGCCAACATCAAGCTAAGCAGTGAAACTAAAGCCATTTTCCTATTAAAATCAGAAACAATGCAGAATATCCACATTGGCATTATTATTCAATATCATTTCAGAGCTAATATATTAGAAGAGAAAAAATCATATAAATATTGGAAAATAAAAGACAAAATTATTATTTTTTTTGCAGGATGTGATTATAGACATAAACACTCAAAAATACTAATTTATTAAAATTAATAGTATAAAAAATTAGCATACTGTACACTGGATGCTTTTCCACATATTTATATTTCCTAACTCATTTATTCCTCATCCCATCCTATGAGTTAAGTATATTATCTTCCCGAGAAGATATACCTAATTTAATTTAATCTTCCCAAGATAATATACCTAATTCATAGGATGAATCTACAGCCCCCAGATCGCACAACCAATAAATAAGAAACCTAGAATTTGAACTCAGACCATCTAGCTCCAGAAACCGGGCACTACAATAAATTGTTTCTTGCATCATTGACTAGAAAAATATATTTAGGGACACCTGGGTGGCTCAGTCAGTTAAGCGTCTGCCTTCAGCTCAGGTCATGATCCCAGGATCCTGGGATCAAGTCCAGCATCAGGCTCCCTGCTCAGCGGGAAGCCTATTTCTCCCCCTGCCTGATGCTTCTTCTGCTTATGCATGGGCTCTCTCTCTCCCTGACAAATAAATAAAACCTTTTTTTAAAAAAAGAAAAATATATTTACAACATGTACTATCAACCATCATACCACCAATATACAATGAATTCTAAAAATTAATAATAATAGCAATAGTAGATAAGCAACTAAATGGAATCATTGCCAAAAGATATGAATGGCTAATTCACAAAACAGTAAATTCAACTGGCCAATTAGCTAAAAAAGGTCCAGCCTACCAGACAAATACAAGTAAAAGCAGTAGGCAAATTACAAAGAATGATAAAAATCAAGTACTGTCTAGGATGTTGGAAAACAGTTATATTCAGATGTTCCTGGTGGGAGTTTAAGGATGAATTGCCATACTTTTAAAATCCGGCCATAACACTGAAAATGTAACATACACATATTCTTTTACCCACAAATTTCACTTTTGGGAATCTCTCTTATCAAAAGAAAAACATGAGGATGTAAGACTACTGCATAAGGATATTTATTACAACATTGCTCTAGTTGCAATTAGTTATGATATATCCATTGTAAGCAATATTGTGTAAATGTCAAAAAGAAAAAATGAGATTTCATATCTGTTACTCTGTAGGGATGTCCACATATTGTTAGGTGAGAAAACAACTGCCAAATACTGTATAGAGGATCCTCTCATTTTAAAAAATCAGACATTGTAAGGTATTTGCTTTTATCTGGATATTGAGAAAGGCTGTTAATATCAGCTTCCCCTGGGAGTGAAATAAAGGAGGCAGGTATAAAGGCAAAAAGTGTTATCTTTTAAATATGTGAACTGTCCCACTTGAAAAAAATTTAATCTGAAACTGAATATCTGAAGGGGAGCCTGGCTGGCTCAGTCAGCAGAGCGTGAGACTCTCGATCTCGGGGTCATGAGTTCGAGCCCCACGTTGCAGGTAGAAATTACTTTAAAACAAAAACCAAAAAACAAAAAAACTAAATGCCTGCAAATGCAGAGAAAATTTCTGGAAGATACCCAAAAGTGGAGTGGAATTTGAATATGTAAGGGAAGAAATTTTTCTCTTTATACCCTTGTGTAGAGTTTGAGTTTGTTTTTTGAGCAAGGAACATATAATTATTTTTAAAAATCTGATAAACTAGGGGCACCTGGGTGGCTCAGTCGGTTGAGCATCTGACTCTTGATTTCAGCTCAAGTCATGATCTCAGGGGTCATGAGATTGAGCCCTGTGACTGACTGCCCACTCAGTGGGCAGTCTGCTTTTCTCTCTCTCTCTCTCTCCCTCTACCCCTCCCTGTGCTTACACACGCTCTCTCTCTAAAATAAACAAATCAATAAATCTTTTTTAAAAAATTCTTTTAACTTTTTGAAAAATCTGATAAACTAATTCCAGTGATTGAAAAATAACTTAATGTTACTCTTCGAGGGATATTTAAATTTTAATGGGTAACCCAGCATTTTTTATCTGGGAGGAGTAAGTCCATTTCAAAGAGACCATCAGGGCCAATAACAGAGACTCCCCACATCATACCATAGGGTATGACTGACTTGGTTTACCTACTCACACCTCTTTTAAGATGTTTCCTGTCTCACATGGAGAACTTCAGTTCTTGAACTTAAAAGCTTTGAACTTGTCAGGATTTCAAGGAAGCTTGGAGGGGCGCATTTAGCATTGGGGTAATAATCCATGAGACATGGAGAGGAGAGGCTGGTAAACACGGCAAACACACCTATTAATGCTACTCATACCACCCACCGCATTCCATTTTGGTATCAGGTTGATTCACACATCAGAAAGAACCAGAAACCTCTGCATGTCAAAATTATTTTTTGTTTACATGTCTCAAGGAAACCTGAAGTTGGTGAGTGCATTTCACAAGGACGCTGGGAAAAGCCATTTGTGGCTACCTAACTTTACGCGACCAGCAGAAGGTAAGACATTGATCACACCAAGAACAGAGGGCAATATTAAGAAAAGAAGTATTCTGTTATTATTCCTGGGCAAGTCCAGTGGGCAGAGATACAATAATCAATTTAAAAAAAAAGAAATCAATTACTTACATAAGTCATGCTGTAATATCTGAACTGGTTGGATATGGGGAAGCACAAAGAAATACTTAAAAGTTATTATTTGGAAGTCCTCACGTTCAATTTTTCTTTTTATTGTCTTAATAAATCACACATCAAATAAATACTGTTGAAGGAAAAAAAATTAAATGAAATGTGTATTGAATGTCAGGTTGAGTAGGAAATTTTAATTGCAGAAGAATGGATATAGGTGGATATAGATGACACTTTTAAGTGAAGTTATCACTTCCTTTCTCCCATCTCAGCTCCTAACACAAAGTGATAATTGCTTTAAAAGCAAAATAGTTCTGGATACACTGATAGGTATTTTTTTTTCCCAAGGACTATAAGTAGCAAATTTCAACACCCAATGAATCATGTTATTTCTCATCTCACTTAACAAATTCTAATAGGCAGCTAAAAGTCTCTTAAAGGGTATTCATTTATCTCACAGGACAAAATGTTTGAGGTTGAAGTCTGGCCCAGAAAATGGAGCAGAAAGATCAGGAAAGGGAAATTACATAACTATCATCACAAGTAATATTCTGTTCTGCTGGAGACCTGAATCATACCATTTTGACCACCAATGCCTATATTTCCTTCTCAAGAAAAAATAAAGAAATAATCAAAAATTGGAAAATCTCAATAAAATATCAACAAACGCGGCATTTCCTAAATGAACTCATTGTGAAAGAGTTAAAAGAATATGGGAAAAATATACTACAGAAGGGTTTTTTTTACAGAAATGGAATAAACACTTGCAACATTCACAGAATGGACAGAAGATAATTGTGGTCAATTATATTATACTCCTACTCCTGAGAAAATATCTCACAGTCCAGGAAATGAGTTCTGAGATCCTTCCTGGATGTGGTAATATGTCCCAGTGAGCCTTATTGTCTATTAAATGCCTTACTCTCCCACAGTCTAAGAGTGGATATGCATTTTTATTGATTTTTATGTACCACACCTTCTGTTCCAAAACAGACTTTTAAGATAGCTTGAAAGGACACATGAAGTACAACAAGACCTCATAAATTAAAAGTATGAGCAAAGGAGAAAGGAAAATACAGACGGAGCATAAGTGGAGCAAAAATTAAGGCCAAGGAAGACACATTATAATAACTTCACTCTTGCTAGCCATGGGCCACAAATTCGGTGCTAAGCTCTCCAGCAGTGGTGAGAAGAGGAAGACATCAAACCCGAGTATATCCTTACAAAGGGAAAAAAGTCCTGATGAAGCTTCAGCATTGGCTTCAATTATTTAATTTGTAGTAAGAGTAAAAATATAGCAATGGAGTAGATCTAACTCATAGAGTGCTTACAGTAATTTCAGGTAATCCTCTGAATACATTACATATATTAAACCATTTAATCCTCACAAAATCGAATGAAGTAGATAATACTATTATTCCTTTTTTAGAGATCAGGAAACCAAGGAACAAAGAGGTTCTGTCTTGCTCGGGATCATGCACCTAGGAAGGGGTAAAGTGAGATGCTACTAAATGTGTACTCAGATAAAGAAGGTACAATCTTCAGGTGCTTATGGCTTTTCTATATTCACCTATATGAAACAGATTTGAGTAAATATAAACAAAGCTACAGAAACAAACCAGCTAATAAATGATCCTGTTTGAAACGAAATGCTGCTTGCAACATTAATATAGGATCGAGTGTCATGACGGAAGTTCATTTAAGTTTGAAGTGCTATAACCTGATGACTCAATTCCCCCCCCCATTTTTCTCTAATTAGACTACTGAGAAACCCAGTTCATATGGCCTGTTGTGATACCGTTTGGCCTTCCTTTGGGGAGAAGACATTCTCAATATATCAAGCACATCAGTGTTTTTTTTTCTCATTAGCTGGCAGCAGTTCAAGAAATACCACTTGGCATCAACTCTATTGGAAACACAAACAGAAACTCAGGCAGTGAAACTATGGAGCAGTTTTCAATTATAAGATAAAAAATGATGCAAATATGCTTATATTAATTTGTTTTCTAGAATGTCATTTAAATAAAAACACAAAATTTAAGCATTCTTGTGAATAACTCTCAAGTCCCCTCTCTTGGGAAACACTTTTTTTGGAGAAACATACTTGATAATGTTCTTAATTTAAAAAATTAATTGCTTCAAGTATTACTAATTTACATAGTAGAAGACAGTTATTTCTCAAGGGGTGGGCAATATAAAGAGCATAGTGTGGAATTAAATTAGTAATGGTGTAGGCACTTCTACCAAAAAAGACAAGGATCTTGAAAATAGAGAGACGACATCACATCAATGGGCAACTCAGTAAAAATAACTACAATGATCTGGTTGGATTTGGGGGCATATTTTTAAGTAGAGCGAAGGCAAGCTTTGGGGAAAGAAGTCTGTGGCAATGAACTTAGAGATGTCAAACACCTGAATTCAGCAACCATATGTTGCTGGTTGAATATGGATCCATGGACTTCTTCAACATCAAGAAGCAAAAGAGTCCACTATGAAACTGAACCGGAAGGGACACATTCCATTTGTACTGAAAGCAAAAGAGCCCACTAAGAAACTGAACCGGAAGGGACACATTCCATTTGTATTCACAGAAGGGCTGAGAGAATATTCCTTAGAAGTATGCCATCCAAGAATATATATTTATATGATGTCCTTAAGCTTAGAAATCAACAAGACCTTAAAGATGCATTACTATTTCATTTGTTTCCATCTTCCATACTGTTAACAGTATGCTTTCAAATGGACTTAAACAATAAGAAAACATAGTATCTCATATAATAAAAAGTCCGGTGGAGGTAGGGCTTCTGAGTTGGCTGATTTAGCAGCTTAAAGAAGTCCAGGCTCCATTCAGTCATCTCACTCCATCTCACTGCTTTGCCTTCCACCATGTGGACTTCTTCCTACAATAGTTTCCCGGCGATCAAGGCATGGTTATCAGTAGTAATAAGGGTATAGGATTCCTCATTTATATCATCACAGAGCAAACACATTTCTCTCCCAATTATGCAAAAAGATTTCCTCCTTTCAGTCAGGCCCAACATAGGTCCCATTACCAAGAGAATGCCATGAGCCGATGGCTTAAGTCAGGTTACATAACCAACCCAGCTAAGAGACGGGAGATCATCACGATTGCTTTCAACTAGTTAAAGCCTATCCAGAAGTTGGTGTTGGGGTCACCTTTCCCGAAGTCACTTGGGCTGCATTTTGTGGATACCTGTATAAAACCAGGGTTCTCCTGTGAAGGGGTAAGTAGGGATAGGATACTGTACAGACAATCAAGAAATCCTCTAGCCACAAAACCTTTTCCTGAGAGTGTCAAAGGAAAATATTCTGTGTTATGTCCTGGTATGGCTCAGATGGGCTACAGAGGGCAGCAGTGGCTCAGTACTTAATGAATTTCTGCCCTATAATGAGGGACACTTCTCTGGAGAGGTATTTTTCTTTAAGGGTCAAATATCACTTGCTATTACTAAATCATACCAGAAATAACTGGTATTTTCATCAATTAAAATCACAGCTGCTTAGAGTCAAAAGCATTGACATATTGACTGGTTTGGTTTTTTTTTTTTTTTAATCAGTATCTCATTATAGGACCTTTCTGTACCTTTGACTTAACATGCAGAATGATTCGACTTAGCAAGAACAGTTTATGCATTCGATTAACATATTTTCCCCACCAACCATTTGCCTGCTATGTGCTACAGAATAGGCGAACAAGCAAAAGATACTTCTACATACTTATTCTATACAAAGGAACATGGTTAACATTAAACTCAAATGTTACAGGTGTTCAAAAACTAAGCTAATAAACATGCCAAGTTCTAATTTAATCAGGAAGACCTCTTAAATGAGTTAGACTCTGAGCTGGAGATAAATGAAAAGGAAGATAGAGACAGAAGGTATTCTAGATAAACAGGCTCCAATGGACAAAGAAAGAACTCTAAGTAGGGTGGTAACAATCTGGGAAGACAGTCATGAATGGGAGGACAGAAGAAAGGACCATGGGACTAGTTCACTGTTAACTCAGGGTGGATTCTGAATTACTGGGTAATGAGAAACCTTGTGAAGGAGATAGGAAGAAAACTAACATTTGCTGGTTGTCTCAAATGTATCAGAAGCTTAATGTATTTCATTTAGTCAATCTTCACAAGAGCCCAGCACAGTGAGTTTTACCATTATCACCCTCTTTTATAGATGAGAAAACCGAGGATCAAAGAAATTAATTGTCCAAGTCACAGCTAGTAATTGGCAGAAGAATTTTAATCCAAATCTGTTTATGCCAAAATCTGAGCTTTTCCCCACTGTCGAATGTCTCCTGTTGGAGGAGAGAATTATATAACAAGAATCTTAGCATTCACAATTGACCATTGGCTGTTGGAGGATCTGAGAGAGGGTATTCCAGGAATCTAAAGAAGGAGGGAGTGGCTAGCAGACAGAGCTTGGTTATGGAGATCGAGATGGGAGAATGTCCAGGTTACTCCTACCAGTTAATTACGTGAAGCAAAGGATTCGAAGATAACTCCAGGTTCTGTGCTTGGCTCATTGGTCAAATGGTTCTGCTCCCACCAAAATATAGAGGACGAAATGTCAGGAGTTGATTGTCATTGCCATCAAGGATAGTGACTGGGCCAAGTGACATTTGGAAGATATTTTCGTATGTAGCCGCATGGGTAATATTCCAGAGATTTCTCTCACTTGGAACAGAGCTAAATTTCAAATCTTCTTAAAATGTACTTAGTACCCAACCCAGTTGGAATTTGTTCTAATTTGGAAAAGGATTGGGTTAAATTTCCCTTTTTTTCTTTTACAGATTAACGATATAAAAAAGATATTTTAAAATCTAAATTCTCTTACTCTAAAGTTTAGAGTCTAAACAAATGGAGTATCACTTAAGGTCAACTGACAAAGAAAACAAAGTAATGTGAATATTCACATTAGACTATAATGCATGGCAGTACTCCAAGAAATAGCAAGTTCTCCCTGTCAATTTTAAATACATATTCAGTTCCCATTGTAAAGTCCGATCTGCTTTTTGATTGGATATGTTACAAGTGAGGTTAGTTCACAGGTCTGTTTTCCTCAGCAGGAAATTTCAGGGCACAGATCACCTTATAAGAAAACATCTTTAGTGATTTAATTTAAGAGGTGCATGGTAAATGCTTGTTGACTGATAAGACATTTGTTAAATGTAAATCGAACATTTTATATTAGTACTGTTGGAAAGGAAAGAGCTCCTGGTTCCTCGGTTTTTGGCTGCATGACTTCAAAAAGTTCTTTAACATTCTGAACACTATCAGTGATGCCTACGGAACAGCATTCTGTACAAACACAGCAATGTATGCAAAAACACCACAGAATTTATTTTATTAAATAAATTAAAACCATGCAAATATTTTAGACAGCATGCTGTTGATCACCTTGGCCATGCCAACAAGGCAAGCCTTGATCATGCACTCTGAGGACTTGATAAAGTAAAAGACCTTCTCTCCTAACATATTCTATACTCCAACTGTCTTATAAATTCAGACTGGCAAACCTCGGAAGATTCCTTCTTTCTACTGAAATGAAGTTTAATAATAATAAAAAATGGGGAAAAAAGTCCCAAGAAACTAATACATGCTTCTAGAATATCAGAGTTGTTTTTCTCCCCCACGTTCCCTTATCTGTTGACATTCCCTTGAGCAAAGAAGCTGACTATATCTTTAGATTTTTGCAGTACATCTACTCTGTACATATCAAGTCAATGATCATATAATTCCCAAATGACTGAAGTAAGTTTTGGACTAAAAACAAATGTCAGTGTTAAGAGTAAGAGAAATAAAAAAGGGCTCCTCTGGGGGAAGACTGGAGGACACAAAGAAAGAGAATGATGGGGGTAGCTAAGAACGATGGTTTCACTCTCCGCTTGGAGGCTGGGAGGGAACAGGAAAAATCAGAAAGGCCATAATTCTGGAGAAGCTAGCAATAGTCCCCGTAATGAATTCTGAAAGTGTGATCCTCTCAGACACAGATGCTTCTTCGAACCACCATTCCTTTCAGGTGCCATGCAAAAAAAGTATTTTTCAGACATTGTCTACAAGACCTACTATGGTGCTGGGAAACAAAGAATAAATACAGAATTAGCTCAAAGGCCAATGCCGTTTGCATATAAGTCTAGGCCATACTCCAAAATCACTACGTGTAACTTTCCCCGGAATCCTTACCATGGACACAGCGAAAAAGAAAATATAAAAGGGAGGAAGGGGGATTGGAAACCTTTGGCTGCCATGGTTCTGCCTGAAACTGGCAGCTTTCCTACCATTTACAAATGAAATGAGCGACAAACCAGTCATTAAAACAATCAAGCTTAATGCAGGTGAAATTCTTAATAAACATTTTTAATAAATTTTTTTCTAGATTTTTCTTAAAAATCTAGAGATTTATTAAATATTAGAATGGTTCTCTGAAGACTTATTGTTGGACATGAAAGGCTTTACTAAAGGGGCTCCTCCCTCCACTTTCCGTCCCTACCCGGAGGGTGGTTATTCTGCCTCTCAGTTCTCTGGGTAAGGAAAAGCAATAGCGTAACTGCTCAGAACTCAAGATCTCTGGTCACACAATTATAGGGCTGAATCTGATGCAACTACTTACTGCCTGGGTGGTGTTCAGGAAGTGACTCCACCACTCCATGCCTCAGTTTCCTCACGTGTAAGTAGATACAACAACAGTACTGCTTTATGGAATTGTCAGGAGTGTCGCTGAACTCCCCACCAATAAGTGGGACCCATTAATGTTAAACATATGTCCTGTGAACAGAGTAGGAAATCAAGGGGCTGCTAGCTCAGGAAAAGATGCTCACCTTGAGAGGCCCACCAGCAGGTGGGGCACAAAGACGCACAGTGAGGCCCCAACAGGAGTTTTGGGAACCTGGGAAGGGCCAGCCCCAGCCTTTCCCAAGAAGGCCAGAGAGGACGCAGACGGCCCACAGCTGCACCTCCTTGCATGGATATTTGTGTAAGCAATTGGCTGTTTAAAGTTTTTACTTCCCACTGTTAAAGCTCCTGAAGGACTGCTTGCAAGTGAGCTTTACGAACTCAGGGCCAGCCCTGGCCTTCAGGGCTTTGAGGGAATGGAACGCTGGACTTTGGGGTTTAGAACATTAAAGGGATTGTACATCTCTTTCCTCATGCAGCCCCGAGGCTGAGAGGATCATCTCTCATTTTAAAAAGCTTTCGTTTTTCAGGGCCCCTTGGTACCTCAGATTCATTTTATATCTGAGTTTTCTAGCTGTTATTTATTTATTTTTTGGGTAGTCTACATTTATCTCTTCTCTGCTTTCCTTTTGTGCTCTCTTTCGGGGTATTGTTTTTTGGGAACGCACTTTGGGTTAGAACCCAGCTAATATGCACTAATGACAAGGATGTCCATGGTGAGTTTTTGAAATTGACAGATAATAAATCAGCAGACTACTTTTTAAAGTCTTTCAAAAGACTTCTTTAATTATTTTTAAAAGTCAAGGATATGGCTTTGCAACATGTTCTTTAATAATTTATTTTAACACATATGGTTTAAGAAATGGCAACGTGTGGGATGTTTTTAAAGCCTTTTATCAGAGCCTCTCTGAATAAGCTTTTATTGAGGTGAGCCCACGGATCCCACTTATTATGTTGAAAACAGAGGTTCCAAGAAGCTAACAGAATTACCAAGATCATTTAAGAAACTGTAGCCGATCCGAACATGGAGTCCAGGACCCTTGACCAACACAGGTTCCTTATGTGCATTAGAATGACTGAAAAGCTTTTCAGACATGGAGGTTTTCTCATCCCCATCCTGCAAGTATCCATTTCAGGAACGTGGGAAACAGCCCAGGAATATCCATTTTTTTACATATTTATACATACTATTTGTACTAATCCTCAGGCTGGTGGTCCACGGGCCACACTTCAAAAGCTGTGTCTTTAAACCCAGTTCAGAGCTCCAAGACAGTGAGTCTCAAACTTTTTGGTTTCAGGAACCATAAAATCCTTTTAAAAATATTGAAAATCCCCCAAAGCTTTTGTTTTTGTAGGTCATACCTATTATATATGTAATGTATTAGAAGTGTGAATGGAGATGTTTTTCAAATATCTACTTATAAATTCATTTAAAAATAATAAATATGTTACATGTTAACATAAACATACTGGTTTTGAAAAATAACTATTTTCTAAAACAAAAAAAATTGGTGTGAAGAGTGGCACAGTTCTATATTTTTGAAAATATCTTTAATGACTGGCTTAATAGAATACAGCTGGATTCTCATATCTGCTTCTGTATTCATTCTGTTGCAAAATGTTGCTTTGGGTTGAAGTACATAAAGAAAATCGGGCCTGACACAGATACTTAGTTGGAAAAAGAGGGACTATTTTGATAACCTTTTTATATACTTGCGAACATTCTTTGATACTACAGCAGAACTCAACAAGTGGAAGTTTCTTAAAGGTTATTTGCAATATGGAATCTGAAACTAAATGAATTTTTCATTTTCTGTCACACTGAACTCATTGGTCTCACTTGTATTTTGACTATCCTTTTCATCCATTCCTGATTTAACATCATATGTTAGTCATTTGGAAAATATTGTTTCACTGAATTATGCAGACCTCCCAAATTCTGGCATATTTCACTACACGATATTTTTAAAAATCACACTCGTTAATATCACCACCTATAGTGTCAGAAAAATCATTAAGTTTTGAGATATTGCTAAACTCCTGGTGGCAGATACAATCTTTCCAAAGCCCTAATTTTCACCTGAAAACTCAAATTTATCACTGGCAACAAATACCTAAATTTAGAACCAAGGCTTGCTGGGTTTATTTCTGCAAAGCCTAAAAAGTCATTATTTTATATGTCAGTTGTTCTTCAAATTAAACTGTGTTTCATTTAAAAAGTGGTGAGTTTAGCTCACAAGTCAAACAAGTGCACTACTGCTTTACCTTACATTTTGGTCCCTTATGAGCACTTCCCGTTTTGTCACACAGATTAAAAAAAAAACAAGTTCTCAAAAGATTGAGATTTCACAAAATTAAAACTTTTACTGCTTTATCAGGGACATTCTTAACTGAAACTAGAACTTGTTTAACTTCAAGAACCTAACGGTGAAGAACGACGACTAGTAACTCTGGTAGCATTGTCTCGATTTGGGTTAAGGTGCCAACAGCTTGCTTTTGCATTCTCAAGGCAAACACCAACACTGCAAAAAAAGGGCAAAATAATGTCTTGTGTTTTTATGAAACTAGTTTTGACCTTGCAAACCTTCTGGAAAGTTTGCAGGACTCCCAGGGCCTATGGACCACACTTTGAGAACCATTGCTCTAAAAAGAACCAGTTTGCCATTATTCTAATATGATCCAGCCTGGAAAATCAGAACACAAATTTAGCAGGTTGTCCTCATTTTTACTGGTTCATCTTCCCCAAAGAGGTACCACGCGAGTACAATTAATTAACCCATCATTCCCATTAAACCAACTAAAACAATCATGTGTTCTTGTGGAGCTGACACCTGGGAGTTATGTAGTATGATGATAACGCAAGTGTCAAATGATGGTTATAATGTATGGAGGGTCCACCCACTATAGTTTCACTCTTGGCTTCATACTAAGTGAGGGATTAAAAAGAGTGTGAGGGGTGGGGCAAGTTAGGTCACAGTGGCTCCCGAGGCTGTTTCATCACAAAGGAAAATATATTCCTTTGCTAGGCACCACTGCGTACCATAAGCAATACAGAGAAAGCCTTCACTCATGGGCATAAGTGTTCTGAATGGTGGGGGTTGAGGGAATTGCTACTGAAAAGATAATGTGATGGGGGAGATAAAAATATATTTCTCTTTGCCCCTTAGGCCTTCATCTGCCAATGACTGGATGTTACCCTTGTATGGGTTTCTCCCTTCAGGCACAAAGATGGAAAGGTACTTCGAATTCAGAGCAAAATTTGAATAGGCTAGACATCTGCCTTCCAGCTAGAACTTTCTACACAGCCCAAACTGCTAAGAGCCTTAGAGCCCCTGCCAACTTATCATAACCAGGAAACTTTATTTATTTTATTTTTTAAAGATTTTATTTTTAAGTAATCTCTACACCCAATGTGAGGCTTAAACTTACAACCCTGAGATCAAGTTGCACGCTCTACTGACTGAGCCAGACTGGTGCCCCATAACCAGGAAACTTTCATATGTGTTATATTTTATTTTTTAACGTGAATTTTAGAAATTGAGAGACTGTTTAATGACTTTGCAATTAGGTTTTGGTTATTGCCTTCAGTCCATGGGTCACTGGTTTGGAGAGAAGGTAAGAGCCCTGAACACTAGTACTTTCTCATTTCCTTGTTAACCAGTTGTATGGCCTTGAGCTGGCCTCAAATCTTCATCTCATAGGTATAATTAGGGGGCCTAGACTCTAGAATGCACAAAAACCTGCAGTTGTTAAGTCCCTGGAAAATATTACCTATTTCAATCCCCTTTTTGTTCCTGCAAAAATAGCCATTGCTAATTTAGCACTTACTACAGCCAAGTGTTACCTAAAGGTTTTGTGCATATTAACTCAATCATTAGCCTTATGAAAGAGCCCATTATTGATATTACAGTCAGTTATGCTGTCACGTGATGTACCTAGCATTCCTAAAAATCACCACTCTAGGCAAAATCATGCAACGGGAAAGTGGGATTGGGGTA
Organism: Ursus maritimus; assembly: GCF_017311325.1. NCBI lineage: Eukaryota > Metazoa > Chordata > Mammalia > Carnivora > Ursidae > Ursus > Ursus maritimus. The sequence goes on from NW_024425563.1 coordinate 84,268,929, forward strand.
CCATACTCAAAAACTTTTCAGCGTCACATTTTTAAAAAGATAAAAACCTAATAAAAGTGGTATCGTAGTTTTACAGATGTGAAATAGTTAAGAACCACATGGTCAGGACAATAAATCTGGCACTTTATCTAGAAAAAGACTCGAAGCTTGCTTGGGGCGGGGGGGCGCCTGCACTCCCACCACTGCCCACCTGCTCCCAAATCGCCACCCTGTGTGCAGATAAGAAAATACAAGAGCATTGAGAGAAACTATAAAGAAAGAAAAAGAACAGAGAATGGAGAGGGAAAGTACAAAATTGGCTGAGAAGGAGAAAGAAAATGAACGACAGGGGGGCAGTGTCCAACTGGGTGGACACGAGTTCCTGCATTCTTCCGGCATTTCTTGCTCCCAAACAGGGCATTGTGTTCAATTATTTGAATAAAATCATGTTTTCTTAACAGGCAGGACAGCAGAAGGGACTACATCTCCAGCTTATGTATGAGGAATCAATGGAGCAGAAAGGTAAATTACTGAAGATCAGACAGTTAAAAAAGAAGCACAATCAGTACTTGAACGTGGGCCATGAGCACCAAAGGCCACGTCCTCCCTCACTGTCCCAGGGCCCTCCCAAACTCAGGGGACCTATGCATTTCAGTCCCCAAATCTAGAGATCTCAAAGCAGGGAAGGAAGCAAAAACTGAAAGAAGGTGGCAGCTGACACATGGTTCAGAGAGACAGAGAGGGAGAGCAAGCAAGCGATCCCATGACTTTGGCCAGTATTCATCCACCACAGGATGAGTGGATTTATTCCCCATACTCATACCCAGGCCTGCAAAGCTGAGTTCTCCATGTTTCACAGTCCCGAATGCATTTTCTAACATATTCTTATTCTCCTTTAGCCCACAACTAAAAAACAGGTGTTGTGCCCCTTAAAATTTTGGAAGAACATAGGAAGGACAAGCATTTTCTTTCTCAGTACAGAGTATTAGCATGGCTGAGGGAGAGGGTAGGCATTACTCAATGCACCAGGGCAGTGATATACTGAGGAGGGGTGAGCAGAGCCCAGATTTGTAACATCTGCCAATTTTGTGGAGTAAACACTCCCAGCATGGCCAATTTCAAGCTGCTAAGATTTACAACCAACTTTCAAAAGTCCCGATTATTTCGCATTCAGTTCTTCCAAGCCAGTAAGAGCAGGCTCTGGCAGCAGCCTGGGAGCTCCCTGACTCCCAGTGTTAATGGGAACTAGGAGGCAGGCGGGACTCCAAAACAATCAATAAGCAAACAGCCACAGTTACAGCCAAGCCAAAAAAACCACAAAAGGATGAATCCCAACTCCACAATTTACAGACTGGTACACTGAGGCCCAGAGAGGTTGTTGAATTTCCTGTGACCACACAGTACGATGATTAGAATGCGTGTTTGCACACCTGTTTCATTTAATAGTCTAAAACAGTAGTTCTCAATGTTCACTTGCATTAGAATCACGTGGAGGTCACCAATCCCTACTTAAGAGTTTCAGATTCAATAGATTCGGAGCGGAGCTCCAGAAGATCCCCCCACCAACCCGGCTCCCTATGGGCAACCCTGCATAATCACCGTTTCTGTTCGTGCGACTAAGTATATGATAGGATTTTTGCCCCTTTGATGAAGCTGTGTTACAAGGCAAAGTGAAGGGATTTTGTGGATGTAATAAAGTCCCTAATCAGTTGGCTTTGACTTAATGAAAAGGGATATTATTTTGGGTGGGCCTGATCTTATCAGTGAGCCCATGAAAAGAGAGAGGAATGGAAAAGAAAGAAATGCCTTCCTTCAGGAAGAACGGGGAAGGTTTTCTGGAGGAGAGATTTGGTTTGAGTCTCCGAAGTGAGAGAAGTACCTCACAAGGGGCTCACGGAGCAGAGAGAACAAAGGCCAAAAAGAATGAAGGTACAGAGGAATTTGGAATAAAAAGCAGGCAAGGATAATAGGTATAGAGGGAGTTGTATTTTGACATCCTAAGTTTGAGTGTTCCTGAAGTGCTTGCTTACTGGTGGCGTGAAGGTTAGGAAGGAGGTCGGGGACAGAGATAGGAATATCAGAGACAGCTATGCAGAAGCCATAGTTGAAACAGGGAACATTGGTGAGATTACCAGGTGAGAGAAGAAATGGGCCAAAGAAACACCTTGAAGAAGAACCACATTAAAAGCCCAAGCAGAGTCTTCTTAGATGTAGATTAAAAACAACCAATGAATCACTACACAATTAGTGTAAATTCCATACTGAGACCTGAAATCTGAGAATATTTCTGGCCTACGGTGGGCTTTACTCACTTCTAAATACTCAATGTATTAAAAATTAAACCAGAGTGTTTTGAAGGTTGTGTTATAATAGTGGTCCCTGGACAAAGAACCTGAGTACCACCTGGAAAATCTTAGAAATACAAGTTCTTGGGTCCTACTCCAGACTTAAACTTTCCCAGCAATCTGGTGGGGTTTTTTAAAAGATTTTATTTATTTATTTGAGATAGAGCACTAGCGAGCATGAGCCAGGGGGAGGGGCAGAGGAAGAAGGAGAGGGAGAAAGAGACTCCCCCGCTGAGCAGGGAGCCAGATGTGGGGCTTCAATCCGAGGACCCCGGGATCACGACCTGAGCTGAAGACGGATGATTAACTGACTGAGCCACCCAGGAGCCCCTGCCAGCAATCTGTTTTAATGAGCCCTCCAGGAGACTTTGTACCGCCCTGAAGTTTGGGAAGCAAGACTGAAGTTAGGAAAATAATGGTCATGTTAGTTAGGCAGAGACTCTCAGTACTGGTTGCAAAGTGTAAGAGAAGGATTGTCTGATCTAAGGAATGATGGTTATTGGATTATCAGAAAAAAAATCAATCTAAATGTAAAATCAAACATAAGATCATGTTGATAAAATATTCTCAGAACAGACATTACTTTCCCCAAAATGTGTTGGTTATTTGATAATCTATCATCAAGGCCAATGTTTAGATAAACATTAGGAAGCAATCATAATTTTAAAAAAAAAGACCAAGGAGGTGATTGGAAACCATTAGTTGATCATTACCCCATAGAGTTCTGTAACTAGTCCACCCCAGATTTACCATAATAAGATGGGAGAGGGGACAAGTCACACCCCAGGGATCATGATATCTTCTCACCTCATCCTCCAACCCATCCAGCTGAGAAACAAAGCCCAAGAAATTCTGAACACCAATTTGCCACAAGTAAACTTAGAATATGGCACCTTTGCATGGGTTATCAGAATGGATTGTCTCCTTTGTGAATACTTGGATCAAATAATTTACTTGCAGAACCTCTTGGAAAGTTTGTTACAGAGACATGTAAAAACTCCTCAGTCTTTCTCATATGTTGCTGCTGCTACTGATTATCATTACCAACATTCTGTATCAGAGAGTGCTTCTGGCTGCAAGTGAGAGAAAACCCCAGCCCAGAGCAACCCGAGCAGTAAGAAATGTTAACTAGGAACACGGAGGTAGGGCAGCTCCACGCCCAGGTCCTCAATGCCCCCTGCCCCCCTTGTGTGTTGGCTTCATCCACAGGCTGGCAGCCACACGGCTCCAGCTGTTCCCATTATCACAGCCAGCCATGACTGTGTCCAAAGGAAGAAGAGAGGGACCAGTTCTTTCTTGCAGCTCTTTTTTGGCAGCAAGAACTTCTTTCCCAGAAACCCCCCAGCAGACTTCCGCTCTTGTCTTATCGTCTATTGGGTGACATGCCAGTCTTATTGACACCATTCCCACTAGATGGCTACTGCAAATCTCCGGCAAGTTACATGCCAGACTCACGGACCCCCTAGCTCTCTAGGTTCCCCTGGGAACTCCAAGTGGAGTTGGCATTTAGGCATTTTTATAAAATCACTGAATATTCTTTTCCTTTTTCTATTGGTAAAGATACAGTCAGGCACAGTAAGGGTAAGTGTATAACTACGACTAGCTCAGACTAAACCCTTGGGGTGGAATAGATATTGGAAAGATAATCACTATTATCACTACAAATAACCTCCACTAACAGTTACTCTACGTACTTCCATTGTGCTGGGAACTGTGTAAACCCTCTATAAGTGTTATATCATTTGAAAATAAATTCAGGGGACACCTGGGTGCCTTAGTTGGTTAAGCGTCTGCCTTCAGCTCAGGTCATGATCCCGGGGTCCAGGGATCGAGTCCCGCATCCAGCTCCTTGCTGAGTGAGGAGCCTGCTCCCTCTACCCCTCCCTCTGCTTGTGCCCTCTCTCTCTCTCTGACAAATAAATAAATAAAACCTTTTTTTAAAAAAAGAAAATAAACCCAGAAGATACGCAATTTTATTAGTGTCGGGTTACACGGGAGGAAATGTGGGCTGAGGTCGGTGAATCACTTCAAATTACCCAGTAAACGCTGAGCCAGGACACGAGCCTAGCGACCACTCTGCGGTATGGAGAAAACACCCTTAAGATGACTTTGTAGATCTGAATGTACGGTTCAAATATCAGGACTACGTTCAAGGGAAGCACAGCATGAACTTCAGCAAAAGGAGAATGGAAAGCTAGGAGAAAAGAGGAGATAACCAAGTGAGCATGCCCTTTGGTGCTTTAAATGCGTCCAACATTTCAAGCTCTAAAATTTGTATCCTAAAACACGGAGAGAAGCTGTTATGTGACTTTGGGGATGTCACGAAGGTAAAAAGCACCAGAAAATTGAAGAGAAGCAAGTGTCTGAATTTTCAAGGAGCAAAAGAGTAGACTGTGAACTGAATAACAACAGCGAACATTTATTGAGTGCTTCCTCGACGCCTGGAATTGGTCCAGCGATTTTGTGATGTAGAATTATTATTCTCTGCATGTTATAGATGAAATACTGAACTCATGGGGCTTCTGAAAAGGATTAAATAAGTGGTTAGATAAGTAAAGTGTTTGGAATAATTCCTGGCACATGGTGAAACCCTCCAAAAATGCAGGCTGTTATTGTTACAGAGAAACCAAAGAAGTTCTCTTCTTTACGCCTGCAGTGTGCCATCTTTATTTCAATTATTTAATTCGTATTTATTCCATTTAGAGCTATCATCTGCTTTCCTAATTATTTTGCATCAGCAATATCTGGCAGCAATAGTGTGTATCAAAGGAGAGTACAATGTTAGCAGATTCGTTTTGCAGGTAAAGAAACGGGCAAACTGATTAAGCAATTGCCGTGAGATTCTGGGATTTGCTTTGTTGGAGCCCGGTTAGCACCACTAACAGTAGGACATGAGAGCTCTTAAAGCTCCCCTCTCCGACTCACCAGTATTAACTACACCTGAATCCAGCGGCTTCAGCAGTCTGCGGCCTGGGAGCTGAACTCCTCAGCCGAGCTTAAATTGCTGATCTGTTATTTACTAAACTATTCTCTTTTTCTTCCCTTTGGATCTTCGGCCTTTGTCTGGAAACAGTCATAAAAGTTTCATATAATGACAGGTGAGGGACTAGGAAAAGATGCAGGCATATGAAATCTGACACTTGAAAGATGTATTTGTCCTGCAGTATGCTTCAAACAAAGCATTTTTCTGGGCATTACAACAATAACAGTGAAAGAACACCAGCCCCTGCCAATGCTAGATGATTTTGGCACAAGAGTCATTTTGCCTCACCTCATAAAAACAGGTGTGTTTGGTTCTTGGACACACTCGAATCTTTGGGATGTCTGACTAGTTCAAGAATGAAAAATGTTGCAAATTCTGAGGTCTGAGGACAGTGGTTTTGTTTGCTTGCTTGCTCGGACAGGAATTTAAGCCTTTTTTATCGTGGGTTTTATTAGCACACATTTCCCACTAGATGGCTGCAACAAATCTCTGGAGATTCATTCTGTTAGGAGGAGTGGACCATGTCAAATTCATGCACCCCTAGCTTTTGTAGGTTTTCCTGGGATGTTTTTCACATAGAGTTGGCATTTGGGCACTTTGATAAAATTATTGAATATTTTTCCCTTTTCTATCAGTTAAGATATTAATTCTGAATTCAATTCCTTTCTGTTCCCCTAATTTGAAATCACTCTCATCATCATCCCAAATGTGTTTGTCTACTAATGTAATCAAGGATCACCTCATAAAGCAACCTGTTCGGTTGATCCTCCAACATGTGGAAACTGTATGTAACCATGATCTGGATAATACAAAATCAAGAGAGAAAAATTAAGCTTTCATCCCTGACATGAATTTATATCACTGAAACCAAGAAACTAGGCCCTTTATCAAGGACGAGAATGTTCATTGGTCCCACTCACGGCTTTCTTCACTTCCCCACCCTCAAACTGGAGGAACCAAAAAGCTTGTTGATAATCTGGGAGTGATGGTAAGGGTGACCTACCCATTCCTACAGCTAGCTAATCAAAACCCAGTACAAAATCCCATCAAATGTTATCTATTGTTACACCAAAGTTAAGTAAGAATAGTATTCCAACCCACTCAGAGCCCTCAGGGTAGCAAAGATTTTCAGCTAACTTCCTTCATCAGCTTGGGTTGTCTCTGATTTCCACTTTGAGACACAACGCCTTACTCCTAAACTCTCAGGTAGCCCCCATGACCTCAATTATTAGACAGTACCCCTCTTAAGTCCTCTCCTTGTGTCTCCTTCAAAAGTATCTCAGGCTCGGGGCTCCTGGGTGGTTCAGTCAGTTAAGTGTCTCACTTCTGCTCAGGTCATGATCTCGGGGTCCTGGGATCGAGCCCCATGTGCGGCTCCCCACTCAGTGAGGAGTCTGCCTATCCCTCTCCCTCTGCCTCTGCCTCTGCCCATCCCCTGCTTGCGTTCTCTCTCCCTCTCTCTCTCTCAAATAAATATATAAAATCTTAAAAAAAAAAGTATCTGATGTTCCATAACCATTTTTCACCTACCATAACCCTCCACCAAGACCTCATCTGGTGTCCTGCTTCTCTTGATGGCTGTAGTCAATCTATGTACCATCCAGGTCCTTTAACACACTGGGGGAAAGGGGAGCTTCCAATCCCATGAATGGATAGAAAGAAGGAAGAGGCTATCAAAGAGAACAGGTCTAAGAGTGGAAACATCTAGCAATCATTCAGACACTTCATAATGCAAAGGTTAATTGCCTTAGAATATTCAGCATGATGCATCAGTGTCTGTCTCCTACCCTTTAGTTACCTTAGAAACAGCTCCTTTCTATTCCCTCCCATTCCCTCTGTAAGCTTGAGAAGACCGAGTTCCATGAGGTGACAGATGGGGGGGATGGAGAAAGGGAAGAGAGATTCCTTCCCATAATATTATATCACTTTGGGAATCCCTACCTTCACCTGTATCACTGACTACAAGATAATTTGCTTTATTATGACATTAAATTTATATTGCATCATATTTCTACATATACAAATACCAATGGGACAGAATAGAAGTGTTTTTGTGGGAGCCTGTACACATTTCCTTCTTGCCCCCATCTACCAAAAATACCCTATAATTTCCAGGTGACAGATACCCTCTCCCCTTAAGTCTTGTGAAGAGGATGAGTTCTTTCTTACTATGAGAGATGCTAAGTTTATTTACACAATGAAGGGCTTACAGAGAAGAGAAGTAGTAAGAGAAACTAAAAATAAACATTTCTTGTGAGGTTCAAAGAAAAAGGTAGCAGATGTAAAGAGATATGGCAATGGATAGAGAACTATATACTTAGATTCCTTTTAGTTTAGGTTTTTTTTTTTTTTTTGTAAGAGGCAATCATAAGGAATAAAATTCCATATCAACTATTTTTGGCTATTAAGTGTGTGACTTCATTCATGTTTTTAAAAATGCCAGTCACAGATAATGGATTTCTCCATTTTAAAGCATATAAGTTAGTGGTTTTTTAGCATATTCACAGAGTTCTGCAACATCACCATTACTTAATTTCAAAATATTTTTATCACACCAAAGAAATGCCATATCCACTATCAATAACTCCCCATTACCCCAACCCCAGCCCTTGCAAACATAATATACTTTCTGTTTCCATGTATTTGTCTATTCTGGACACTTTAGGTAATGGAATATTATAATATTTGGCCTTTTGTGACAATTCAGTAACATAATAATCTCTCATAGCATAGGAATTTTAAGGTTTGGGGTGCCTGCATGACTCTGTCAGCTACGCGTCCAACTCTTGATTTTGGCTCAGGTCATGATTTCAGGGTTCTGAGATTGAGCCCAGCCTGGGACTCCATGCTCAGTGTGGAGTCTGCTTGTCCCTCTCCCTCCCCCTCTGCACCTCTCCCTGCCCATGCTCTCTCTTTTTCTCTTTCATAAATAAATAAATAAATAAATAAATAAATAAATAAATAAATAAATTTCAAAGGAAAAATGGTGTGCATTTCCCTAACATCCAATGATATTGAGCATTATTTCATGTGTTTGTTGGCCATTTGCATATTTTTTAGGAGAAATGTCTATTAATATCCTTTGCCCATATTTAAATGGGTTATTTGTCTTTATATATTCCAGATACAAGTCCCTAATCAGACATATGATTTGAAAACATTTTCTCCCATTCTGTGGATTGTGGAAAGCTTTCAGTCTACCACCGTTAAGTATGATGTTAAGATGTGCGGTTTTTGTAGATGCCCTATATCAGGTTGAGAAAATTCCGTTCTGTTCCAAGTTTGTATGTATATGTGTGTGCGTGTTATGTGTGTGTGTGTGTCTATCTTAAAAGAGTATTAAATTTGTCAAATGTTTTTTCTGCATCTGTTAAGATGATCCTGTTGTTGTGTCCTTTGTTATATAATATAGCATAATTGATTTTTGTATATTGAATCAGTTGTATTCCTGGGATAGATACCACTTGGTCATGTTATATAATCTTTTTAAATGGAGTCAGTTTGGTAGTATTTTGTTATGGATTTTTTATGTATATATTCATAAGAGATATGGTGTGTAGTTTTCTTGTGAATCTTGTCTGGTTTAGCTATCAGGATAATCCTGGCCTCATAGAAGTTATGAAGTGTGACCTGCTTTTAATTGTTGGAAGTTTGTGAAGGACTGGTGTTAACTCTTCTTTAAAAGTTTAGTAGAATTGACTACTGAAGCCCTCTGGGCCTGGGATTTTCCTGGTACAAAGTTTTAAAATTACTAATTCAACCTTTACTTGTTATATGTCTTTTCAGATTCTCTATTCCATCTTGAGTCAATTTCAATCATTTCTGTCTTTCTAGGAATTTATCCATTTCATTTAAGTTACCTAATTTGTTGGCATGTCTTCTATATTCCATGCACAGTTTCAGGTTCTAGGGCTAAGGGGTGAGTGATACCTTGCCCTCATGGAGCATACATTCCCTCATAAGAGAGGTGGACAAGAAGTATAAAAAATAAGTTATATAATACATAATATAATGTCAAAAAGAGTTTTGATTTCTAAGCACAGTTTAATAGATGATAGCTATTAACCTGTTGGATATTATATTCCAATCATAATAAGTTAATGAATGAGTAGAACATGCTGGTAGGATGCCTATCAGGTTAAACACATTCTCATAATGAATTTCCTTTCACACATCAAACCCACATAATGACTAAATCTGTATATGTATTTTATTTTTAAAATTAAAGCGTGTCCACAAAGATATTAACTGGTCAATTAAGACAGTTCATTGACAGGAGGGACAAAACAAGTCAAAACAGCTGTCTTATGGGGCGCCTGGGTGGCTCAGTCATTAAGCATCTGCCTCCGGCTCAGGTCATGATCCCAGGGTCTTGGGATCAAGCCCCGCATCAGGCTCCCTGCTCAGCGGGAAGCCTGCTGCTCCCACTCCCACTCCCCCCTGCTGGTGTTCCCTCTCTTGCTGTGTCTCTCTCTGTCCAAAAAATAAATAAAATCTTTAACAAAACAAAACAAAACAAAACAGCTGTCCTCTTTACTGGCTAGCTGTTGTGGTGGCACTTAATCCCATTATGCAGCTTACGTGAAACAGTTTATCAGTGGGCCCACTTCAATTTAGTAAAAATAAAATAGATATAGCCTGACTGAATGGAAGGCCATCAACTTAATAGACTATACATACTGTACAGCTCTGGGCAAGTCATTTGTATTGTGTCATAATGGTCTATGATTCAGAGCTCACCTCAGCACCCTGGACAGCACCTGGTTAAGTTCTCATGTTAACACATGAAAAAATATTAAATTTAATCACTAAATTATGCTAAATTCTTTATTAACATAATCCATAGTAACACTGTAAGGTAGGTAATATCATTTTTCTGTATTTACAGATGAAGAAACCGAGGCTCTGATATATAGGCACAGAGCTAATAGGTGGCTGAGATGGACTCGAAACTCAGAAAATTTGATTTTAAGCCGATATGTTTTACTGCTATATTTTCCTGCCTCCCTTATAAGTAACACATTATATATGTAAAAAGTCCTTACTTTGTTAGTTAAATGTGGCTAATCTTAGTTCCCTCAAGTTACACTCATTAATTAAGAAATTTGCATATGTAATTTATTTTAAAAGTATGTTTGTCTTCACAAAGCTATTAATTGGTCATTTCAGACAATTCATGGGGTGGGGGAAGAAAAAGTAAATCAAAACAGCTATATTCTATCTAAGCCACTTCTTCCTAAACACTCACACATTCTTACCTTTGTCCCCATCCTCAGAGGCAGCATTTTCATAGGCCTCCTGAGAAGACACATTATGCTAGAACATGTGATGGAACCAGGATAACTCTTAAAATAATGGGCAAAGTCCGAACACGTTAGCAATTCCTAGACCTACAGATAATCTATGTGAATGTAATGGTACCCTAACTCTCTTCAACTACCACAGCATGAAATCATCATTAAAGCATGTAATTAAAAGCTTCAAAATACTTAATTAGCTGCAACACGTGTAAAATGGAGTAAAAGTCACTCAAGCTATGTGTTTCTGAAATTAAAGTGGTTCACTGTTTGTGTTTTTGGTCCCTTTGAGTTACTTAGAAAACAAAGATGGGGGTGGCTAGACTATTTCTAGAACAATTAAGAACAGTCTTGCTGAAGGCCTGCTCATCTATTGTTGCTCATTACTTATAACAAACTCAAAGCCTTTATAACAACACAGAGGACAGGCTTTCCCCCAAATATTAGAAAACAACACTCAGTACAAATCCACCTTCACCCACTACCAGTAAGCAAATGAATACAACCTCAAACATGAGGACAATCTATTGTCAGGCCACTTCTTGGTATCTTTATGCTGAGAGGATCCCTTCCATCTTAAAGCAAATCAAACACTATGTTTTGGTCAAGTGTATTGTGCTTCCCCTGCCTGTGTAATTCACAATTACCATAATAAGGGCACTCAGTTCTCTGGCTGCCCTGTGACAAACGCATCGGAGGAGCTTGTGGGAGAATGTTCACAAGCACCATCAGTCATTGTCCGGAGATTTATGATCCACATATAAGATCAACAGTCTGGTGCGCACTGATTATTTTACTGCTGAGCTGCACCATCTGTCTCCACCCAGGAATCTTCAAGATTTCTTAGATAAAGTTGCAGGATCATCTTTTAAGAGGCATTGTCAATGGCCCTCCAACCCCTTCTGTCTAAAGCAAAATTGATATGAGCGCGTTAACCAATGAGTCTCGGAAATTAAAGGACTTAGATCCATGAAAATCAGCTTTTACTAACAGGTTTAGCAAAGGAAAAAAGAAAGTGTACTCCACAGTATCTGAAGATTAGATGTGCCAATACCTATTCTAGTTATAGATTTAAGGATATAAAATGTAGATTTTGATGCAGTAAGATTGTCTTGCTAAAATAAACCATTACTGACTTAAAAGATGGCATGAGAGCTGTGTTTAGCTACAGTGACAGAGACTATGCTTACCAAATACTCATGTGTTCTTTCTATGGTAGTGTCTTTAAAAATTATTTGGCATAGCACTCTTAGGGTATGTTTTTCTAAAGATCAGTCTATACCTTCATTATGTATTTTCCCATCCCCCTTACAATTAGGTTAGGACCATATGACTAAGTTGATCACCTTAGGCTCTGACTAACTGTATCCCTTCCAGGCTGAGGCATGTAGGAGCTGGTATACCTTCTCCATCACTCCCTTCCCCAGTGGAGATGATCTTGAAGAGTATACTCAGATGTTATAGAATATGGAGGCCAGCCTGGCCAATGCTGGGCTGTGATGAGAGTGAGAAATACACTTTTATTGTGTTAAACCCCTGAGATTCAAAGTTATCTGTTGCAATTAATTACTCTGAATAATACAACCACAGACATCAGATGGCATGGAGATTTCTCACTGCTAAGAACAAATCTTATTTTCACTACCAAACTGGGAATAAATCAGGAAGGAAGTGTTTCTCTTACAGAAGGAGTTAAAGTTTTGTAGCTATTCTATGGTATTGCCTTTAAAAATTATGCTGATCGCGAGGGTCTTTGGGTGCTTTTTTTCCAAAGATCAGCTTATACTTTAATTATGTTGAGAGATAAGCAAAATAAAGATCTCTGTCCAGAGATCTTGTTGTTGTTATTGTTATTCTAGTCTTACTAGCAGGTTGGAAGAACAATACCTAATGCCAGTACCCTGAGCTACCAGTACCAGCAGCCTCCAGACCATGGTAGGCTACCTCCCTTGCAAGAGATTTAATGTCAAGTATTTCCTTGATCCATCTTTTTGGGCTTGGCATATCATATTAATTGCCTGGATTCAAATGTGGTATGGACAAGGTGGCCAGGAGAGAAGGGCAGAGGAGCCAAGCTTTTAACAAGCTGCCATCATGAACTATCTGCCTATAAAAGAATGAATTTTATGGAGAAAATCTCATTGTTATTTCAGAAGGCATCTGTCACATTATCTTAGCCACAATAGGTGAAACACAATGAAGCAAATGTTTGCAAGAAGGCCTTGGCCATAAGCTACGTTTGGTGACCCAGAACTGATTACAGTATTGTGAGCGTTGTAAAAGACTATGGTATATGTAAGAATACTGCTTACAACGCATCAAAGGAAATCCTCTTCCATGAGATGTGATTAAAAAGTCTTGATCAAGAATACATGTCAACTTCCTATACCTACTCTAGATGGAGAAATCTCTATTTTCAAAGATGTCTCAAAACGTTTTGCCATTATCCATTGAATTTATGTGTGTTGTCTTTTTTCTATAATGGCCGCCTTACTGCTGCATTAGGGTATACAAAAAAGGGATCCTGCCTCAATGTGGAGGACACAGCAATGAACAGAGAATCAGCAATTTTACCAGGAACTACATGGAACTATTTCCTCTTCCATAGGTTTCTGTCCTTGTAGAGGGACATCCGTTACATAACACTCCTGGACTCTCTCACCCCTTCTTCATCCCCAGGAAAGAATGAATTTCTTATCTGCTGTGTGACTTTAGGAGCAGGAACTAGGACTCTGTAGCTTAGAAGAAGAGTCCTTCTCCCCTTTTATCTTTGGGATTTGTCTGATTGCAGAGAAGATGTGCCACAAGGTAAACTTAGGGGTAAAGCCTCTGCCCCTGCAGGATGAGGTCACAGTTTTCTTGTGCTACCTGTGAGGGGTGGAGCAATTGGTCAAGTTCTGAGATTCAGCATCAGGAAATCCTCTCTTGTCACACACCTAAGTTATATCCTCCAACTCAACATTAGTCGGCAATAAACTAGTACTTCTATCTTCATTTGCCTGACTCCTTTATCTTCTGGTTCAGAACTTGGTATGGGGGAAGAGGTATGCCAACCCAGGCCAGAAATCCAAATTCAAACTAGAGGAATATGTGCAGAAGGCAGTCTGAGAAGTCCCAAGCAGGCCCTAAATGATTCTGATTCTTTGTATTAGCCAACTGAACCCAACTCAAGCTGGGGTGGAGCGAGGGAGGGAATGGAGTTTCAGGTGAAGGAAGATAAGGTAATGTTTCATCAAACTCAGGGTGAAAAAGCTCTTGGACCTCAGGAAGGAACTGGAACCAGGAAATGTGAGCCCAAATGTATGGAATCTTTTCCACCTCTTGTCTTGGCATCCCCGTGAACTTGCTTCATTCTTTCTCTGCTTCTTCAGACCACAGAGGGTTGTGAGTGTCTGTGTGCGTGCGTGCACGTGTGCATGTGTATGTGTGTGTATGTGATGGGGGTGTCCATAATGATCCAATCAACTGTAACCACAAGGAGAAAAATCATATAGAACAATGTTTATTGTATCAATAAATCAACAATGTAGGTTACTAAATAAGTGTTAGGAGTGGGAAACAGCTGTATGAGGTTTGAGGAAGATAGTGTAAAACAGGTGGCTGAGAGAGACTGGAAATTAAGTATTCTAGGTAGTCTGAGGGTACCTGTGAGATTTGTGGTCCTGTACTTAAAGACCCATCACCCCAGATGCAGTTGTGTCCCCAGTCATGAACAGCTCCTGACCTGCAGACACAGCATAGGCAGAGAGCTGAGTTTAGCCTGCATTGCTTTGTCAGGTGAGTAAATCAGAGGAAGAGAAGATATGGATGGTATTTTGAAGATATAGGTAAAGGTACCTTTGTTTCTTTTTTTAGTTTTCACTTAAACTCACTCTTATAGGAGCTCTCTGACTTGCTTTTCCAATTTGGGCCAATGGCTTGGCTTTCCAGGCTTGCTGCAGAATTCCCCCCCTGGAATATCATTACAGTAGGCACTGAGTTAGTGCCATCATTTCTTGCATCCTACAACCCCTTTCATATTCCTTTTTATCTTATGTTCTCAGGAAACTCTTTAGAAGGAAAATTTTACATGCAAATTTCCTGAGATTCTGTATATCTAACATTATCTTTATGTTACCACCATTGCTGACTGATAATTTGACTGGATGTAGGATTCCAGCTTGAAAATTACTTTGCTCAGAATTTTGAAAGCATTGCTTTCATGCCAGTCTGACTCTTACTCCTTTATATGGTGACTTCTTTTTATTCCAGGCAAGTATTTAGGATCTTTCTCTACCCCTAGAGTCCTGAAATTTCACAATCATATGTCTACTTGTGGGTCTTTTTTCCTGCATCCTTCTCAAAATTTGGTGAGTAAATTCACTATTAATTTAAAATAATCCAGCTCAGATTAATACTAACTTAATTTCAACATTATATAGGAATTTTCCCCAATACATATCCCTTTCTTCCTCCCTTCTTGGGCTATTATTGTCACACAAAGTACATCTTCACATGTTATAAGTCCACCAGTATAATTTTATTAATTATAAATTATTATTATTATTATTAACTATAGTTTTATGCAGTTATCTTTTAAAACAGTAGAAGAGAAGAATTATGAGAAAGGCAATTTCAATCTAAAGATTCATGTCTCTTTAACTCTGACAAATTTTCTTCTATCATTTCTATAATAGTATCTCCTTTTTTCCTTGTTTTCTTTTCGTGAAGTTCATATTAGTAAGATTTGTTATCTCTTTATAGCTCTGCTATGCTATCCAAACTCTTCTGTTATTCCACCACCGTTTACTTTCCAAGAGTTCCTTCTTGTTCTCTGTTCCTTTTCTATAGTACTTTGTTCTTAATTTATGAATATGTTATATTTTATTAAGTTAAATAGTAATACATGCTCCTGGGACAAAACTCAATAGTTTTTAGAAAATGTATAGTGACAATTAAGCTCTCTCTCATCCAGTTCCCGGCCCTAGAGATGACCTTGCTATTAAGTTGTGAATCCCTGAGAGATATTTCATGAATTTTAAAAACAGATATACACTTCAAACTACATTCTTGAATCTCTCTGAAAATGTTATTTCAGTTTTGCTTTCCTTTTTTATTCTTTCCTAAATTATCTCATATATTTTTAAAGATTTTATTTATTGATTTGAGAGAGAGATAGAGCGAGCACGGGGGGAGGGCAGGGAGAGGGAGAAGACAACTCCCCACTGAGCAGGGAGCCCAACGTGGGGCTCAATCCCCAGACCCTGGGATCATGACCTGAGCAGAAGGCAGACGCTTCACCAACTGAGCCACCCAGGCACCTAATTATCTCGTATTTATTGGGGATCAGATATTTTCTTTATCTTAGACTCTGATTTCCTGATTCTTGTTTTCTTCTTATGATTTGTTGTCCATTTACATGTAAACATGGACTAGATTATTATATTTTCTTGATCATTCTCACCCCTGAGTAGAAAAGCTGCCTAGGAGCTATGTTTGTGTGTGGTAACAGTGGTAGAGTCAAGACAAAGGACTCGTTCTAGAATGAAGTGGTTGAGAGTTGGTCTATGAGCTGGCCAGATCAGTGCATGGAGGGGCCGGATTCGGCCCAGCAGCCGCCTGTCAGGCAGTCCGCTCTGTGTGTTCACACAGACTTCTAATTAATGCCTGCTTTCCATCCCCCTCCTCACTCCCACATTCCACCCCTGCCAACCCCTCATCCAGAGTCTCTCTGGGTTTTGCTTGGCAGTTCAGCTCTCTCCATACCATTGTCCTTCTTTGCATTTCCACCTGGCTTCCACCAGTTTGTAGAAGTCATTAGCATCTTCCACCAGGTGAAATCTGCCCGCTGCGGGCATAAGTCCCCCAGACTAGCCTGTCAGGTCACTGGTGGAGCAGTGTGAAAGGAGAGCCCGTGGTGAAGGTGGGTGCTTCTCTACAGAAGGATATTTTTTCGTGTGAAGAGACTGTCAGTCTGTTCTCAGGGATTTGGAGACGTATTTGGGGGAGGAGCCCCAGAACAGAGGCGGGAGAGCAATGCTATTTTTATTCATCTGTTCTTACATCTTCCCCCCACTCCCCATCTGGAAGTTTGGTATTTTCCTGAGAGACATCTGGCGGCCCTGTCTGTTCCGGGGTTCCTCATTAGTTTAAACAACATGGCAAATGCACTGTACTTATTCTTTCTTCCTTATAAATACAGCATCATGTAAGGCTTGCCACGCTCTGGATATGATTATGTCTCCATCTCCCTGGGAAGAGCTCTCATTTCCTAGTTGAGGTACATTGTTCTCTTCTTCTGACAGAAGGGCCTTCACTCATCTAGCAACACTATAAAATTAGAAGGGGGGAAAAAAAACTTCAGAAGTTGCAAAACAGATGATTAACAGTAATGCTGTGGCCTTATTAAGTTAAGGATATCACGCTGTTTGCCCATTCACACATGCTTATTGATTTAATGTTTTGTAAATTTAGCTCTCTTGAGTCTCAGCTGACGTGTGGGTGCATATACCAACCAGACTGATATTTGTGCCATAAGTGAGAAATAACTTGATAATTTATGAGTGGTGAAACCCAAAGTCGGACAGGTTTTCCCTCGGGAAAGGAAAAAACACATGTGGCTCATCGGAGACAACTCTCTTCTCCGGCTCTTTGATTTTAAGAAAGTCTGCCCTTTCGGGTGCAATGGTTGGAGGCGGATCATGCCAGTTGATCAGCCCACGTTGTCTTTCATGAAGTGCGGCTGAGAGGAATGTGCCTGAGTGGCAGGGTATTCTTGCCTTTCCCTCGCATCTGTGCAGAAGCTGCCCTTTGCTAATGAGGACATCCTAGGAGTTCAGGGGCCGTGTTTGGGGTGTCTGGGCATTGCTACTAAGTGACTGGCCTTGGAGATGCCATGCTGAGGGAATAAAAAAAATTAGTAGATTGGGTCTTTTGCAATGTCTGATATGAGCCCCTCTCTTTCTTATATGCCCTGTGTTTGACAAAAGAGCCCTCTGGGTTTTTTTCTTTTAAAGTAAGGGAAATGTATTTGGTTATAAGGGGGGAAAGGAAGTTGTTTCATTGGAGAGAAGGCTACATATCAGTTTGGGGAGGAGAGATTAGGGAGAGTTGCTTACAGATCCTCTTGGAAAAGCACCTCTCCCCCCAAACATATACACATGCAAACACACATGCTTGCACACATATTCACGCTCACTCAATAATGGGAAGGATGGGGAATCCTGAAGGCAAAAAAGGAGGAGCCAGCCAGTCAGTCCCCTTCCCCCCACAACCTTGCTATCCTTTCATTTGGAGAGGTCTGTGGCAGCTCAAGGGCACCTGAGCCAGAATACGGATCTACAATACAAAAGCTCGTGTCAAAAGTTCCTTACTGGGATGCCTGGGTGGCTCAGTCAGTTAAACGTCTGCCTTCAGCTCAGGTCATGATCCCGGGGTCCTGGGATCGAGCCTCGCATTGGGCTCCTTGCTCAATGGGGAGTCTGCTTCTCCCTTTGTCCCTCCTCCGCTCATGGTCTCTCTCTCTCTCTCTGTCTCTCTGACAAATAAATAAATAAAATCTTTTAAAAAAAATTCCTTACCATCAGAGCAGCATAGATCCCTCAGGGACCGTGGGCTTTGGTGCAGGACATGAGTTACTCTAGCTGAGTTTTGCCACTGGCCATCACAGAGGAGAGGTGTGGAAGTCAGGAAGCTGATTCAAAGGTAGAAGCTGAAATGGGAGGAAGCACAAGGGCAGGCACGCAGCAATCCCGGGTCGGCGGTAGTTCTGGGAAACGGTCAGGCACATACCGTTGAAGGCCCAGTGCTGCTGCTTGGTTCTTAATGCTCAGCTCAAGCTCATAGCCCTTTCACCAACAAAATTCTCTGTGTTCTCCATGCATCACGTTATCGGTTTCATGCGCACACCCACATGTACTTGGTGATGGCAAGTACGGGCCAAGGTAGCCACCAGCTCAGATCTCTTTAAGATAAGCTCTCTTTGCCCTGCAGTCCTCATGAAGTTGCTGTGTGACAATCCCTTCAGAGTGTAAGAAGTTCCATTGTTCAACAGAGAGTCGGTGAAGCACATCCTAACATCTTCAGAAGAACTTTGTCTATTTGAAAGAGTCTAGGAGGTGGCATCTTAAACTATTCTGAGGTTTTAATAAAGGATCTTACAGGTCTGTCCTAGATTGATCTTTACCTGGAAGCCATTTCTTAATTTGAGAATAGTTTGCCATCTTAAGAGACTGAGAAAATACATACTTTTTATTTTCAAATCTAAAGAGTCCTGGCTCCTTTACGATTTTCCAAATTTTGCTGGAAATTGAACACTTGCTGTATTCATTTTTTATCTCTATGTAACAAATTATCACAAACTTAGTAGCTCAAAGCAACGCAAAGTTATCATCTCACGGTTTCTGTGGATCAAAAGTCCGGCATATTTTAACTGGGTGCTCTGCTCATGGTCTCACAAGGCTGAAGTCAAGGTGCCAGCCAGCTATTCTCATCCTGAGGCTCAACCGGAGAAAGACCTGCTTCCACGCTCCCTTGGTTGATGGCAGGATTGATATCCTCGGGTTGTGTAACTGAAGTCTCATTGCTTGCTGCTCTCAGCAGTCTGGTCCTTGCCATGTGGCTCTTCCAAGGCCCCTCATATTTCAAGTCTCTTCACGGAAAGTGACTCACCTGATTAGGTCAAGCCTACCTAGGATCATCTCTTGATGAACTGAAAGTTAAGTGATTGGGGACTTTAATTACCTCTGTGAAATTCCTTCTGCCATATCATTCCTTCTGCTAGACCAACCTAGCCAGGGGTGCAACACCAGGAGGTAGAAATCATGGGGCCATCTTAGAGTTCTGGGGGCCACAGTTCCTTTTTTGGTTTATTTTTCTTTTCCTGTTTTATTATAGGTACCTAAAAACCCCAAGCAGTTTTGGGGAACCATCAGTGCTCTTCATGAGAACTTCCTTAGCTAGATCATCAAGTTTATTACTATATTACATATTTCTGTTTTTCATATTCTGCTACTACATAACAAGGGTCCTGTTTTTCTAGCTTCTAACAATATTTTCCTCTCCTTCCTTTAGGCCCTACTGACAGCTCCCTCAAGGCCTTTTAGACTTCGCCTAACACTCTTCTTAAGACCCTTTAGGTTTTTGCTAATGTTCTCCTTGTGAGAGAACAAAATGGAGAATATCAGCAGAGAAATAAAAAAGTGGACATTGAGCTAGGGCCTCCAGATCACCTTACAATCAGAAATTACAGTGATTCGAAGTTGGATATCAGTATCTGGGAGTGCTGATCTATTTCCAGTTTCCAGCAACCATGTAGTGCCAAAGCCAACGACATGTTTGGGGTTTTTCTCGTGGCAGTTCCCAAGTCGGGCACAAGTACCAAAATCTGCATCAGTTGGCCACAGCGGTACAGCAAGTCACTCTAAAGCTTAGTGACTTAAAACAGCAACAATCGTTTTTTAAGCTCTTGAATCCACCAGGATCGTTCCAGACATACGTCTGTGTTTACTGAACCAATTAACACATAAGATGAGATGAGATTACTGTTAGCATAAAATTCTCTGGTCTAGGAGTTCTACTTTTTTTGCCATCGAAAATTAGTTGTTTGGACCAAACTCCCCACGGAGAACTAAAAAACCTGGAACACACATAAATGCATGTATGCGCATGTGCACACACACACACACACACACACACAGACACCAAGACAGTTAAGATGTGTAGGGAAAATATCTTAGGTAGAGGAAGGAAGCCCAAAGAGGTGAGTCTGGCATTCGGTGCCACTATCCTTTCAAGGGAGATAGCATTGTTACAAGCAGTAAATGAGAAGCTGCGCAGAACTTCTAGCAGACACAGGTCTATAGGGCAAAAGCTGAAGTTCAAGGCTTGTCAAAGAAAAGGAAATCTATTTCTAAAGGGATTCCAAAGGGTTTTATACAAGGACTAAGAGTAAACTAGAAATAGATCAGCACTCCCAGATACTGATATCCAACTTCGAATCACTGTAATTTCTGATTGTAAGGTGATCTGGAGGCCCTAGCTCAATGTCCACTTGCAGAAGTAAAAGATAATTCTCTTTGAAGGAAGATAACATTATGCAGAGCTTCAATTTCCTCTCCATTTTTATGTATAGTGTCTGGTACCCAATCAAAAACATTTTGGTATTTGAGAAGATGGGACTTAGTTGAAAGCCCAGATAATAAAACAATGATAGATGTACATTATTTTGTCAGATGGAGTTACCAGCCATGAACTTTAAAATAATAGGTTCAAGGAACCAAAAGAACAAAATGGAGAATATCAGCAGAGAAATAAAAAAGAAGAATGGGGGCGCCTGGGTGGCGCAGTCGTTAAGCGTCTGCCTTCGGCTCAGGGCGTGATCCCAGCGTTCTGGGATCGAGCCCCACATCAGGCTCCTCCGCTGGAAGCCTGCTTCTTCCTCTCCCACTCCCCCTGCTTGTGTTCCCTTTCTCACTGGCTGTCTCTCTCTGTCAAATAAATAAATAAAACCTTAAAAAAAAAAAAAAGAAGAATGATATAGATGCTCCAGCTGGTAAATCCTAGTGTTAATAATAACTAATATTAAGAATTCAATGATTCATACACTTGACCTAACTGTCATATGCAGAACAGTGCACCCAACAGGTACAGAACCATTTATCAAAACTGGACACAAGCTAGTTCATCAGCTTCTCTAATAAATTTCATAAGATTAAAATTAGAGAGCACATTCCTTGACCATAGTGGAAATAAGTCAGATATTAATAACACTACCATGAAAAAAAACCTAGAAAATTTCTGTATGTTTGCAACTTATACAGTACACTTCTAAATAATCCATGCAATCCAGAAGAATTTGTAATGGATATTAGAAAATACTAGAACTGTGAATAATAATTAAAATTGGACATAAAAAGTTTGTATAATGAAACCAAAGCAGTACTTAAAGGGAAGTAAGTAGATGTCAATATATATGTTAGAAAAGAAAAGGGGATTCAAATCAGTGATTTAGTGTTCATCTGAAGAAGTTACAAAAATAAAATCAAATGAAACCCAAAGCAAGTAGAAGCAGGGAAATTATAACTCTGGGAGCAGAAATTGCTTAAGAAGAAAAACATACAAGAAAGATTAACGAAGACACAAAAAGTATTCCTTGGAAAGACTACAAAAACTGGTAGCACCTTGGCATGACTAATCAATGAAAAAGAGAGGGTAGGCACAAATAACCAATAATACAAATGAAAAAGAAATATTACCACTGGCCCTTCTGGCAATAAAAAAGATAATATGAGGATATTAGTATTACAATGAGAGATTAGGAAGTTTAAGTAAAATGTAGAAATTCCCAGAACACACTACCACTGACAGCAAAAGGTAGAAATTGACCAACCTTCTAAAATGTATATGGAAATAGAATAATAGTTGAGATAATCTCGACAAGAAAGGACAGGATTGGAGGAGCCAGGTTATTGAACATCAAGATTTGTTAGAAAACTACTACAGCTGAGACTGGAGTGTTGGCACAGGGAGAGACTAACAGGTGTGGAATGGAATAGAATCCAGCAAAAGGCCCAACCACATATGGACACCTGTTTTAATTAAGGGTGGCAAAGCAGAGAAGAAAGGAGAAGAGGGTCTTGCAACAAGTGATGCTTTGTCAATTGGATATCCACAAAAGAGAACACGGAAAATAAGATTCAGCTATTATTAGACTGCAGGAAAAAATTTTAGAAAAAAAAAAAGGAGAAAATCTTCATGAAGTGAAGTTGGTAAAGATTTCTTAAATGGAACACATAAAGCACTAATCATTAAAGAAAAGATGAATAAATTGGAATAAATTAAATGTAGGAACTCCCATTCCTGAAGGAAAAGACATTCTAGAAGACAGTGAAAGGCAAATCACAGAGTTTTTTAGATATTTGAAATTTGAAAAATATATACAAGGGGCTTATATCCAAAAATACTTTCTATAAACCCATAAGAAAAATATTGAAATCCTACAGAAAGATATCCAAATGGCCAATGAATATCTGAAAAGATGCTTAATATTATTATGAATTAGGGAAATATGCAAACAAAAACCACAATGAGATACCACTACACCCCCACCAGAATGGCTAAAATTAAAAAGACTGGCAATATCATGTGTTGGTGGGAATACGGGAC
The DNA here is from genome assembly GCF_017311325.1 of Ursus maritimus. NCBI lineage: Eukaryota > Metazoa > Chordata > Mammalia > Carnivora > Ursidae > Ursus > Ursus maritimus. The sequence goes on from NW_024425563.1 coordinate 84,291,677, forward strand.
AACTAGAACTTTCATGCACTGGTAGCGGGAGTGAAATTGGTGCAGCCATTCTGGGGAAATGCACATTACATGTACACCTTTCTTATGACCCAACTAGTCCTCTCCTAGATTTATATTGAAAAAAAATATGTATGTATATGAGCCCAAAGACACAGCACCATTGTTTGTAATAGCTAACAACAACAAAAAACACAATAAAAACCAAAGTTCCACTAACTGCCAAATGAGAAATACCATGTGGTTGCATCGTATAATAAAAGAGCACATCACAATGACAACACAAATGCTACTGCCACACGACATGGATCAAGCTCCCAAACAGAATGTCAAGCAAAATAGGTCAACTACCCCCACCCCAGCAATATACGGTTCATGATTCCATTTACATCAAGTTCAAAGGCAGGCAAAACTCCTGTTGAGTGGTTATCTCTGGGGAGCACCGAGTGAGTAGAGATCACAGAGGGTGGGTCTATCCCCAGGCTCATGGAGCTTCCACACCAGCCAGAGACCCAGCAAACTCTTTGCTAATCTCTAGAGTTTTTTCTGTGCAACTTCTTTCTCTTTGATGCTCTGCTCCACAAATTCTAGCCCCTTGGCCTCCCAGAGCCCTACAGCAAGACCCTCAGACTCTGTTTGGGTTCCCTCTTGCTGAGTTGAGGTCTGGAAATAGCCTCCGGGCAGGACGCTGGAGCAATTGACCAGCTCATTTGTTTGCCTCCTTCCATGGATCACAGTCTTCCATAGCCTGTTACAATGTCTAAAAACCATACTTTTGTATACTTTCCCTAGTTTTCTAGTTGTTTATGGTGGTACTGCCATATTGAAAGTGCAAGTATTTCCATTCCTGGAAATTCTGATCCACTAGTCCAGAGTGAGGGATCTGCCTTTTGAAAAAAATATGTACAAGTGATTGTACAGTGCAATTCCCCAGTTGTCTACAATTTAAAAAAAAGGCATTGTCATTCATCGACAGGGCCCTATGGTTCCCTATTTGAAATACTGACGGTCACATTTATATTGAAACATACACACACACATAAAAAGACACAGTGTGCTGGGGTGCCTGGGTGGCTCAGTCATTAAGCGTCTGCCTTTGGCTCAGGGCGTGATCCTGGCATTCTGGGATCGAGCCCCGCATCAGGCTCCTCCACTGGTAGCCTGCTTCTTCCTCTCCGACTCCTCCTGCCTGTGTTTCCTCTCTCGCTGGCTGTCTCTCTCTGTGTCAAATAAATAAAATCTAAAAAAAAAAAAAAAAAAACCACACTGTGCATTTTCAGTTAGCATATGATCATTTCAATTATTTTGTATTTATGTACATGTTATTTTTTTTAAAGCTCCTATTTGTTTAATTGAGAGAGAGAGTGAAATCAAGAGCAGGGGGGAAGGGCAGAGGGAGAAGCGGACTCCCTGCTGAGCAAGGAGCCCAATGTGGGACTCGATCCCAGAACCCCGGGATTACCACCCAAGCTGAAGGCAGCCGCTTAACCAACCGAGCCACCCAGGCGCCCTAGATGTTATTTTTTTATATGTACATGTTATTTTAACTACACTGGGCATTGTGAATCTATTAATTGGAATTATAAAGTTAAAAGATATTCACCATTTTAAAGTACAACGTCAACCTGGCTTGATGTGCGTGCCTAATTTTTACAAATCATGTTGGATAGGCCTATACAGACAACATCTTTGTTCAAGGGTTTTTAAGACTTACTGATCTTTACAGAAAATTGCTAAGCCCACTTACATTCAGATTCTGTAATCTGTAGTTTTTAGATTATGCAAACACACACACTGTAATTTGCATACATATAAATTTTGAAATAATGTAACTGTATTGATAGCTAATGTTTACTGAGCACTTATATGCCAGACACTGAACTAAATTCTTTATAATTATTATATCTTTTGAAACTCAAAACCACCATAAAATGTAGGTCTTATCATTATGTCCCCTTATAGAGACTGTTATCTGGCCCAATGTTAGGCAATGAGAAGGTGTAGCACCGCAAATCAGCTCTCGTTTGTGCCTCCCAACTTGGCTTATAATATCTTTGCTGCCAAACCCATTTAGAATCAGAAAAATTCCCTCCAGTGTTTTGAAATAAGAAGATGAAACAGTGAAAGAATTTTGGCCAAACTCTCTTTTCTCAGATAAATAGGATTTTTAAATAAACCTCTTCTATGGGAAGAAGTAGGATAAGAAAAAATTGCAAATGTAAGTTCCTGTCCCTCAAGTAAGCAATGACCCCTCAAGTCAATATTTAACATTATTGATTGAAATCTAAACATACAGTGAGTTCGACTGAAAAAGGAAGTTTTGCCATATCAAAGAACTTTGATGCAGATAAAGAAGAAAATGATTAATCCTGGAGGAATCAGAACTTTGATCTCATGTTTACCCTCAGGTGAATGGCAGCAGACACTTTACCAAAGAAGAGTCATTAAAATGAAATCAGTGACTTCAGGAATCCCTTGGATCAATACGTAGCTTTCCCTATGTTTGTAGAAGCCGGTCATCTGTCTCTGTGCAGGCTGGATGAGGTCTGTTCAGGTATCTCCCAATACCCACATTCTCTGCTCATTAACCACAAAGGCTGAACTCAGGATAGTTCAGCCATTAGATAAGGAATTGTCCCATCTCCAAATTAAATGTCTTATTAATTTTCACTAAAAACACTAAGGCAGTCTATGTATATATGCTTCGAGACTACCATAAAAGGGAAAAGAAGGGGATGTTTTTTCCATTGCCTCTGGGTTTTTTTTCTTTTTTGAAGATATACCAACTTCCTCTCCTTTGTCCTTCCACACCCAGAAACACTTGCCTGTTTTACAAAACTCAATTTAAAGAAACTGAGGTTAATGAACTCCACATGAATAAAAACGATGTCCAGGTTCCCATAGTGAACATTTAGGGTTGTTCATCTTCTCCACCTCTTACAGCAATTGCAAAGTGAGAGCTACACCAGCCCAGAGGCCTAATGAGCACCTGTTTCATTTGCTAGGGATATAACTTGAGCTGCTGCAAAAATTGCTTTTGCAGAAAAGATGAGAAATGATAAACAAGCTCCTCTTCCCAGAGGCATACTAGCTTACCCATAACTATCACTTCATAAACAGATTCAATCCAATTCTCATCTTTTGGTGTCTCTGAGGAAAGCAGTTACCTGCCTTGGAAATAGGGTAGGAAAACTTTCGCTCTGGCTCAAACTGCTTGGATTTGGATCCCAAGACAACCACCTGCGAGCTGTGTAATCTGGGCAAGTCACTTAGCCATCATGTGCCTCACTTCCTTATCTGGAAGGTGGGAATAATAATAGTGCCTATCTCACAGGCTTTTGTGAGGATGAGTAGGCATTTTTTAAATATAAAATTCAATTCTATTTGATTGCTCCCATGGTCACTGCAGGGATAAACTCTCCCAAGTATGTATCCATCTTATTTGAAATAAGATAGATGATATCTAATAGAGTTGAGAAATCTCCAAATCAATCACATTTGTAATATAACCTAGCTAATTTCATTGAGCCTCAAGACCCCTTACAAATCCCTCCTATATACAGAATCTACCATGACTAGCGTTGACCAAAGGGACATCATGCCTATTCCTTCAAATTCCCAAATTACTGTAACTGCTGCCTGGCTCAACCTTGTGGCTTATCACGTATTGTCTTGTATTCTCAATTATACTTCTTTTTTATTTATGCATCATCTTCCTAACAAGACTGTGAGCTACTCAAAGATGGGGTCTATGTTTAATAGTTCCTTGATTCCTCCCTTACACTTAGCATCATCCTCATTGTTGTCATCTTCATCGTATCTCTCATCTCTTCAGCTAAGGCAATCCCCCAAAACAGCTGATGGCTAAAGACCGTTTGCTGGCAGCACTCCCAATAGCTGGGGATAATAAGTACTTCACTCCTGAATGGGGACCTGGATCCTATATCAGAACATCCACTTTACTATCCAAGATATAATATGCAAGGAAGATAGGTAAGTAGGTAGAATATGCACAGAAGATAGAGCCAGACCTTCCCACACTTGGGAAGAGATTTCCTAGCTGCCTTTTGTGATACAGTTTGGTACAGATTTTCCTAGGGGGATAGACTGCATGACCTCCGAAGGCTGGCCTTGTCTATTATCAGCCTGTGAGTCAATGGCAGTTGAGAGGCTGTCTTGGGCAAACAGTTGCCCTTGTGAATCAGAATGTCAATGCTAAGAAAACACAGGTTATCTGTTTGAGCAACCACATTCAGTTTACAGATCCAAGGAATTCCATTGATGATTCCTGTCCCCAAACTGAACCCAAGAGAAACCGAAGAGCTCAGAGCTGGCTCTGCAACTTTAAAAAACAAAACAAAACAAAAATAATGAGAAAGTGTTTGAGAAATAGGAGGCGGTTGGGTCTGGGGTGGGTAGATGATGATGTATGCTCTAAAGCTCCAAATGGGGATAGGCCAGCAGAGAATTTTTTAGTTTAACTCTTTTCTCTCCCCAGCATTACCCTGAGTAGATCACTGACTTTTCTGCTACAACCATAGGGCCAGTAAGAGAACATCCTGGAAGCTCTGAAGTTGCAGAGGTAAAGCATAGACAGCTAAGTGCAGATGAGTTGGCAAACACCTGAGAAACCTGCAATCCTCCTCAAACCACCCCATAGTTTGAGCAATTGCAACATCCCTGGATAAAAGCAGTTCCTGGGAAGAGTGACTGAAATCCCAGGATGGAAAGGATGATGCAGGGGTGGCTTAATCCTGAATTTCAACACAAGGGCTTCTCCAGCATGGGGCACTCCCTCTAAGTCACTTGGTATAATGTTCCCTATCTAACTCGCCTGGAGAAACCACAGGCAGGGCCTAATCAGCTTTTGTCCCTGTCTCCAAGTAGATAACCCTAGTTGAATATACTAGTCAGGGTCCCAGCAGGAAATGGTGGCATACTCACACTGATCATTTGAGAAGACTTTAGTAATAAGAATATTTATAGTTACGTGGCCAGCATACAGCAGTATTCAAGTGCTAGTAAAAGGCCTGGGAGTGGGAGAGGAGGTAGGAGGTCTCAGATTCACAGGGAGAAAGTCTTTTGAAGAGGTCCATTTCCTTGACAGGTGTTCCGACCTTCAGTCAGGAACACAGCCAATACCATAGGGAGAGAAGTGAGAGAATAAATATACTTGACTGCATATTCTTTCCTCCCACTGTTCTCCTGCTGGGTCTCCCCAGTGGCTGAACCCAACAGGAAGCCAGAGGACAAGGGATCCTATAGATGTCATCTGCACTGGTCAGGCTCAGAAACACTGAGCAGGGTGGGGAAAGTGGAAAGTGGATCTAGAAGGGCAAACAGAAGACCTGCAAAACACCAAGTTAGCCAATAACCTCAAGGGACAAATAATAAGATATCTCGTAAGCATAAACACTGTAAAATGGAAGCAAATAATTAAAAAAAAAACACTTGCATAAAAAAAAGCAGAATTAATGTAACTAAAAGATCTTAAATAAATAAGTAAATAATATTCAGAGATATAAGGAAGAATATTGGAAACATGATGTAGAGGAAAGCAATTATGAAAAATAGGCAATAGAATATATTGTGATGGAGAATAATACAACAGATGGGTTTAATAACAGAATGATTGTAGTCAAAGAACAAATTAGTGAGCTGGAAGATCAGGTCAAGGAACTCATCCAGAAGGTACTTGGATGGAGTAAAAAGATAAAGAGAATGAAAGAGAAGTTAAAAGACATGAAAGACAGGTCAGTTTCCATCTGGTGGGAGTCCCAGATGCAGATAAGGGCTAAGTGAAAACAAGAACAGTTTTTAAGAAATAATGCCCAAAAGTCTCCCAGAATTAAAGAAATATCTAAGGGGTGCCTGGGTGGTTCAGTCAGTTAAGTGTCCGATTCTTGATTTAGGCTCAGGTCACAATCTCACGGTTGTGAAATCAAGCCCTATGTCAGGCTCACATGCTGGGCATGGAGCTTGCTTAGGAGCTTGCTTAAGATTCCCTCTCTCCCTCTCCCTGTTCCCCTCATCCACCCCCTAAAAAAAAATCCAAAACTCCAGAATTACAGGATTTTTAATGCTGAATTAGGAAGAAGAAAAAACCTAAACACATTATAGTGAAATTTTAAAACATCGAAGAAAAAGAAAACCAGATTTCTCAACAGCAAAACTGTATAGTAGATATATAATCTCCTTAAAGTATTAAAGGGAAACAACTTTTAATCTTGAACTTTATAATCAATTAATCTATCATTTAAATGGAATAATGGAATAAACATATTCTCAGGTATATCTCAGAAAGTTTACCACATCAGCACTCTGAAAGACCTCTTGGAATCTGTACTCCAGCAAGAAGAGAAATTAATATAGGAGGAAGCAATAAGATATGAAAAGAAAGCATGAATAAAGAATATAGTAAGATTTACTCTTGTTTAGTTGAGCCTTGGCCAAAATAAACACAAAAAGTATATCCATAATAATCCAGAACTAAAATTTTAGCTGATACCCATGGGGTGAGGAAGGGGTAGGGAGAGAGGAAGGAGGAAATCATAGTATGCTAAAGTTCCTGTCTTCTTTGCAGGGACACATAGTTTCTGATGACCTTTAGATACTGACAGAGAAAAAGCAAGCATGAGCAAGATTTAATAATTGAGATCTTAGCAACAGATAGATTCATGAATATATAAAAACTAAATACATGATAGAGGTAATATCACAACTAGTAGGGAAAAAATGAATCACTTAGGGGTGCCTGGGTGACTCAGTCGTTAAGTGTCTGCCTTCGGCTCAGGTCATGATCCCAGGGTCCTGGGATCGAGCCCCATGTCGGGCTCCCTGCTCGGCAGGGAGCCTGCTTCTCCCTCTCCTGCTTCCCCTGCTTGTGTTCTCTCTCTTGCTGTCTCTCTCTGTCAAATAAATAAACAAAATCTTTAAAAAAAAAATCACTTAGTAGATGGTGTTGGAAAAACAGGCTCCCTATATGAAGAAAAATAATATAGGCTCTCTATACTATATTAGTTACCATTAGGGTATTAGGTTTAGCTGTCTATATATTACTTTCTCCCACCAAAAAAAGTGGCAGTGGTTAAATAAGGCATAAGCTTATTTCTTTCTCCTGTAAGCAAAATCCAGAGTAAGATGCAGGGCTGATACTGCAACTCTAATATCACCAAAGCCTTTCTAGCTTTCTGCTCTGCCATCCTCAGCATATGTTATCCAACCTCAAGATCCCTCCATGGCTCAATACAGCTGCTGATACTCCAGCATCATTTCAGCAGTCCAGGCTGGTGACAGAAAGATTCAAAGGAAGAAAAGGAGGAACCTGTCTCCTCCATTTTAAAGAGTCTTCCCAGGAGTCTCTGACATACTTTTAGTTATATCTAATTGCTGAGAACTAAGTCATATGGCCTCACTCACCTGTAAGAAAGTCTGGAAAATGTAGTCTTTATTGTGGGTAGCAATATGCCCATCTAAAATCTGAGGCTACATGCCTAAAGAACAGGAGGAGAATGAGTATCGAGAAGCAACTATTCAATATTGACTACAGAAATAATAAGCTCCAAATTGATTAAAGATACAAATATGAGAGATACAGAGTCAATTAAATAATAGAATAAGATGATAAAATGTAGAAGAATATCATTGTGATATTGGGGCAGCAGGAAGAAGGTGAATTTCAGAAACTAAGCATAAAAAATCCAATCCATAAGAGGAAAATGGATGAACTCTACTCAAACAAAAGGAAAGATTCCTCCTTAATGAAAGGCACTATGGATCAAGTTTCCCATGGAGGGGGAAAAAGATATTTGGAAGAAACCAACAAGGATTAATGCCTAGAATATACAAAGAACTTATCAAATTATCAAGAAAAAAATAGGACAATTAGCAAAGTGTACCTGAATGGCTATTAAACACATGGAAAGGTCCTCAACTTTAGTAGTGGTCGGAACTATGCTAAACAGAACAGTGAGATTCTTATTCTTCCCATTAGAATGAAAATTATTAAAAAGTGGCATTAAGTGCTTCTGATGATGTTGGGAAAGAGGAATCCTCATCCACAGCTAGTCCGGAACCTGGAAAGCAATCTGGAGGTACTTAATGATATTTAACATGTGTACACTCTGCATCCTAGCAAGTCACTTCTGCTATATAATCCAGAGAATTTCTTGCAGAGTCCCACAAGGAGCTATATACAAGCATGTTTTTTGCATCATTGTGAGAGTAAAGGGTTTGGGGCAAATTAGGGGGTCCATCTTTTGGGGAATGGATAAGTAAAATATGGCATTTTTCATATATTGCATGTAGTAACACAGATGGATCTCAGAAACAGAATGTCAAGAGAGAACAAAGAAATAATAAGATATACAGTATGTTAAGGACTGAATTCTGTTCCTCTCAAATTCATATGTTGAAGTCCCAACTTCTAGTTTCTCAGAATATAACCATATTTGGAGATGAGGTCTTTAAGAGGTGATTAAATTAAAACAAGGTCATTAGGATGGGGCCCTAATCCAGTTCGACTGGTGTCCTTATAAGAGGAGATTAGGATATACAAAGAGACACAGGGATATACACACGCAGAGGAAAGGCCATGTGGGGACTACAACAAGAAGGCAGTCATCTAAGAGCCAAGGATAGAGGCCTCAGGAGAAACCAAACCTGTTGATGTTTGTACTTCTAGCTTCCACACTGTGACAAAATACATTTCTGTTCTTGAAGGCACCCAGACTGTGGTATTTTATTATGGCAGCCCTAGCAGACTAATACAGAGCACAATACCATGCATTGCCTCTAAAAACACATGCAGCAAAGCTACACACACACACACACACACACACACACACACACACACACACACACACAGAGTAAGGGTGTTTAAAGGGAAGAGAAAGGATGGAGGCAGAAAAATGATGAAATAAAAGAAAGCAAAGGATGGCCTTGCACAGACTGATGATGCTGGAGTGGAAAGAGTATAATCAACTCTATCTGAGTGAGTTATAATGAAGCACAAGAGGTGGCGTGTCAGAGTGTCGATCAACTCCATTTATGATACAGGTAACCAGAGCCACAGCCTCAGCCAAGAGTCCTCTATTGGTAGGAGAGAGAAGATGCTCCTGGGTCAGGGACAAGGTAATCACCAGAGAGACAACTCTGGGAGCACTGATTTCTTCATTCACAAACATGGTGGGACATTGGTAAATGTCAATGAGCCAGAGGTCAGTCCCCAAGACTGGTAAGAAACTGTACTGTTAGGTTAGGACTCTGGCCGGTAAGAGACAAGAGAGGGTTAAAAAAAGAAAGAAAGAAAAAAGCAGCTGGACCAGAGCAATTCTACCTTGGCACCCACAACCAAGGTTGTGGCCATCTCCCCTGTGCTTCCTTCTGTCTCCTTATCCCCAAACACCACATCACCCACTCTCTCAGCCCTCACCGACTCTATCCTAAATATGGAAGGCAATATTTGTTCCCCAAAACCTACAAAGGGAGGTCCTTGAATGACAATAGAGCCTAGCAGTAACCAGAACTCAGAGATAACACATAGAGGCTAAATCCCTAAAACCCTGTTGTGTGGAACAAAACGAACTGGAATGAACTCACAAGCCACAGAAATTCAAAGTTAGGAACTTAGCTCTAATCACTGAAAAACATAGACTGCCAGAGCTCAAATGAACCTTACATATTACCTGATTTATAAATCCATCAGTCATCCATCCATTCACTCAACAACTATTTTCTGAATACACACCATGTTCCAGGTACAGTGTTAGGCTCTGGTGATTCACTGATGAATCAAAAGAGATTGGTTGTCTTGCCTTCACCAAGTTTCAGTCTAGTGGCAGAGAGAGTAAAACGCCTTCCTGTCTTTGAACCTTCACAAATACTGTTTTTTCTGCCTACAAGAAACTTCAAATGAAAGTATCCTTCTGAAACTTTAGATGTAGCTGAAATGTTAGAGGTCTGTCTTAACAACTCTTTCTAAAGCGGACCCTGCCCCCAATACACACACTGGTATTCTCCTATCATAGCACCCTATTCATATCCTTCATAGTACACTTATCACTTATATTTGTAATTATACGTTCATTGACTTGTTTTGCTCAATATCTAAAGTTTATAGATGGTAAACTGAGATCCAGGACATACAGCAAGCTATTATCAGAATCAGGATTAAAACCCAAGCTTTACCCAAGTACACAGAAACTTTAAGAAGCTAAGTAATTTCCCTGAATCTCGGTTTTCCCATATATAAAATATGGTTGTTCATCTATTTTACCATGGAAATCAGGCCAGAAAAAGATACAAAGGGCATCCAGTTTGGAAAGGAAGAAATAAAACCATCTCTGTCTTGGATTCCACATGTGACATAATCTTGTATATAGAAAATCCCAAGGAATCCACACACATTAAAAAAAAAAAATCTCTTGGAGCTCAAAAAGGTTGAAGGATACAAGATCAATATACAAAAATCTGTTGTATTACTATACACCACAAATCAATGACTTGAAAAAATAAATTAAGAAAATAATTCCACTTATGATAGAATTAGAATAAAATACTGTAGGAATAAGTTTAACCACAAAGGGCCAAGACCTGTACACTGCAAGCAACAAAATATTCTTGACAGAAATTAAAGAAGATCTAAGTAAAGAGAAAGTCATCTCATGTTCATGGATTGTAACACTTAATATTGTCAAGATGGCAATTCTCCTACAGATTCAATGTAATCCTTATTAAAATCTCAGCTGGCTTCCAAAACAATTTTGAAAAAGAAGAGCAAAGTTAGAAGCATGTACACTTCCCATTTTAAACATTATTACAAAACCACAGTAATCAAGACTGTGGTATTAGCGTTAAGTATAAACATATAGATCAGTGGAATTGAGAGTCCAGAAACAAACCCGTACATTTACAGTCAATTGATTTTGACAAGGATGCCAAGATAGTTCAACATAGGAAAGAATAGTTTTTTCAAAAAACAAAGCTGAGACAACTAAGTATTCACATATAAAGAATGAAGTTCGACTCCTACTTCATACTATATTAAAAAAATTAACTCAAAATTTTACCTAAATGTAAAAGTTGAAACTATGAAACTCTTAAAAAAAAACCCACATGGGGTAAATCTTTGTGACCCTGGACTAGGCCACTGTTTCTTAGATATGACACCAAAAGAAAAAATGATTGAATGTCCTCAAAATTAAAAACTTATACTTCAAAGGGCACTATCATTAAAGTGAAAAACAACCCACAGAATGTGAGGAAATATTTGCAAATCATATATCTAATAAAGGCCTAGTATCCAGAGTATATTTAAAAACTCTTACAACTCAACAATAAAAAGACAAATAACCCAATTTAAAAATGAGCAAAGGATTTTTTAAAAAAAATTCTATTTATTTATTTGAGAGAGAGTGAGAGAGCACAAGCAGGACACACCAGCAGAGGGAGGGAAAAGCAGACTCCCTGCTGAGCAGAGAGCCCAACGCGGGGCTCGATCCCAGGACCCTGGGATCATGACCTGAGCCAAAGGCAGAGGCTTAACCAACTGAGTCACTCAGTGCCCCCAGAATGAGCAAAGGATTTAAATAGATAGTCCTGCAGAGAATATATACAAATGGCCAATAAACACATGAAAAGATGGTCAACAGGGCGCCTGGGTGGTGCAGTCCTTAAGCGTTAAGCATCTGCCTTCGGCTCAGGGCGTGATCCCAGTGTTATGGGATCGAGCCCCACATCAGGCTCCTCCGCTATGAGCCTGCTTCTTCCTCTCCCACTCCCCCTGCTTGTGTTCCCTCTCTCGCTGGCTGTCTCTATCTCTGTCAAATAAATAAATAAGATCTTAAAAAAAAAAAAAAAAGATGGGCAACATCATTACCACAATGAGATACTACTTTACACATGTTTGAATGGCTATAATAAAAAAGATAGACAATCACAAGTGTTGAAGATGTGGAGAAACGCGAATACCATATATTGCTGGTGAGAACGTAAACAAAAATGGTTCAGTTGCTTTGGAAAACAGTTTGGCAGTTCTTCAAGATATTAAACATAGAATTCCCATAAGTCACAGTAATTAAACTCCTATGTATAGAATAAAGAGGGTTGGAAACATATATCCACACAAAAATTTGTACATGAATGTTCATAGCAACATTATTTATAACAGTCTGAAAGTGGGGTCAACCCAAATGTTCATCAACCAGCAAATAGATAAACAAAATGTGGTATATCCTCTCAATGGACTAGTACTAGGCTACTGAAAAGAATAAAGTACTGATCCATACTACGACATGGATGATCCTTAAGAACATATGCCGAGTGAAAGAAGCCTGGCACAAAAGGCCACATGTTTTATGATTCCATTTACATGAAAGGTCCGGAATAGGCAAATCCATAGAGATAGAAAGTCGATTACTGATTGGTAGGGGTTAGGAGAGGGGAGAATGAGGAGTGACTGCTCATGGGTGAGGGGATTCTTTGGGAGGTGAGAAAAATGTTCTGGGATTAGACAGCAGTGATGGTTACATAACTTTGTGAATATACTAAAACCCACCAAATTGCACACCTTAAAAGGGTGAATTTATGATATGTGGATCATAACAACAACAAAATTTAAAAGATCCTTCTGGGTAGGGAGCACCTGGGTGGCTCAGTCGGTTAAGAACACGTCCTGGGGGGCCTTCAGGTCCTGATTCCAGAGGTCCGGAACGTGAGATACACCTGGGATCTTCCCACAGTTCAGGGTGTCCAATCTCCTTGGGTTCCATAAATCAAATAAGTTGTCTCTCTTCCTAAACTGTCTATCACTGGCTACCACACCAGTATATTTTAACACTGCAAAGCTTATTTTGAATGACAGATGAACGTAGGGTAATGCAAAAGAAAACAGTATTAAGAGCTAACTGTTATGAAGGCCTTACTGTATGTCAGACACTGTTTTAAGTGCTTTAACTGTCAAAGAACACAACAATCTTAAGAGGCAGGTGCTACTCTTATTCCCATTTCAGAGATGAAGAAAGCGAGGCACAGAAAGGTTAAGAAACTTATCCAAGGTCACACAGGTAGTAATTAGCAATATCAGTATTCTTAATCATTGCACTATGTTGCCTTACATAGAGTAAAACGCTGTATGTGTGTAAGGCATTATTATTACTGGGAAGAAATTAGCAGGGGAAGTTTCCTTGTTGTTGTGATTTAACAACTATTCTGAGACATGGGTTTCTTTTAAAAAGCAGTATCTTTCAGACACAGAAACGCTCAAGAACTATTCATGGTACTTGGTACTTCTAACCGATGATTTCAATTCTCTGACTTTAAATACTTCTATTACCTGGATCCAAATGAACTTTGATAGTGGTCCCAGTGATTCTGATGATCAATAACAGTATTTCAGCTTTTACAGCAGCGTACAGTGTCTGTCTGTGTTACGCTCCCAAGAAAAGAAATGCTCATATTCTTATGTTCTTATTATCAGAGAGTCAGTAAATGATCTACACAGAGTTCACACCAGAGCCGTGGAGTTTGATAGAATACGATCACATCATCTACAACACATGCAGGGTCTGCTACTGCGGCTGTAAATCAACAAGACTAACACTTGTGCTGCCTGGTTCTCTTTGCAAGAGCATCTCTAAATTCATGTCAAACTTAGAAGCTGCTTTCTCGAGATGATTAGAAAATCAGATTCTGGTGAATCCCAATGTGTACCCAATCTATCCCCAGCGCAAGTCGGAACGTTGCACAATAAGCTTTTCCTCTCCTTCCTCTCTGCCTTCCCTGCCTAAGAAGGTGTCAACTTTTTGTTAAAGGAAGAGCTCGAGGGAGGCTGTTTCCTCCAGGCTATTCTATCCCCTGTGTCTGATTTCCTACGGAGTGCTAATTATTGGTGGAAACCTGTTAGATGAGGTGTGTGCATTGGGCATCTTTGTACAAGAAACAGGAAATGAAATTACCACTTCGTTTCAGAGAAATATCCAGTTGTCACCAAGAAGACAACCACTAATGCCAATGGCAGATACAAACTGGTGGCCCCCAGGGAGCACGCTGGCTTTAGAGGTAAGTAAGAATTGTCCTGAGATGGGTGAGGAAACTAAGCTGGCCAGAAAACACTTTCTCCTCTCGCAGGATCGTATCACAAATTCCATGGTTTGAGTTTCACTCCTGAGTTTCAGACTTTGCTAGACTGAGCTGCAATTACTCTAAGGAAAGGAGACATTTTAAATCTTATCAATTCTTTGTATCTTATTTGAAAGAGTTTCAGATCCGATCCTGTGTTTTAGGAATGCAAAGAAAGAATAAGAACACACCCCAGGAAGGAGACATGAGGGACAGGAGCTCACACGGAACTCAATGTGGCCCAAGTCCTGCCTTGCAGTGCCGTCTCTGACTGGTCAGTATCTCACTGGGTCGCTTAGCCACTGAACCAAAGGGAAATCTTCGAGGCCTGGCCACCCCACAGGAGGAATTGGACAGAATTCTTTCAGAACGAGGAAATCACAGCAGGCCTCTAGGCAAGAGAGGGGATGGGAGACCCCATTGCATTGTGGTTGGGAACTACCAGGTAGGTCATAAGCCCTTACGCTTGATCAACCATAGCGGAGTCATTGCTTTCAGCAAAATCCTACTTGAAGTGGTGAAGGAAGAAGAATGAAATGAAATAGAAATGGAAGGATTAGTTGCTCCTGTCCTTTGAAAATCCAGTGAGAACAATCGTATCGACACACCCAACAAGTAACAGCAATTCAAAGCAACATGTCTGTGCGAACCAGTTACTAAAATGAAGGCAGGGTAAGTTCTCTCTATTCTCACAAGTTCCTGATCCAGTCTGCTCATCAATCCTATTTACCAGATGTCTAATGCTCATTTATATGTGGCTCCTCTCAGGAATCCCATGATGTGAGTTTCGAGCTGAGTCTAATGTTTCTGTTTTTTTCTCTCTGAAGACTGCCTTGATGAATTTCTTCCCCAGCAGCCTGGAAAATAAAGTTAGCCATCAAAATAATTAGTGCTAACTATTCATCATCTAACTCTAAGCGGCCCTGAAATTTTTCTAGAATTTGAATAGAAAAGAAAAGCATGTCTTAAGCTTACAAAAATAAAAGAATGAGGGTAGAAAACTGACTTAGCATAAAATAATGTCACAATTCACTTGTGATAGCCACTCTGATCTCTCAAAACGCAGAGTTTTAAAATAAAACTATTAAAATCTTTACAGCATTTCACAAATTGCCTCTTGGTTCTCACAATCAACCCATAAAGGAGACAGGACTATTTACGGTGTGGCAAATGATGAAACTTTGGGGGACTTATTTTTTTCTCTTTTTCCTCAATTTTATTTTGGAAAATTTTCAAATAAAGTCAAAAGAAGAGTACAGGGGACACTCAGATGCCCACCACCTAGATTGTACCATTGTTAATATTTTGCTAACTTTGCTTTATTTATACATGTATAAAAATATTTCTCTTTTGCTGAGCCTTTTGAAAATCAGTTGCAAACATCATAAACTTTATCCCTAAATATTTCAGAATTCATCAATTAAAAATAATGACCTTTTCTTTTATAGCCATATCATTCTCACCCTACGAAAATTAGAAATTATTCCCTAATATTGTCTAATATTTAGACTATGTCTAAATTTCCTCAAATGTTCCCTTAAAGGTCTTTTGGGTTTTTTTAAATTGAGATATAATTCACATTCCATAAAATTCATCTTCTCAGAGTGTACAATTTAGTGGTATTTGTATATACCATCCTGATGATCTAATTCCAGAATATTTTCATCCCCTCAAGGGAATCCCTTACTCATTAGCGGTCACTCCTCATTCCCTCCTCCCCCCAAGCCCCCGCCAACTACTAATCTACTTTCCGTCTCTGTGGACTTGCTTACTGTGGACATTTCATATAAATAGAATCATGCAGTAGGTGGCCTTTATATCCGGCTTCTCTCACTTAAGACAATGGTTCCAAGGTTGATCCATGTAGTAAAATGTATCAGCACTCCATTTCTTTCCATAGCTGAATACGACTCCATCATATGTATCTACATTGTGTTTATCCATGGACATTTAGGTTGATTCTAGTTTCTGGCTTTTATGTATAATGTCACTATTGAACATTAATGTACACATTTTTCTGTGGGTATGTATTTCCGACTCCCTTGAGCCTAAACCTAGGAGTGTCATTACTGGGATGTATGGTAACTCTGTGTGTATATTGTGGGGAACTTCCAAACTGTTTTCCAAAGCAGCTGAACCATTTTACATTCCCGCCAGCATTGAGTGTTCCAGTTTCTCCACATCTTCACCAACACTTGTGATTGTCCATCCTCCAGATCATAGTCATCCTAACATATGTAAAGTGGTATCTCATTGTGGTTTTGATGTGCATTTACCTAATGCTGCTGAAAATCTTTTTCCTATACTTATTGGCCATTTATGTATCTTCTTTGGAGAATGGTCTATTCGAATCCTTTGCTCATTTTAAAATTAGGTTATTTTCTCTTATTGTTGAGTTTTGAGTGTTCTTTACATATTCAGGATATTAAACCCTTATCAGATACATGATCTGCAAATATTTTCTTCCATTCTGTGAGTTGTAGTTTCACTTTCTTGATTCTATTCTCCGAAGCACAAAATTTCCAATTTTAATGACTCTCAATAAGCCTGTTTTTTCTTTTGTTATTTGCCCTTTTGCTGTCACACTTAAGAAATGACTGCCTAATTCAAGGTCACAAAGATTTGCCTCTATGCTTTCTTTTAAGGGTTTTGGAGTTTTGGCTCTTCTGTTTAAATCTAGGATGAATTTGGATTGATTTTTCTATGTAGTGTGAAGTAGGGGTCAGACTTCATTTTTCTGCACGTGGATATCCAGTTGTCCCAGCATTATTTGTTGAAAGGACTATTCTTTCCCCATTGAATTCTCTTGGCATCCTTGTCAAAAGCAGTTGACCATAAATGTGTGGGTTTGTTTCTGGACTCTCAGTTCTATTCATTGATCTCTATGGCTAAACAGATGCTAATTTTATGCTAGTCTTGATTATTGTAACTCTGAGGTAAGTTTTGAAATTGTTAAGTGTGTATCCTGTGTCCTCCAACTTTGCTCTTCTTTTTCAAGATTGTTGTGGCTATTCTGGGTCCCCTGTATTTCCAAATGAACTTTAATATCAGCTTGTCAATTTCTACAAAAAGGACAGCTAGGGTTTTGATAGAGACTGTGTTTAATATTTTTTAAAACTTGCAAAGAGTGACTTTTAGATGACAACCAATAAGCTTTCCCTAAGCAAAGAGGTTTTTCAAGGACAATCACTTTTAACTATTTTAATTGTTTCAAAGGACTAACTGTGGGGTATTTATTCTCGTTTTTAAATAACTTCATTCATTTTGAAGAAAAAATACATTAAATACATGCAAAACCGAATTTCAAAGGGTGTTCATGAATAAAGATGTGTGCTGCCAAGTAATCTACAGCACTCTTACCAGAACTAGTGCTCTTTAATCAGCAACTTTTTTATTTAAAAAGAAAAAGACAATTTTGCAAAGGATTTTTTTTCCTTTTGAAGAAATCTGATTGCTAATTATTAAAGAGAGTACTACATAACTCCAGTAACTAAGTGAGACACAGACTGAAAGATGAGTTTTCAGCGAATGAAAATTCAAAATGCAACAACCTCACTTCAATCTGTTGGTGTAAGCTCTTAAAATGCTACTTTACAGAAGTCTGATTGCCTGGGATTTCAGTTAGCAATACTGTCAAAGAAAAAGATTTAAAAATGCTTCCTTATGAGTTTGGTGCCAAACCCTTGCAACTGATTCTGTTTTCAGTGCTCTTTCTCCTCCTCGGTGCCTCCTCATCACTCCCTCCCATCTCATCCTCACTGACTGCTTCCTTTTTTTCTTTTTTTTTTCCAGGGACTTTCAAGTATAGACTTTTTAAAGTATCATAAAATAGAGTTAAAATACATTGTTACTGAAATAATTGATTTTCTTACATCTAGGTCAGTATTAACTCATTCTACACCGGATGGCCCCGCAGTGGGGGTGGTGTACAGATCAATTCCGGTGAGCGTGTGCATGAATGCTGAGATACGATGCTCTCTACCCTCTACTCACTCTACAGCAAGACAGACTTAGGTGTAAAATTTCCAATAATAAAAATTTTTTGGTACTTGTAAAACAAATTCATCTTCAACAGGACTCACGCTTGCTTAGACAAAGTCAGTTTTTCTCTATGGCAAACACTATGTAATAGAAGAAATACTACTCAAACATCTATGTCATGAATGTGAGTTGCGTCAGCTACAAAAGCTTTTATAAGATGGCTACTTCGTGGGTTATATGAGGCAAAGTTTAACCTCAAAGCGGCAGCTTTCAATCACTCGGTTTGTGTCTGAGTCACCTACATCCCTCCACTGTCAGAGTCTATGTTCGGAGGTGGAAACTCATTTTATTACATCTCTCTAGGAAAGGTACATGGTGAAGTAAATTGAGTAAAAAAACTCAAGCAGCATATTCCAAAACAAGTGATATTTTTCTTAACTAGTATTTTGTATTCTCTGGTCCACCAGCTTCCCTTGTATTATCCTAAGTCACTGCAAGTTGAACATATGTAGATTTAATGTGTTTGGGTTTCAAAAGGGAACGTGTGTTAAGTCAAACAACCACTCACACGCAAATACGTTCATCCTTACCTGTTGTACTGAGAGGTTGAATTGGCCAGTTATGTATAGTTTCTGAGAACATTCTTGTTTAGCCTAGCTTGAAACAACTCAGGCCTGTGATCTCCTTGCTACCAAATCCTTGTGGAAAATTATAATAAAAGTACATTTTTCCAAAGAATTGGGATTTAAATGCTTCAAACTTTTAAACTTGTGACTGGGGATTATTGTAAAAATGTACTCTAAGACAGTAGCTTTGGAGCTTTTTTTTTTTTTAACTTTGACCCACGTAAAATATACATTTTACATTGCATGTGTGTGTGAAGTGACAATTTTTTATGAAACAGTACTTACCCTTACTACATGCAATGCATTCTGGTATTTTCTATTCTATTTCTTTAATTTTGTAAAAATGCTGAGTAATCCACTCAATTGATTTCACAACTCAGTAATGGCTCCCAACCTGGAGTTTAATAAACACTGTTCAGAGAAAGACAGTCTTATCACCCCAGAGTAATCCAAGAATCGGACTTCAGTTTGTTGGCTGATAACCCCAGATTTGACTCAGCTGGGGCCCCACTTTGAGTGACAGAGAAGGCATATATTCTTTCCTGTTTTCTTTCTTCTGTAAGAGTCTTCCATGCCCCATGCTTCAGGTAAATACAAACATGCAAACAGGGAAAACTGAGCCATCCTGTAGCATTAGTCACAGGCTTAAAAAAAAAATTCCTCTCTTCAACATAACAATCTACAAAACTGGTGATTATGTAATCAGCAATCAAGAGAGGGGCAAATATTGAAGGCGAAATAGATCCACAGGAGCAAAATATGCATAGTCTTAACATTCTACAATCTGCCTCTCTCTAGACGCATTTCTTATCCTCTGTCCTCTGTCAAATTTTTTGCTCCGTGGGTAGAATACAGTTGCCTTCTTTGCCCTAATGTCTGCTTTTTTCCCAGAAAGTTGCTTTTCTCTTAGACTCATGGCAGCCTTCCATGCAGTCTCTCCCCATCCTTCCCCGGCACTCACTGAATAATGGAAGCTCTTTTATTCAATCCAGGGCACTAGCTCTCACTTGACTCCTCACCCACTAATCAATCACTGATTGCCCAAAGATTCCCAGTAAACTCTGGCTCCCCTTCCTCCCCTGCCACAACATCTTTCCAGCTTTCCTCACACAAAGGCACACGATTGCATAGCCAACCTAGATAAGAATAACGTGAAACAAAAGACGGATTTAAATTTTTTGTTTAAATTTCATTACAGACAACATCATAGTCTATTTGGTACATATTAGTCACTGTATCTACCCAGCATAAGATAAAGGTTTTATTTTATTTGCGCAGGGATTAGGCGAAATTAATTGAGCCACAGGGAATTCCCTGCCCCAGCTCTGGCTGGAGGAAAATCCCCTTCGGTCATCCGTCTTTCTGTTTAACTGCACATATCACCTTGCTAGTGAGGCTATGTCACTGCTAATCTTCCAGCTCATCACTTGGCGGTTTTTGTTAATTACTTTTCCTTTTCCTACAATGACTCCCTCTTTTCTTGTTACTCACACGGCCAAACTAAATACAAAGTAGACTTGTACCCTAGAATGGAGCAGAACTAGACATTCAGCTTTTGTTCAAAAATGTTGTTTCAGCACCTGCCATATCATCTTTCTGGAAGTCATGTTTGATTACATCATTACATCTAAAAAAGATGGACTACATAACATTTCATATCAGGTGACAAACCTCAACAGAGAAATAACTGGCTTCACCTACTTTATTTAATTTTTTCCCTGATTTTAATTAAAAGATGGCCACATATAATTTTTTCTAGTATTACATAAAAGTATGGAGATCAAAGTGAAAATCAACGATTGTTCCACCACCGAGAAATAACCATAGACAACAATTTACATATCCACGGAGGCATTTTCCTTATATACACGTCTCTCACGCACGCACACACACACACATACACACACACACTTGAATACAGTATTTCAGAAAATCTCAAAAACAGTTGTCTTTGGGGGGGTTGGACTACTAGGGATAATTTTTTTCTACTTCTTTCTATCTTTCTCTGCTTTCCACAACTTTTTAGATGTCCCTGCATGGTTACAAATCACAGTAAAAGAAAGCCAGAAACTAAAATACCTAAGCAACCAAGGAGCCATGATGGTGCGGGGAGAGGTCAGGTGGCAGGGTTGGCAGGGGCAGCTGGCCCCCGTGGGCTATGGGCAGGGAAGGGAGCACCCCGGGCAGGGAAGGAAGTGTGCATGGGGTTAGGGAAGGAAGTGTGCATGGGGTTGGGGAAGGGACTGCGGAGGAAGAAAGTCCCAATAATCATTCCTAATTCTTAGCTCCTGCTGATGTTCTCTCAGAACTTTGACACTTGGGCACCTTCACAGTGACTTTCTCATACATTTATATTTTCCAGGAGTTAGGTTAGGACTTTCTGATAAAAAGAAAATTACCTAGATCTTTTGCCAATGTCAAGAAGTGAGGAATAATTTTTACATATTTCCTTAACTTCTGCTATTTAGGTCTTTATGAAAAATCCTGCTCATAGGTAAGATGTAGCTGGCAGGAAAGATGTGAGTATTATCTGTATTCCCTCCACCAGGCTCGGGGAGAAGGAAGTGCACACATGTCTGCGGGGCTAGGACTGACTCCCCATAGGACACTGTTTCAACCCAACGCTGGTAAATTACACTCCTGCGCCAAACACAGGAAACTCCCCTCTTTCCCTTATGAAGCATTTATCACCCCTTCCACACTGAATCTACAGCCTGTTCCCTCTCCGGCAACTTCATATCTCAGTCCCATCCATCTCTTCCCTTTGTTTTACTTTAGGAGGGAGGTTTGTTATATATTGCTTGTATAATGCTTTAATCATGGATTATGGGTTGCTTTACAGCTCCCTGAATACCTTGGCAAGGTCTCTATATAAATAAAATTATTATTATTAAAATCAATTAATCAGAGGCACCGTTCACTTTTCAGTGTCTGACATCCTGAAAGCTTACTGATGCAGAGAAGTCTTTTTGTTCACCTTCAGTGGAACAACATTTTTGGGAATCAATAATATAAAACATGGTACTATAGAGGTCCTTAATTAGACTGTAATCTGCACGTACATATGGATGCATTTCTTTTTGTTGACCTGTTAAGGATCAATGATTGATCAGCAGTGCAATAAGATAGGCTACTGAGTAATTATGTTTGGGAAGTGCTGGTGAGGCTTGTCATATAATTTGCAAGCTATTTTAATTCATACTCAGCAAAAGAAAGGAGAAGTAGCTTGTTGTATAATTTGAATCTCTCATCTACATCAATTGCTTTTGATAGAGTCTCTCTGGAGCAGCTAATTATTTGATTTTCCTTTTTTTCTATTAGCAAACTTTTTATTGAGCATACATAACAGATATACAGAAAAGTGCGCAAATCACAAGCGTACAGCTCAATAATTTTCACAAAAGAAACACAAAACAAGTACCACCTAGATCAAGCTATAGAACATCACCATTTCCAGAGGCCCCTCATACCACGTCCCATTTATTACCCTTACTCAAAGGTAATCCTGCTCCTGTCCTCAAATTAGTTTTGCCTGTTTTGGAACTTTTTTTTTTTTAAGATTTATTTATTTATTTGAAGGGCGGTGGTCAGGGGCAGAGGGAGGAGAGAGAAACATAAGCAGACTGTGCACTGAGCACGCACAGCCCCAGGCGAGTCTTGATCCGACGACCGCGAGATCACCTGAGCCGCAACAGTCAGGCATTCAACCAACTGCACCACCCAGGAGTCCCTGGAATTTTCTATATATGTAGTAACACAGAATGTACTCTTCTGTGTCTTCCCAATGATTTGGCTTTTATTGGACTTGGGTTTTTCATTTATTATTTATTAAATACCTGCCATGAGGCAGGAATCATATTAAGGGCAGGGACTATAAAGACCTATTAGAGACAAGCCCCGCCCTTGACAGTCTTTCAGTTCAGTGGGGGTATGGGGATTAGCACACACCTGTGCACAGATGCTGGCAGGTACCTGTCTGCAGTTCTGTGAAGGAAGGCAGTGGGACTCCAAGTAAATGGGGTTCAGTCCCACCGGGGTTCAGTTGGTAGGTTAAAAAGACTCCCCAGACACCTGCCTTCATACCTCTTACAAAATTCTCTAAGATCTTTTTTTTTTTTTTTTTTTTAAATATTTTATTTCTTTATTTGACAGAGATAGAGACAGCCAGCGAGAGAGGGAACACAAGCAGGGGGAGTGGGAGAGGAAGAAGCAGGCTCATAGCGGAGGAGCCTGATGTGGGGCTCGATCCCATAACGCCGGGATCACGCCCTGAGCCGAAGGCAGACGCTTAACCGCTGTGCCACCCAGGCGCCCCTCTAAGATCTTGAAGAAAGAATAGGAAGGCATAATGCTGTTGTTTGGACAAATGCTGGAGGGGCTTTCCTTCCCTTTCAGCTCATTCCATCCTTGTCTCCTTTCTAGTTTTTCCACCACCTTCCTCCTCTACTTTCCCTTTCTCTAAATTCTCCCCTCTTCCTTGGTCTCCTCCCAATTGGATCTGTGGGTTCTTCCCCCGCATCTGTTCTGGATCCTTCCCTCCTGACTGACCCCTGCTGCTTCCAGGGGGAAAGAAGACAAAGGAATGAAGCCTCCGTGCTCTCTGTCTACATGTTATGTCCACACACCTTCCTGGATGGGCTTCCTTAGGGTTTGTGGGCTTGTAGCTCTCCTGGTGGCTGAGGGCTGAGCAGGTGGAAAGGATAGATAAAGAGAAGGACAGAGGGGAGTGCAGGATAAACACAAGGGATGAGCAGAACCATTTCAATCAATTCTTTATGGTTTCCCACTCAAGTTCTATGGTCAATCGAATTGAGTTTGGCTGATTGAATATTTATTGTGCTCCTTGTACCACCGCCAAGCGCTATTCAATTGCAGGTGTTGAGGTGGAGTGGATAGAGTTCTTGGTTTTGTTTTGGCTCCAGCAAATACAGCCTTCTCTCCGAAAACCCAAAAGGTGGTTTGTGGTGATTGCTTGTCCTCTGAGGGGATGCTGCTCTTGTGTCTCCTGCCAGAGGGATGTTCCCTGTTCAGTGTCAATAGGAGACCATTTAAAACACCAGCAAGGGACCTGGACCTCCTGCTTCAACATTATGCCAAGAATTCCCAGCCTGTATTTCTTTTTCATCTGATTCCAACAGGGTGGTTTTTGTATTTTACCCACTGGCTGCTTAAATTGGAGACTTGGCTGAAAATGAACTGGCTGAAGTTCAATCCAGACAAGATGAATGCCCAGGGTTGGTAAACTATAGAAATTGGAAGAGATAGGCCTGGTCCTTCTTACATGGGATTTTCCACAGGGGGATGTTGGTGTTCTGGAAGACAGAATGTGACTGCCATTTGGCAAGTGTTAGCTTATGTTAAGAGGCAGAGGATTGAGATGGTGAACATCAAAGGGCTCTGGATGAAACCATCTGAGTTTAAATCCTGGCTGCGTCAATTAGCTGGGTGATGGTAGACAAGTTGCTTAAATGAAAGCCTGTTCACCGGTCTATCACTTGGGGTAGCAATGCAGGCCTCTTCGGCTGGAGTCAGTGAGATCATGTGTGAGAAGGGCTTGGTGCAGCGTCTGGCACAGCTCCTTGGGTGAGGTGTGTCTTTATCTCTTCTGGGTGGGATTCTGTTTTTAATTTGTTACACTTTAAAAAATTTTTTAAAATCGATGTACAATTGACTTATATTGGTCTCAGGCAGACAACATAATGACTTGATATTTGTATATGTGGCGAAATGATCACCACAATAAGTCTAGTTAACATCCGTCACCATACATAATTACAGCACTTTTTTCTTGTGATGAGAACTTTTAACATCTATCCTCAGTAACCTTCCAATATGCAATACATTATTATTAACTATAGTTGCCATGCTGTACATACCGCCAATCTGTTCTCTGTATCTATGAGACTTTTTTTTTAGATTCCACATATAAGTGAGATTATATGGTATCTGTCTTTCTCTTTCTGACTTATTTCACTTAGCATAATGATCTCAAGGTCCATTCGTGTTGTTGGAAATAACAAGATCTCATTCTTTTTCATAACCAAATAATACTCCATTATCTATATGTGTGATACACACACACACACACACACACATATAACATTTTCTTTATCCATTCATCTATTAAAGGACACTTAGGTTGTTACCATATTTTGGTTATTGTAAATAATGCTGTAACGAACACGGAGGTGAATTTAACTTTTTGAGTTAGTGTTTTTGTTTTTTTTCAAATATCCAGAAGTGGAACTGCTGGATCATATGGTAGCTTTATTTTTAATTTTTGGAGGAAACTCCATACTGTTTTTCATAATGGCTGCACCAATTCCCCAGCCCACCAACAGTACACAAGGGTTCTCTTTTCTCCATATCTTCACCAACATTTTTTCTCTCTTATCTTTTTGACAACAGCCATTCTAATAGGTGTGAGGTAATATCTCATTGTGGTTTTAATTCGCACTTCCCTCATAATGGGTGATACTGAGCATCTTTTCATGTACCTGTTGGCCATCTGGATGTCTTCTTTGGAAAAACATCTATTCAGGTCCTCTCCTATTTTAATCAGACTGTTTGGTTTTGCTATTGAGTTGTACAGGTTCTCTATATAGTTTGGATATTAATCCCTTATCAGATATATAATTTGCAAATATTTTTTTCTCATTCGGTAGGTTGCCTTTTCATCTTGTTGACTGTTTCCTCTGCTGTGCAGAAGGTTTTTAGTTTGATGTAGTCCCACTTGTTTACTTTTGCCTTTGGTGTCAAATCCAAAAAATCATCACCAAGACCAATGTCAGGGAGCTTACCACCTATGATTTCTTCTAGGATTTTTATGGTTTCAGGTCCTACATTCAAGACTTAATCCATTTTGAGTTACACCACTGGTGTAAGAGAGTGGTCCAGTTTCATTCTTTTGCACATGGCTGTCCAGTTTTCCCAGCACCATTACTAAAGAGACTGTCCTTTTCTCATTGTCTGAGATGGTTTTAAAACCACAGGATGCTCTGGTGTTAAATGCAGCAGCTTGTTGATGTCAGCACCCCGTGATAAAGGGCAGGTTTTTAAAGGGGTCCAATTTCAGGTCCAATTGAAGTTTACATTTCAGAAGAGTACGGTTGAAACTCAAAAAATGTAGCTCTCTGGTTGCATGTCTGAGGAACGAATCTCTTGGAATGCCAAAGACCTAATGGCCCCAACACGTCTATAACAGACAGTGTGTGTGTGAGGACCTTCTGGGCTCACTGAGCCATCACCAGGATCCAGACTCTGAATGACAGTGGGGTGCTCTTAAAAAAGAATCTCCTTTTGCTTCTTCAAGCTGACACTTCCAATAAAAATCAGAAATCATAACTTAACTAATACAGCTCTGAAGTTATAATGGCACACACACACAAAAAAGACTTGAGAAGAAAACAGCTGATTTCTCTTTTGTTCTTCCATGGTACATCCTCACAGATCAGGAAATCCTGCTAGCTCTACCATAAAAATATAACTAGAATTGACCTACTTCACCTCACCTCTGCTACTACCACCCTAGACCAAACCATCACCCTCTCTCACTTGGAATAGCCTTCAAACTGGCCTCCCATTATACTCTATTCTAGACACAGCAGCCTGAGTGGTCATTTAAAGTGTGCCATGCCCTCTACTGCATGCTCACTGAGAGTAAAAGCCAAAGTCCTTACAGTGGCCCTAAGAGATCTGGGTCCCACTCCCTCATCTCCTGTCCCTGCCCCTGGACCACTCTGCTCAACCACACTGGGCTCCTTGCTTCCCCCTGACCTATCCTCTCAGCTCCTCTAACCCAGCTCTTTGTGCTAGTTCTTCCCTCAGCCTGGACCATTCTTCCCTCTTGAGGCACATGACTGACTCCTCATGATATTCAAACTTCTACTCAAATGTCACTCCTGAGTCTTACCCTTACCACAGTATTTTAAATTATCCTCACTACACACACACACACACACACACACACACACACACACCCTCCTCAAGCACTCTGGTACGCCTAACTTGTGCCTTTCTATCACTGATTTGAGGCTCTACATTTGTGTCATTTACTTGTTCATTATGTTTATTGTGTTTTTTAAGAGATTTTATTTATTTATTTATTTTTGTGTGAGAGAGAGAGAGAGAGAGAGAGTGCATGAGTGGCGGGTGGGGAGGGGCAGAGGGAGAAGCAGACTCCCTGCTGAGCAGGGAACCTGATGCCGGACTCGACCCCAGGACCCCGGGATCATGACCTGAGCCAAAGGCAGATGCTTAACCGACTGAGCCACCTAGACACCCAACATTATGTTTATCGTTTACTTTTCATCTCCTTCCACTAGAATGCAAACTCCATTTTTTTCTATTTTATTCACTAGTGTATTCTAAGCATCTGGAACATTTAACAATACATATTTGATAAATGAATGAATTAATCACATAACCAAGGTAGTTAGATACTTTAGAAATAATCTGACCTCCCACCTGATACCTCAAACTTTCCAGGATGCATTTAATACACAGCCTGAGAACAACCTGTACTTCTGTGATCTAAATTCAGTTCCGCTAAGAGTGCACTCTTGGCAATGCATTTATTTATATTCCATGTGATTTTGACCAGTTCTTCTAAAATTATCTGCAGTGAGGGATTTTTTTTTTTTAAGATTTATCTATTTATTTTAGAGAGAGAGAGTGAGCACGAGCACGAAGGGCAGAGGGAGAGAGAGTATCTCAAGCAGATTCCCCACTGAGCACAGAGCCAGAAGTGGGGCTCAATCTCATGGCCCTGAGATCATGACCTGAGCTGAAACCAAGAGTCGGACGCTTAACCGACAGCGCCACCCAGGCACCCCTGCAGTGAAGGATTTTTAATTACAACCTGCAGTGGACCAATACTTTAAAACATTACAATAAAAATTAATTATTAGAAAAATAAAATTTAAAAATAGACACATAAGAATAATAGTTAAAAATAAAATTATTATTCTTGGGTTCAATTGAAATACAGGTACTTTGTCCAGCTGCTATAAAGATTCTGACCACTTCATTCCTACCCTTCTATCATGGTGGACACGTGACGACAGTTGGAGAAACAGGCTTTGAGGAGTGCTAGTCTAGACCCTGCTTCAGGGTCCGCTCCTCTCCTGCCCTCCGGGCTCTCAGCATGCCCTGTGCCCTCAGCTTAACGAGGGGTGGCCTATGTATTTTGTTAACTCTGTCCACAATTTCCTTCTGGAGAGAGCTTCCAGAGGGCTTCTGTGGAATTCTTGCCAACTCTAGTTTAACAGAAGCCCAGTGAGTTGACCTTTGGAATGTGGGGATAAAGCCTTATCTTTCCAAAGTCTTTTATTCTTCTGCTCGGGAACAGCAAGGTCGCTGTTTTTGTACTTTATGGTTCATTATGCTCACCATTACTAAAAACCATATTTCTTAGAACACGGCATGCCTGATACAGTTTGTACATATATCTGGGAACATCCAAAATACAGCTAAAGTTTTATCCATGTGCATGAAAAGAGTGGACAATATATTTCTCTGATTTCAAAGCAGTTACTAGTCTATCGCCTGGATACAGGAATCTGAAGGCTCGTATCCCCAAAATGGTGTGACCGTTTTTAAATTGCCACATATGTTTTGGGGGGAGGAAGTGGAAACGTAATTTAGAAAAGAAAGAAGGCGGTCCACGCATATTTCTCTAGACATTTATCAAATATGATCCGGGCCGCAGAGTTCACGTTCAGTGGGCTGCAACTTCTCCTCTTAACAATACCCCAATTGAGCTTTTGTGAAGTTACCAGGCATTTGTTTTCACTTTATGTACGGGATTTCTCCATGGAGATATGTCCATAACATGAAGGCATCCAATATAGAAAATGACAGGCAATGCCTTTATTCTCGCAGTTTAATTAATGCCGTGACAACCAGTTGGCACAGCCCGCAGAGGAGCAGGGGCCTCTGGAGGGAACTGCAGGTTATAAGCAGTAAGGAAACTGTCAAGCTGCCCCTGGGGTCCCAACAGAGCAAAACCTGAAGCTCCCTTCTCAGCATCGCTGGAGATAAATCCCAAGGAGAGCAAGCAATTTAGAAAATTGGGTTGTTCAGTCTAGCAAAGAAGAAAGTTGATAATGACCAAAAGTCATAATGTTTTATGCGTTTCAAATTTCTAGAAAATGGTTGCCCACCTTTGAAAAAAGAATCCTTGTACCTATCCAAGCTAAGGTAAGTTCTCAGTGCCCTGAGTTCTTTGAGGAATGTACGGGCCCTTTCTTCCTTCTGGGGTGATTTCCTGAGGTGCAATATGGTGTCAGGTTTAGCGGCGAAGGAGACAGTCGCTGCTGCCACAGAGAGTCAGCAAAGCATCAGACACGGGGGCAGGTGAGTGGGAGTGAAGCAGGGGGCCCCTGCAGACAGGGAGGGCCTCCGGGATATCTGAGCTGACACCTAAGTGAAGGGAGCGACGGAGACACACGGAATTTTCCAGGACGGGCAGAGAAAGGGGGCAAAGACCTGAAGCAGGAACCTGTTTGCTGGGCTGGAGAAAGAGCAAGAAGTGGGTACGGTGGGAGCGGAGGGAACAGGTGCAAAGCGGATGGAGGTGAGTGAGTTAGCAGGGGGCCCATTCCTGACTTCTCCCTTCTATCAAACCAAAGCCCCTTTTACATAACAAATGTTTTCAAATGACCCTTTCACTCTCTTGTCATACAATCTTCAGATAATACAACCTTTACTCATAATTTTTTAAAAATCAACACAATAGCCTAATTCCAAGAAGTGGAGGCCTTCCATAAAATAAGTACCTCCTGGCGGTACCAGAAATTATAATGAATTAGTAAGACCCTTGCACCTACACATAAAATCACTGTGAATCTGCCACTGAACTGGGACCAGTGTGTTGGCAACTCAGTAGCATAGTGCTGCTATCACTATATTTTCTAAAATAGTGACTCAATTTTGAAGACTAGCTTTTTGTGTTCTTGGATAAGTGGGTGCATGGTAAAAAATAGTGTGTTTACATGTAAAATGGAGTTAGGGTCTAAGCTTAGGTCATAATTAATAGATTTCAGGACTTTCAAAAGTCTTGCTGCAAACAGGACAATTTGGGGTTGTGTGAAACTATTCTGAGCATGGCGTCACGTCTGCCATTACTGGTCCCCACTCACTAAATGCCAGCAGCACCTCAGGTCCTTCCCAGAAGCCTCCCAGTGGAAGTACCCTCACCTGGGAGACCATGGGGATAGGCCACGACAGGGACTCTGGGTTTTCTGAGAAGCCGTTGGAGGTTTGGAGCATGACTATAGACCAGTGCTGTGCACAGAACTTTCTATAGCGACAAAAATGTCCCGCATTGGTCTTGTCCAGGAACGCAGCCACTGAAATGTAGCTAGTGCAGCCGAAGAACTAAATTTGTCATTTTATTTAATTTTAATTAATCTAAATTTAAATAGGCACAGGTGACTGGTGGTTGCCATGTTGGACAGAACAGCTGTAGACTATAAACCCTGATTCCTAACGACCAGCTTTTTTCTTTTGTAGTTATCCCTCCCCTGCCTTATTTTCACGATTTCTTTTTGAGTCTACTGATTTATTTACACTTGAAAGACGAGCTCCCTGGAAAAGCTGGACTTGGAGCACTTGCACCATCACTTACCTAAGGACTAGGCAAGTAATAGGTAACGGGGCCTCCCTGAACCCCTGTCTGGCCACGGCTGTGAGTGAGCCCCTCACTCCTGCCATCCGCCTCTGGCCAGACACCTTGCGGCCTCCCCAGGACACAGGATGCCTGAACGCAGAAATGCATCCAGCTGGCAAACACAATCACCCAAGGGACCACCGTGTCCCAGGAACGTGAAGTTCAGATAACAGGGAAAAGGAGGACAAAGGGGCCAAGAGAGGAAGCAGAATGACATGAGAAGACAGCTTACCTGAGGCGCAGTGGGGGAGGTACAGTATCGTCAAACTGGGGGACAGGGTCATCTCACCACCGTTGCTGTGAACCAAGTGCTGTGATCCCTGTGAGGTGAGGCTCCCCTGCCAACCAGACTCCTCCCTCACTCTATTTTTGTTTTTTTTTAAAGATGTATTTATTTGAGAGAGAGTGCACCTGTGCAAGAAAGCGAGTGGCGGGGGGCGGTAGGGGGAGGTAAAGAGGGGTGGAGAGAGAGGGAGAGAGAGTCTTAAGCAGAATCCACACTCAGCAAGGAGCCCTCTGTGGGGCTTGATCTCATGACCCTGAGATCAGGACCCTGAGATCAGGACCTGAGCCAAAACCAAGAGTCATACACTTAACCGGCTGCGCCACCTAGGCGCCCCCTTCCCTCTTTTTGAAGAAAGCATTCCTTGCCTCCAGGCTTTGCTTGCCCACATCCCTCCCTTAAAATCTGCCCAGTTGTTCGGTGCCCAGGCCTCGTGCCACTGCCTCCCCGCATGCTGTCCCCACACAATGCACTGTGTCTGTTTCATCCAGTTGGACGGATCGCCTCCCCACCCCGCTGCCCTGTGTGCCTCTATCACAGCACTTTCCCCAGCCAGGTGAAAGGAGGCCTCCTCTGAGCCTCCAAGTGGACACTGGCCCTTCCCTTCTCCTGAAGCCCTCAGCACTGTCATTGGTCATGACAGCACATGGTGTGTCAGTCCATCCCCCTCCCTACAGGAAGCTCTGTGCAGGCAAGGATGAGGGCTCACTCATCGGTGGCTCCCCTGCACAGTGCCAGGCCTGGGTGAATCCGTGATGAACATCTGTGTAGGAATCTAGCTCCTTTTCTCCTTAACGAAAATGAGAGTCTTCATGTGACAGGCCTAAGAGCCCTCCAAAGATGTCCACATCCTATTTACCACAACCTGCGCGTTTGGTGCCTTGTGCAGCAAAAGTGTCTTTGCAGATATGATTAAGGATCTCAGGATGGGGAGACTATCCTGGATTATCTGGGTGGGCCCAATGTCATCACAAAGTTCTCATGAGGGACAGGGC
The DNA here is from genome assembly GCF_017311325.1 of Ursus maritimus. Lineage (NCBI taxonomy): Eukaryota > Metazoa > Chordata > Mammalia > Carnivora > Ursidae > Ursus > Ursus maritimus. The sequence continues at coordinate 84,323,348 of NW_024425563.1, forward strand.
AGGGAGGGGTGACAGAAGAGGAGGTCGGAGTCAGAGAGGGATTTAGAAGATGCCGGGCGGCTGGCTCTGAAGATGAAGGGAGGTGGTGAAGCAGGAAATGCAGGCGGCGTCTAGAGCCTGGAAAAGGGGAGCAGATTCTCTCCGATGAAGGGAGGTGGTGAAGCAGGAAATGCAGGCGGCGTCTAGAGCCTGGAAAAGGGGAGCAGATTCTCTCCGAGAGCCTCCAGAAGGAACTCGGGCCGGCCAACAGGTGCACTGTGGCCCACTGAAACCCATTGGACGGACCTCTTACCTCCAGAACTGAAGCTGCCAGATGTGTGTTCCAAATCTGCTCTAGCTGAATTTCTCCAGAGATACTCAGCATCTTAAAGGTGTCTGACTATTGTAGGGACAAGGCTAACATAGGTAGAATAATCTTGAACAACACAAAGGAATAGATGATAAGGCCCTAAATCATTTGTCAAAATCAACTGGTTTCCCCAACTTTGTCACCTAACAAAGATGGATATATCACCTTGATTTGTCCAACCAGTCCTCACTTGAAATGGATTGCTTTCATTCTACATCTCATTTAGGCGTCTGTGGACATGAACATCAACTGTAAGGCAGCATCCTCAGTTCGAAAATCCTTCAACAATGAGCCAAAAATGTAGTCTCCTCTTCACCTGATATGAGAACAGGTAGGGGAAAATTCTGAAGGAATGGAATCAACTGGACTAATGACATGTCCTCCATACAAAGTCCCACCTCTGCCCCAAGCATAACCTTTTGGGACAACTACTGTGCACCACCCAGCACGTATTTTGGCATTATAGTTTCCGGGGACTTCTTGCACCCAGCAGTAAATATTCAGTAGACTTGGTTATAAAGATAGTGGCTATATGTGACATCCTGAATTTATTGAGGACATGGCTGAATGATCCTTAAAGTAAGCGACTGTGTCAGATGGAGAAATCCTCTGTGATGGGGGCACCCATCTGTTTTTTTTTAAATGCTCATGTTGGCTGTCATTTGTCTATATCGGTTATTTTTCACCTATATATAGTCTTCTCTCCTGCCCGCTGATAATTTAATTTCACTGCTCCTGACACTGATTTGCAACCAGAATAATTATCAAATGTCATGAATCCTCCATTCACCCCATAGAGCACATTTACAGACCTGGTTCTCACACGAGTCCTAACCTAAGCCCCAGCCTCCACCGAGCACTCCTCACCCTTGAGGACACTACTACTGAATTGTCCTTTTATGGGCTTAATATTTTAATCAATGCACTTTGAGATGTATTCATTTATAAAAACCAATTTGGGAAAGGCTTTTTTCCTAGATGACTTTATTTCGATATAGACATGCAATGATTCTTCTCATTCAGTAAGTTTGTGAATTTACAGATATAAGGCCAGGATGTTCAGGACATAATTTTCAAACCCTTGCTGTGTTCTTAATAAGTCCGTCACATTGTCTCAGTGTCACAAGTCATAGATTTTTAAAGTAGCATGTTACGCGCAGTGTATTTTCTTCCTCTCCCCGTTAGCATTCAAAACAGATTCCCATGACAACTGAACCCCACTGGCTGGTCATGACTTACAAGAAGGCTGAAAACCCAGTTGAGATTGACTGGGGGGCACCAGCTCCAGCTGCAGCCCCTTACCATGACCCACGAGCATTTCCAGCAGGAAGGAGATAGGCCTTCCCCACACAGGAACTTCTTGATTGTACTCCCTCTCTGAGCTACTCAAGGGCAAGCCTTCAAATGAGGATCGGACAGGGTCCTCATCACGAACATGTTGGGGCCCCTGGAATACATCATATAGATATGCTGACTCTGTATTTGGCAAAGGTAAACTAAGAGACCCTGAAATTGACATCTGTGGTGTCTACATTCCTGTTAACTAGGGTTTCAGGGTTTATCTCAAGGACCCAACCTGTGATATACCCAGTTTCTAGAGAACATGGTATTGAAAATATATTGATCAACCCAGCCTCATCAAAATTATAGCCATAATATAATGGGGTACAGAATGGCTTGGGTTTGAAACCTGGCTCTGCATCTTACTAGCTGTCTTGGAATACCTGTTTCTTCTTTTTGAGAGGTATGAGGGTGTCCCTGTCACAGGTTTGTCCCCACCGTTTTTTTAAATTGAAGTATAATTAAAATACAATTTTATACTAATCTCAGATGTAAAACATATCGATTCAACGATTCTGTACATTACTCGATGCTCATCATGGTACGCTTAGTCACCATCTTGTCACTGTACCGCATTATTACAAAACCACTGACTACATTCCCTCTGCTGTACTTTTCGTCTGCATGACTTACTTATTTTACAACTGAGGCTTGTATCTCTTAGTCTCCTTTTAGGGGAAATAATTCTTAACCCATCCAAAGCTTTGGTTTCGTCATTGATTAGAAAGAAGAATAGTATCTTCCTTGCAGGGTTGTTGAAAATGTAGCAGAATTTTTTTAAATGGGAAATGTAAACCTAGTGTTTTCTTTTTCCCTCTTGATTTTTGCTTTTTCTGTTTTGCTATTATGAATAAAACCACTATAAACATTCAAATACAGTTGTATTTGTTTTGTTTTGTTTTTGTTGGATAAAGGTTTTCATCTCTCTTGAATAAAATCTTAGGAAATTTTCTAGATTGTGTGGTAAGTGTGTTTAACTTTTCACAAAACCTGCAAAGTGTTTTCCTGAGCAGCTATACCATTTGGCAGTCCCACTACCAACAACGGAAGAGCATTATTTCTGGTCTCTCTGAACCCTTGCTAGCACTTGATATTTTCAGCTTGTTGTTGTCTGTTTGCTATCTTTCACTAATCTAATCTGTGTGTAGATGTATCTCTCTGGGGTTTTAACATGCATTTTTCTACTGATTAATGATGTTGAACATCTTTCATGCATTTTCTACCCTCTTTATATATTTTTTGATAAGGTGTCTGTTTTGTCAAATTTTTAATGGATTATTTTACTGAGTTGCATAAATTCTTTATATTCTGGATATCAAGCCTTGTGCATCTTGCCAATATGATCTCCCAGTCTGCTGCTTGTCTTTTCATTTTCTTAACAGTGTCCTTTGAAGAAAAATTTTAATTTTGATGAAGAATGACTTATCATTCTTATGTGTTCTGTGATTTTTGTACCCTAATAAATCTTGACCTAATTCAAGATCGCAAAGATTTTCTCATGTTTCCTTTGAGAGTTTTATGGTTTAGGTTTTAAATTTAGATTTACAATACATTTTGAATTAATTTTTATATATGATTCAAGCTGTGTGTCAAGGTTCTTTGTATGTGTGTGTATGGATGTCCAATTGTTCCAGAATCATTAATTGAAAAGACTATCCTTTCTCCACTGAATTATCTTGGCACCCCTGTCAAACATCAATTGATAGCTAGCTATTTATCTACCTATTTATCATCTGTCTATAATCAACTTATAATGTATTTATAATATAGACAATGTGTATCTCTGGAGTCTCTATTATGTTTCATTGACCTAAGTATACGCACTCAAAATCTGTTCATGTAAATTCTCCAATTTTTTCTTTTTAAAAAATTGTTTTGGGTATTCTACTTCCTTTGCATTTCCATATAAATTTTATAATCTGCTTTGTCAGTTTTTACAACAAAAAAATCCCATGGGGATTTTGAATGTTACTGCATTGAATTTATATATAAATTTGTTGAGAAGTGACAACAATGTTGAGTCTTTCAATTTATGAGCACAGTATACAGTTGGCCCTTGAATAGCACAAGTTTGAGCTCCATGGGTTCAGTTATATGCGGATTTTTTTCAATAAACATAGCACAGTTCTGTAAATGCATTTTCTCTTTCTTATGATTTTCTTAATAACATTTTCTTCCTAACTTATTTATTTATGCATGTAATACATATAACATACAATTTATGTGTTACTCAACTGTTTATATTACTGGTAAGTCTTCGAGTCAAGAGTATGCTATTTAGTAGTTTAGTTTTTAGGGAGTCAAAAGTTAGACACGAATTTTTGACTGCTAAATTCACTTATGAGTCCCAAAAGATTTTTTTTGTAGATGCTTTGGGATTTCCTACATAAAAGGTCTCTGCAAATACTGACAATTTAATTTATTTTTCAATCTGCATGATTTTTATTTCCTTTTCCTCTGTTACTACATGGGTTGGAACCTCCAGTATATTTAATTTATTTATTAGGATTACATTTCATAGGAATGATGAGGGTATATTTTATAGGAGTGGTGAAGGTAAACATCTTTGCCTTATTTGTGATGTTAGGAGGAAAGCATTAGATCTTTCAACATTAACTATGATGTTAGCTATAGGTTTTTCACAAGTGCTCTTTATCAAGTAGAAAAAGTTCTCTTTAATTTCTCATTTACACGGAGTTGTGTTTTTTTAAGTCATCGATGGATGTTGGATTTTGTCATATAATTTTCTGCAACTATTAAAATAATCATGTGGTTTTCTTTAATCTATTGACGTGATGATTTATATTGATTGATTTTTGTATTATATTTCTCAGAAAACTCCACTTGGTCATAATAATCATTTTTATATATTTACTGGCTTTGATTCATTAATACTTTGCTAATAATTTTTTGTCTCTCTTACAAGGGATAGTGGTCTGCAAATTTCTTGTTATGTCTTTGGTTTTAGTATCAGAGTTATGCTGGCCTTCCAAAATGAGTTGAAAAGTATTCTCATGTCTTCAATTTTCTGAAAGTGTTTGTATAGACTAGAAATGGTGTGTATCATTTTCCATTAAATAATCAATAGAATTATTAGTGAAGGATATGGCTATTCAGGTTATCTATTTCTTCTTGTTTTGATAGTGTATGTTTTATAAGGAATTGGTCTATTTCATTTAAATAATCAAATTTATGGGCAAAGAATTGTTGATAATATTCTCTTTTATCCTTTTAAAGGCTGTGGAATCAGTGGTTATGTCCTTTCTTAGAGTAATTTGTGTCTTCTTTTTCTTGGTTAGCTTGACTACAGGTTTATCAATTTTGCTAATCTCCCTGAGTGGGAGACAGATTTTTTTTTTTTTTAAAGATTTCATTTATTTATTTGACGGAGAGAGAAACAGCCAGCGAGAGAGGGAACACAGGCGCAGGCGGGGGGAGTGGGAGAGGAAGAAGCAGGCTCCCAGCGGAGGAGCCTGATGTGGGGCTCGATCCCAGGACTCTGGGATCACACCCTGAGCCGAAGGCAGACGCTTAATGACTGAGCCACCCAGGCGCCCCAGGGAGACAGATTTTTTTCTGTTTCTTTCCCCCAGCTGCAGCGTGCCCCTAAAGATTATTGGATTTGTTGCCTTTATGCCAGTGGCCAGTGGTTTATGCTTTTTCATGGAGAGATAGGAGAGCAATATATGAGGGAGGCTTCATGCTTTTCCACAGCAGCCACTTCTCCCTGCCCCAGGTCTGCATGATGAAGGAGGATTTCTTCAGTCTCTTGTCCACCAATCTTTCTTGTGAACACTTGGCGAAGAGCCTATGAATGCATGCAAATTCTTCTTGTGTCTGCATCTCCCAGGAATTCTATATTCTCATACCAGCCCACATTCAGTCTTTAGTAATTTGTTTAAAATTTTGGCTGAATTCTTACCAGCTTATATGACACTCAGCATCTGGCCCAGGTAAGCAAATGCTCATGTCCCATTTTTCTTTGATTTCAAGTCACCTCTCTTTCTTTAGATTTCAAACTAGTTGGTTGCTCTGTACCTCAGCTATTTGATGGGCTCACAAGAAGTCATGATTTTGCAGAATTTATTCCTGATATAAGGTTAGGAATGCTTTCATTTTCTAGATTCTAAACAGAAGCTAAAAGTCCCAATACACGGCTTTTGGTCTAGCAAATAGATTTTTTACAATACCTATCAGGAAGAAGCATCACATTCATTTGTCATTCACATATAAGTGACAACTATATACATTCATATTACTCCAGAATTATGTTAATTCTCCTGCTGTCTGTTGCAATATAGCCAAAAGGCCCTGAACCATCTGGATATCATATAGAACATAATGTTGGTTTATTGTGTTGGGTGATATGGTATTAATTGGGCCAACTGAGCAAGAACCTGCAAGGAAGCTGGATGCCTTGGTATGACAACACATGTCCTCCATGTGCTGGATGGGAAATCCTCATGAAGATTCGGAAGCCTTCCCACATCAGTGAAGTTTCAAGGAACTGGTGGTGTGGGATATGATGGGACATCCCTTCCAAAGTAAATGTAAAGTGAGGTGCCTGGGTGGCTCAGTCGGTTAAGCATCTGACTCTTGATTTCAGCTCAGGTCATGATCTCAGAGTTGTGAGATTGAACCCCACATCAGGCTCTGTGCTGGGCATGGAATCTGCCTAAGATTCTCTCTCTCCCTCTTCCTCTGTCCTTCCTCCCCCATTCTTCCTCTCAAAAAAAAAAAAAGTATATTTAAAGCTATCATACTTGCATCTCCTATTGCTAACAAAGAAACATAATGCTTCTTCAGGTTCTGGTGGCAACATACACTATTTCTACTCATTTACCAGTGAGATGGAGGATTGCTATTTTTGAATGGGGAACAGAGCAAGAAAGGGAATTATAGAGGATCTAGGCTGCAGTACAAGCAACCCTGTCTCCTGGGCCATACAACCCAGCATCCCATAATACAGATCTATGTGGACGTCGTGTGGAGCCTCTGGATTAGAGAGAAGGATGTTCTGTAGAGCCTCTGGCAAGCTCCAATAGCAGGTCCCTTTCAGGGCTCAAGCAAAAAACTCTTGGGATGCTACAGTGCCTTGGCAGAAGGTGAGCATCTCACCATGGGACATCAAGCATCGCAAGGCCAAAGTCACCCATTATGATGAACTGTGTACTCTCAGACCCACCAATTCACCTGCAGCTATCCATTTTACAATGGAATTGATACATTGGGGATCAATCTCAAATAGGTCCAGAGAACATAAGAAAGCTGTAGGAACAAGAGTCCCAGATCCACTGTGGCACCAATGCCTCTCTCTCAGCTCATACCTATTGCCCCATGATCAACTGATGAAGAAGGAAAAAGGCTGGTTTTGTTTCACGGACGGGTAAGTTCTGTATGTGGGTGCCAAGTTGAAAATTAACTGTTGTTGCACTAGAGCCCTACTCAGTGGAAGTGAAAGACACTAGCGAATTGAAATCCTCACAGGGGACAGTTTTGAGTGGTAACCTACTTCATGTGGAGTGAGAAGTAGCCCCACGTAAGGTTAGTCGGACTCAGGGGCACGGGTGAATGGCTTGGCTGGTTCGTCAGAAGCCCACAAGGAACCAGACTAAAAAAATCAGGGACAAGGAGGTCTGTGGAAAAGGCAGGCAGAAGGATGTAGGAGAGTGGGCACAGACTGTGAGGCTCTTCTACATCCACATGCAGAGGAGACACTGAATCACCAAGTGGGAAGAAGCCAGTTTTTGTCCTCAGCTACTTCAGGGCTTGCACAATAGGAACAGCAGGAATAGCAGAGATTCAGGCTATGCATGGGCCTAATAAGCATCAGTGGTGGGGGTGGAAAAGAATCCAAAGAGGTGAGTTTAAACTGGAATAGGCTGAGTTAATCTTGAATTGGCCAGTTAGTTTCTACCATCAACAGAAGTGAGGGCTCAAAAGCTAAGTGAATTTCAAAGTAAACAGATTGGGGACATCTGGATGGCTCAGTCAGTTAAGCATCTGCCTTCAGCTCAGGTCATGATTCCAGGGTCCTGGGATGGAGCCCTGCGTTGGGCTCCCTGCTTAGCAGGGAGTCTGCTTCTCCCTCTCCCTCTGTCCCTCCTCCCCACTCGTGCTTGCTCTCTCTCTCTCAAATAAATAAAATCTTTAAAAAATAAATAGAGCGAGCAGACAAATTTAAATTTCTCTTTGGCTGTATCACCTGTACAGTGGCCCAGCTTGAAGACTCCTTTCATGTATATTCTTGCCCTGATCCTTGGCAGCGAAAATAAATTCTTATTTTTTAATGCAGAAGGGTTTAGCCATGTTTCTACTGCCTTACGTCTTCCCAGGAACTTCTTCCCAGGGTCTCATCCTCTGCCTTTTCTGCTGCTTCTTTCCCATATTAGGCTCCTTGTTGCTCATAATGTATTTTCTTCCCTAGGAGGCATTCTAGGGTCAGCTGTTCAGTGAATTCATTTTTTCCATCCAAACCATGTAAGCATTAGAGATGATGTATGTGAATTGTCTATTACAGTGCCAGGCATACAATATTGTCTGTGAATTGTCTATTACACTATGCCAGACATAGTTGGTATTCTTACAATCACACAGTTTTTACAGTGAAAAGCAAAAGAGGAAAAGAAAACTCAATTTCTATCTCAAAGGTCAGTATGTGTCCAGTAATTCCTGTAACTTTAGTCTTCATCTTCCTTACTCAGATAGGCAGCTCTGAATTATTGTGTGATGATGATGGAACCGTATAGTTTTAATGATTATATAGTCCTGACAGTTTCACTCTATTCTGCCTTCTATTACTGTCTTGCTAATGAGTGCCATTGGTCACAATTGCAATTAAGAGAAAACCAAGGCAAACCAACCCAGCATCTTTTTTTTTTTTTAAGATTTTATTTATTTATTTGAGAGAGAGTGACAGAGAGAGGCTCCCTACTGAGCAGGGAGCCTGATGAGGAGCTTGATCCCAGGACCCTGGGATCATGACCTGAGCCAAAGGCAGACACTTATCTAACTAAGCCACCCAGGTGCCCTAAACCAACCCAACATCTTGAGCCACAACTCCAAGCATGTCCCTTTACGAGTGGGATTCAGTGATGGATTTATGATTAGAATAAAAAATATATGACAAAAGATGGATGGATATTTCCAGGAAAAAAAATAGTTAGGTATTAATAACCAAACATTTCATACTTAGATCCATTTAGAAGGAACTTTTATATATAATGGAGAAATTCTTCATCCAAACTTATTTATTTCTGAAATGGAGAAAAAGTAAATGTGTAGCAATGGGAACAGCTTTAAAACAATAGGCATTTGAGGGACGCCTGGGTGGCACAGCGGTTAAGCGTCTGCCTTCGGCTCAGGGCGTGATCCTGGCGTTATGGGATCGAGCCCCACATCAGGCTCCTATGCTATGAGCCTGCTTCTTCCTCTCCCACTCCCCCTGCTTGTGTTCCCTCTCTCGCTGGCTGTCTCTATCTCTGTCAAATAAATAAATAAAATCTTAAAAAAAAAAAAAACAATAGGCATTTGAGATTTAATTAGCATATTTAATCAGTGAACTCAGTATTTATAGAGGCCATTTTGTCTGGGCTGGGCATGGTGTACATTGTTATATTTAAATCTATGACCCACTCATGCCTTTCCTGTCATTTTTCTTTTTAATATTGCAATGACCATTTGAAATTTTAGATTAAAAGTTAGTATGTGAAATTTCGGTATTTAAATTTTAAAAAATTGTATCATGCATCCTATCTTCTCACAGGGAAGATCGACGAAAGGTTCCTTACAGTTTAGTACCAACTCCCCAGGGAGTGGGGTTACCTTCCTGAGGGGAGCTCATCCAGTGAACAGGAAGTTTTCTAACCCAGAAGAGGTGACCATATTTCCTTTATATACTTTTGATATACGCTTTCACTTGGATACTGACAAGCCCCATGTTTTTATCTCCAGCCTGGGCTTCTATCCTGAACTCCAGACTTAACTACCTAACTGCCTCCATGACATCTCCTCTTCGATACCTAATAGAAATTTCCAATTTACCATGTCCACACCTGAATCCCTCATCTTTTCTCCCCTCCACACTTTCACAAAAACAAGTAAAAAACAAGTCATCCTTGACTCTTTCTTTCTTTCACAACTGATACCCAATTAATTAGCAAGTCCTGCATACATTTCTTTCCAATTATATCCTGAATTGGACAACTTCTCACCACCTTTACTGTTAACACTCTTATCTGAGCCACCATTATCTCTCATTTGGATTATTTTGATAGCCTGCTATCCTGCTCCTCCTGCTTCCATCTTCATCTCCTCTGTGGTCTATTAACATGTAGCATCCAGCGATCCTTTTCAAAATCTAAGCCAGATCATGTGACTCCCTGCTCAAAACTCTCCCATCTCACACAGAACAATAATCAGGTCCTTCAGTGCCCTGCAAGCCACACAGGACGAGGCCATCACCTCTCTGCTCCCATCTCCCACCATAGGTGACTTTACTCCCTGCGCTCCAAACTACACTGGCCTCCTTGCAGCCAGAGCCCCTGTGCTTTGGAGGAAGGGAGGGGAGATACGTGGAAGGAGTGGGAGGACAACCAGCAGTCCCCACTACACTGTTTCAGATTTTGAGAGGATATGAAATATACTTCATCTGCATTCCCTAGTATTTTCAGCCTATTCTGTTCCGTGTAGTGATTTAAAGCATGTTTGCAAACTCTGTTACCCTTCCTATCAAGATAGGTGGGTCGAATTCCCTTCCCTTTAAGTATAAGCAGGCCTTGATCAAAACGCAGGAGTGATGCCGTCAGGAAGTGGAGAGAGCACACAGAGGGACTCTGTGTAGGTGTTCCTCGTGAGAGCCAGCAGCCAGCGTCCGTCTCCAGACATCAATGAGCCAGCCTCCATGTGACAGTCACTTCTCTCAAGCTGCCCCAGGACACCGCATGGAGCCACACCCTGCCCAAACTGCAGATTTGTGATCAAAACAAATGATTATTGTTTTTAGGCCATGAAGTTTGGAGCGGTTTGTTATCCAGCAATAGATTAACTGCAACATCCCATTTCTGTGCCGTTTGTGGTTCATGTTCATAGAAGTTAGTGTCTGTTCCACCACCCTCCTCCTTCCATCCTTCACTTCAATTTCTCTTCTCTCTCTTCCCCCACTTTAGTGTTTCTTTTGTTCTTTCTCCCATTTTAGTATCAGGATAAGCATTTTTAAAGAAACGATTCTTTTAAAAGAGACAAACTGGCCACACGTTTGAGAATTGGCTTTTGAGGCTCTGTCTTTGAGATGCTAACTTTTCATGTTGATGTGGTTTCACATTTCAACGACTTGTATATAAATGATTTTTTAAAAACCTGTTGTCACTCTAAGCAGTTTTGGTGATGCTCCGATCTTAAATCCTACCGGTCATATTTCACAGGCGGCTGTGACCACCACTAGTTTCCACCTGACCCGTCCTTTCTTTCACAGTATAAAAGAAATGATTATGGGTTTTCTTTAAGTTACGAGAATATAGCAACCAGAAGTAAATATACACAACACTGACTTACAGAGACTACCTCTGAATGTTGCTAACTGGTGTTTTTTACTTCTTCACAACTGCCTCCAATTTATGCAGGAAACTTGTGTTCCTTTTATAATAAAGACAGATTCTTTAACTATGTACAGCAGCATTACGAAAAACACGTTCTAAAGCTCTTTCTCTTTGAGGGTGGAGGTCTTTTCACATTCTCTCCTTCTTAATTTCTTTCCAGTTTAACCCAGACCTTTGATCATAAAAGAAATTCAGGCAACCAGCCCATGCTGCAGGGAGCTGTGGACAGTGTCCTCTTCCTTTCAACAGTTCCAAAGTTTCATTCCTATCTCAGCTGGGGGCTTCTCTCATGAACTTCCTATGCTCGTAGTCTAAGAAAATTTCTTTATTGGTACATGTTTCATTTCTTCCACATAACTTTTAGTTATATCACAAAAAAAATGCAATTACTTAGATCTACTTAATTCCTTTCTCTGTAGGTCACTTCAGCTTAATTATTGTTTTTACATTCAGAGGCATTCATAGCAGCTGCCTGTTTTATCCCTCCAGATGCGTGACTCTTTCTCACGTCTTTCCATCCACTCGAGGCTTCAGTTAGTCAACGTTGTTCAATTAAAAAAAGACTGATGTATTAAGTTAGCAGAGGTTTCTATTTCAGCTTCCTTCCTCCTGGACGTTTATGGGGTTGGTACACCTCAGCTCCTCTGAGGTTTTCTTCTTTTCCAGCTGGATGAGTCCCATGAAGGATGGTGGAAACTTCTGTCCCAGAGGAAGTGAACCTAAAGAGGGCTCAGAAATTCCAGGGCACCCCTGAGCCACAGCAATGCCTCTATTATTAATGAGAGTCAGCCAAAAGTGATGAAATCATGTGTTTGGAACTAATGGATCTCCACAGAGGTAAGACTCTAAGTGGGTCTGATTTTTCCTTTTGGGACCAGATACTAAATGGAACTTATTAGCCCATGTCTCTTTTGCTGCCGCTTCATATACTGGAGAGGATGGGGTGTATATGAACAGTGAAGAATTGTTAGTTAAAATAAAAATTAACCTGCACTTAGTTCTGTGGTGGGTTGAACGGCAACAGCTATGGCCACCTTCCATATATTTTCTAACTCATTTCCAGATGGTTTCTTCCTCACCATGTCAAGGAACTAAGACCACTAACTCACTAAACAGCCCCCTCTATTTTGATGACCTCTACATTTATACCTGGCTATGACTCAGATCTCAAACTTAGATGCAACTACCTACTTCACACTTCCACTTGACAAAGCACCTCAATGGCAACATGTTCAAAATTGAACTCATAATCTTCCTCATCCCACAGATCTAGTCCTTTCCCTGAGATTTCCTATCTCATGGAATGGCTCTACCAATGCTGAGAGCACTTGTTGTCCAGGCCAGACATCTGACTCCTTTGACCAATGCTGTTACTCCTCCTTGACCAACACAATGCCTGGCACACAGCTGGTACTTAGTATTTTGGGGATGAATATTCAATATTTGTATGGAAAATGCCATTAAATTAGACTCTCAACTCCTTCAAAGACCAATGAAATGGATTGTGGTTCATCCAAAACTCGAGCAAATCTTCACTGTCTCTAAAATCCAGACTCCCTCCTCATGCCAAAGCTACCACTATTTACTCAAACAGTTGAATGCCTTCTAAAATTCCCATCATTAGTGTGCATCAACATGCAGTTAAATGAATGAATTGATTATAATTTTCTCTGCTCTACCAAATTTCTGCTTCTCATACTGTGCTTCATGAATGTGTCACTGCTGGAAAATGAACACTAACTGTGTATTCAGGGCATTTAATAGCAAATTTGAGTGAAATGTTGGTATCTTGATAGGAAAGATTTTTTTGAGCTCTACTAAGCATTTTTGAAAGCAAAATGTGTCAGCAGACTGAAATTACATGCAAAATTATCTAAACTATTTACATATGATAGACAGTCCCACTTTGTAGCAGATGAAGCTTTCAAAACGTAGGGGATGAAGCTGAATAATATCAACCTCTGGTCTAATTACTCCCAAGTCTTTGCTCATGGCTAAAGGCATAAAATGCAAACAATTATGATACACAATAGTGTGAGTCTTCAGGTGACACTGGAGGACACTATGACAGCCCTAATTGCACACATGGGGGCAGCTGCTGCCTTCCATCTACTATAATGGAGACCTAGTACTTAGTGCAACAGGGATGCACTATCCCTGGACTTGGTGCATTACTTTACTTTTCTTTGCACAGTGCAAACAGTGGTGCACACCCTGAAGGGACTAAACAGGCTACTTCTCATGCCCGAGCTTTCCATCCTCCAGACCACCTTAATTACATTAAACAGCTGTCGGTTGACTAAATCCACTGGAGGTATACCACTCATTGCTCAACCATCACACCTTGAGGGAAAACAGTGTATGTCACTTGTTCTCTGATTTGATCACTCCCAGTGCATGCTTTTCACTATTGGACAAAATCTTGAAAAATAAGTAATGAAATCTGTGCGTGAAATAGAACCCAGTAGATAATCCTCCAATTTCAAAAATAAAAATCCATGGTACTCTGTCCATTTGAATAATTCTGAAATCTCAGACAAGATATCTTCCTTAGGTATGGTTAGGTAAGAGTACCTCTTTCCTTCTTAGTTGGAATGTTGCTACATTCCCTCACTTCCCTGCTTTCTAGGCCACACATATTTCATATTAACAGCTAACATTTACTGAGCACTTACTATGCCAGGTACCTTACTTGGACCATCACTACTGACATTTTGAACCAGATAATTCTATTGTGGGGCAGGCACATAACATGTTTAGCAGCAGTATCCCATCCCTCCACACACCCCACAGTTGTGACCAAAATGTTTCCAGAAATTGCTAAATATCCCCTGGTGGGAAAAACTGCCCCCAGCTGAGAATTATACTGCTTCAGATACATCAACTTATTTAATCTACTACACTACTCCAGAAGGTTAAGTTCTACTCTCCACTGTACAGGTGTGAAAAGAGACACACAGACAGATTCAACTTGCCTAAGGTCACATATCTTGTAGAGATACAGCTGGTATGTGATCCAAGGTAGTCTGACTATAGAGCCCCAACTCTTAACTAGAGCCCTGACCCCTTACTGACTTAAGGGCTTAATAAGCATAGGTCTGTTGGATCAGAATCCTTTCCAGAGTTATTGAAAAGGAATTGCTTTAGCAATGAAGACTGATTCAGGAATTGAAACTAACTTGAAAATAAGAGGGAAGAGGGCATATGATCTCCACCTAACTAGGTATATACCTGAGTCATAGTAATTGAAAGAACACATTTTTCGAACGGTCAACCATATATAAAAAAACTAAAACCCCACAGCATGGTAACTTTCTTCTTCTACCACCTAAATCATTTTTAGATCTAGGTAGAATATTTGCAGAGCATAATTTAAGTGTCTCCTCTCCTTTTACAAATGATGCACCAGAATGTTATTTTAATAACAAAATTTCCTGATAAATTTCAACACAGTATTTTTCATATATTTTATCATGTTTGGTGTGAGAAATTAAGATGTTTACTTTTAAAGATTACATGTATTTTGAGAGAGAGAAAGCAGAAGCATGTGAGCTGGGGAAGGGATGTAGGAGGACTGGCAGAGGGAGAGGGAAAGAATTTCAAGCAAACTCCTCACTGAGTGGGAAGACCAAGGCAGGGCTTAATCCCAGGACTCTGAGATCATGACCTGAGCTAAAATTATGACCTGAGCCACCCAGGCACTCTGAAGATGTTTATAAAGCACATATTAAAAAGAGGGTTGAAAAGTTATATTCTTTTTTTGCGATGAGAACTTTTAAGATTTATTTTCTTAGCAACTTCTAAATATGCAACACAATATTATTGTCTATAGTTACCATGCTGCATAATATATCTCCATGACTTAATTATTTTACAACTGGAAGTTTGTACCTCTTGACACTCCACCGATTTCACCCCCTACCCCCCTCCTCAATGCTTTTCCCCTGCGGCAGCCATCGGTCTGCTCTCTGTATCTAGTTTGGTTTCATTTTGTCTTTTTTATTTCACATAAAAGTGGAATCAGAGTATTTGTCTTGCTCTGACTTATTTCACTTAGCATAACACCCTCAAGGCCCATCCACATGGCTGCAAATAGCAAGATTCCAATCCTTTTTTATGACTAAGTAGTACTCCATTGCATATATGTACCACATCTTCCTCATCCATTCATCCATCGATGGACACTTAGGTTGCTTCCATATCCTGGCTATTGTAAATAAAGCCTCAATGAACACAGTAGTACATTTATCTTTTCAAATTAGTTCTTCATTTTCTTCAGATAAATCGCCAGAAGTAGAACTGCTGGATCATATGGTGGCTCTATTTTTATTTTTTTGAGGAAACTCCATACTGTTTTCCATAGTGGCTGTACCAATTTCCACTCCCAAGGCATCTCCTCTCTTAATGGAAATATCTGGCCGATCAGCCAGCGTAATTCTCATCATTAGATTCCTTCTTGTAATTGGAGATTCAGATCTTCCCATTACAGAATTCATTTGCAGATGACCCTTGTTAGAATGCTAATATCCATATTAAGCTCTGTTAGCCTTCATTTAAATAAATTAATCAAATTAGTTAGTGAGTCATTTAGCAAGGCATTAGAAAGGAAATTACAAAGAGAGAAGTTCTTATGGTCCAGTCAGGAGCAGGGAAAATCTGGTTACAAGGTCTCCTGCAGGGAAGCCACACATGGGGCTGGTAGCACCTCACGGGGCAGGACGAAACAGGTTAGGTGCTGGGCAGGGGAAAGGTGGCCAGCAGTGAGAAGGAGGCATGGAGAGTCACTTACATTCCTGAAAGTGTACTTTGCCTCCTTTCCGTTCTTCACCCCAGTGGCCCATTTGACAATCTCTTCTCCCTCTGGCATTCCAGAGTTCTTCCCTCAAAATGCAAATTGGTCCCAGCCTATCCAAAGAAGGCTGCACAGCAGACCTTCCACTTTATAGCCAACTCTGAGGAGCTGAAAACTCCCAAGTGGTATTGTTCCTCCTTGATTCAGCTATCCACACTGCTTTCCACTTTAATGATACCTGGATTTCTACGTGTAGGAAACCTAAGCCTGAAATCACAATGCACATGGCTGTCCCCCGGTCCTGGTTTCTCCAAACATCTTCCAGAACACAAAATTTCACCAACTTCTGTGGGGCAAGCGATGTAGGCGAGGGTGTTGTCATCCTTTGGGAGGCAAACAGGAAGTCCATTCCTTCTCCCCATCTCATTACCTCTAAACAAATGCAAGCACACAACAGCCTGTTTTCTTTGATTCAGAATGTGGCAGACAATAACTACATGAAAAAGTTTCCTATCTGGCAGTGTCTGTTGCGAGAATTTTTCTTTGAAAAAGAAATGAAAGAATAAAATGCCCCTAAAATGTAAACTAGGTTCTGTAATTAAGCACTTTAAATCTGCTTAGAACAATTTTCTAGCATTTAACTGCTAACAGAAATCTTCTTCAAAAATATGAACAGACAAGAAAACCAGACCCAAGGTTCATAACCAATATAACAGGAAAACATTTTATTGCGGAACTGTTTAAGGCCAATGATTAAAAAAAGAAAGGAAAACCATCATGCGGATTAAAAAGCTAGGTTGGGTGGTTAATTGCAAGAGTGACCAGAAAAGCCACACATAAGCATACTGCAGATACTAAGCAGGCTTGGAGATGGAAAGCTGGCCTATATCTGATCGAACTACCTTGTGCCTTTTCAGAAAATCAGGGTGATGGATAAGCATATACAAGCTTGGATAAAAAAAAAAAACCCAACTTCTATTTATTATATTTTGCAACTATGATCTTTTAAAACGGTGGCCTTAGGAAAATCTGCTTTGGCAAGCAACTGCAGAGGCTCCTGTGGAGAGGAAGTGAAAAGACTGGGCTTATATACAAGGGCTGCTGGCACGTTCAAAGCGCAGGGGATAGTTCACAGAGCAAAATGTAGTCCTAAGTAAATGGGTTTCAGGCAATTTCAGTGTTAAGATAACATCATTAAGAGTAGAACAGATTGCGCTCAAACCCTGCTGTTTATAATTAACACGTTGCTTCCAAATACTCCAGGGTCCCTGGTAAATAGTCTTCTGCTCACATCCACCCAGACCAATCAGAGTATTTTCATCAGATTCCATGCTGGGCCAGCACCTGTCTGGACAAATCCAATAGAGCCAAAGAACTCCTCTCCCTGGCCAGCTAAGTAGTTGGATGAACACAGCTTGGCTTAGTCATTGTCACAGTGTCCATATGGCTTTGAAGCTTGTTTTCACAAGAAATCATACAAGTATTTTATTATGTCAAAGTTCACCGTCCTATAAACAAAAATAGATAATATGTTAGCATCCTCACCCCCTAGACTGCTCAGCTTTGTATGTGTGATTCTGGGAGGAACATGCAAAATAATTCACAACCAATGCTAACCAATCCTATAGTGCTATCAAAAGCACCATGATAGGAATGGAATTAATTTTATAAAAAGTCACTAGGAACAAAGTTTTTTATAAAGTTTCCTTTTTTCTCCCATGCATAAAGTTTGCTTTTCTGAAAAAAGGGAAATGAAGTTAGAACTATTCAACATTCTGTATTTCAATTATACTACAGAAAGTTTAGATTTCATTTGAAAGCTATTTGCTTTTTTGTCTAATAACCATAATAATTAGAGATGCAAAAGTATTTAAATCTTCTCTGCTTCTGAACACTGTTTATCTTCCCAAACACCTGTTTTATCATTACATAATGCATAGCTCATCCGTCCTCATTTGTAGCTTTCATTCTTTTCAGTCTTTTAACACTGGGTGACCTGGATGTGTATTGTAACTAAATCTGTATGATCCAAGAATACGATACAACAAACAGACGATGTGAATGTATATTTTTGTACTCTGATGGCAGGCAGAATAAAATAGCAGGGAGACAGAGACATATAATTATTTTTCCTTTCTCCAAACTCATTCTTCACTATAAATATTCAGCCTTGGAGGTTTATTATTTGAATAAATGGTCAAAATAATTAGTTATAATGATCTAGCGATAAGTATAAAATTAAAGCCTTAAAGTATTCAATTCTGCAAAAATAATCATCCATGGAGAACAGTCTTTTAAAGATTCACTAATTGCACGCTCTTATTTATTAAACTATCATCAATTAATGTTTTTGTCTATCATTTTATAATACATTTTCTAAAAAAGTTTCTAAGCAAATGACTGACATATCAAATATTGTTTAAAATTTGGAATGGAGAACTATGGATACTGCTTATGAAAACACATTTAAAAATAGCTCAAATGAGATGCTCCAGCTATCGTGGTACCTAATGTAGGACCAAAGAATACCGTATTTGCTTCATTACAATAGTGCCTCTGAAGAACACTAAACCTTTCCAAATGGTATAAAAACACTGCCAAGACAATCTTGTTATCATTAACAGTAACAAAACAACTAAAAACAGTTACTAAAATTAAAAAAAAAAAATCTCAGGCATAAAGACGTAAAATGTGTGGTTATTATCTCATAATCTATTTTATTTTTGTTTTTCTCCTGTTCAATTCTAGGACCACCCAAATATACTGGCAACAAGGTACCACTAACCACTTTTCTTTAAATAAAGTCATAAGAAGTACAAACTTCCAGTTGGACAAAATTGCCAAAATATATAAATCATATTGGTTCAGATCATCTTTTTTAAAGGATCTTAGAAGGAAACAGACATAAAAAGCTATTTCTAACCACAGGCAGAAAGGGAAGGAGAATTTGTATATTTCTCCAGGCACATATACCCACCATAACTTTGGGTTTTAAGGTTATAAACCTGAAGTAACAAGATAAGGTAGACTTAAATGTTAAATTTTATTGTTTTGGGTTTTTGGGTTTTTTGACATGTGTGGGAAAAAAATTTAGAAGCAGCTAAGATTAAAACATTTACATTTCAAAACTACAAGATTAGAAGGTATTATTTGATGGAATGTGAGGTAGTCATACAAAATGACCAATACGAAGACACACCTACAATACAAATGAGGGAATAGAACAGAATTACAACTCGGTAGTGACAGCACAGGCGAAGCATCTGTATAATGGACTAGGACCAGAGAAGAACACGAACAAATGAAATACTGTGATTTGTTAGTGGCGGGACTCCTTTATTTTACTCATTCTAGTTGGGTAACTTGAGCAGAGTTCTGCAATAAGGTTTTCTTTGATAGAAAAAATGGACTGACTTAAAAACACTACGCTATTTAAGTGTCTATAAAAGTTTCACTACATTCCGTTTCTCTGCTTTGCCACTAGAAAGTACTCAAGGACACTGAATGATACCATTAAGATTTCTGGACTTTTTCATGACAGTAAATTATTCAGAAATTGAATATGTAAAATGTAAATATTACAAATGAATATGTAAAATCATTCCTTTAAGAAACATTTACTGCCCAAGATGTATGAATGCCTCTTTCTCTATCATCCCTCCATCCCCTAATGGATGGTCCCCACATACATTATTCTAAGACAAGGCAGAATTTGAAAGAATAACCACAAGGAAAACATCAAAAATTACATCACACATTCCAAGGATAACTTTGTGCTTCATAGGACTCAGAGACAAACAATTCACTGTAAAGAACACTTTAAACTTCTACAAAGAGAATTATGTACTTTGTACGTACTTTCTCTGGCTTTTCATGGCTTCAGATGCATATTAAATTTATATAAATATGATTTTAAGGTTTTGGATAGTTCTCATATAATACAGGAGATACTTGGAACTGAATGAATTATTTTCGAAAGTAAGCATATAGAAAAAATACGATAAACAATCTTAGTGACAATTTGCATAGGAGTAATCAATTCTTAAATCAGAATTCAGAATACTTTAATACAAGTTAGTTATATGGCATGTCTAAAGATTTAATTTTACTGTTATCCTTTTATTACACTGTACTTATTCTTATACTACACTGAAATACTTTTTTTCTCACGGGATACTACTTTATTTCCTTTTACTTTTGTGGGCAGTTTGAATTCTTTTTTAGTTTGGTTCCACTGGCAATTTGTAACCAGACTTTAAGCAGCCTTGTTATCTTATGTTATCTTCCCAATGACTGTGTAAGAAAGAAACTTAAAACTACCATTCACATTAAGAACAACCCAAGGACAATATTTAATAAGCTTATCATCATCTGTCTTCTCCCATATTCTACCTCTATATTTTGTGCTTCCTTTAAAGCCTCCCACTGCTTCTCTGTCCAAACCTTTCCAGTGTTCCTTGGTCAATAAAGTTCTCTACGTCCTCTCCCTCTTCCATGAATGATTTTTCTCTTCTGGGCTTACCTGAAATCTGGCTCCCCCTGAAGAACTTGCCTCCTCTTCAGCTCTTTCTAATGAGGTTAGTCCAGGCAGTCCTGCTGGGTGGGTTTGGTGTCCTGGTGCAAAATACTCTGCTCCTCTGAGACTCGGATCATTCCATTCACCACCTTGTGTCCCCCTGCCCCTCTATCTTAGTCACTATATCATGCAGCACCCAGTTCAGTCTTCCTCTCCATCCCAAGACCTGCATCAGCTTTAGTGACCTCATTGCACACCTGTCTTTCCTACCTCCAATGGCCTTTTCTACTTTCATGACCATATTCAGAAATATTCTACCTCTAAAAACATAAATTTAGGAATGCTATCCTCTGATCCCCAAGCTCTTTTTCTAAGAGCTTCTATCTGTTCTATCTGGAACACCTTGACACAACCAGTTCACAAGCCCCTTCACTTGCTCGTGATCTACAAACACTTACTATTACGTGCAGGCACTGAACTGCTGGCCCTCTACTGGGTTTACTTCCTTCCTTCCCTTCCTAGCTTAGACTCCATGGTCCATTACTTCAAGCACTCACTTGCTAGCATCCACCAAATTCACCTGGCTAAACCTCAATCCTATGTGATTTCAACAATATTCCTTTTCTGTCTCAGTACTTACCACATGGAATGCTATTAGAGAAGATTCTAAGTTTCACAGATTGGTGCCACTGTAAATTCAAGGTCAGGAACATTAAATGGGCCTCAGTACTCCCAGCAAGTTCCTTCTCCTGACGACACCTTCTTCCATTCCCGCACAGCAGCTACTTCAAATACCCATATTCCTCTCAAACTGCTACTACTTCTATCCTTGATCTCAGTTTTGTCTCCCCATTTAAAGGCAAAATAGAATACATCAGAACTCCCTCAACTTCTTGCCACCAAACTTCCAAACGGTGCCATCTGAATCTAGTTTTTCCTCCTGTTGTAATGCAAAAAGAGTCTCCCCTTTCATCCGTTATTTCTTTCAACTCATGTTTCTAAAATCCCATGTTGATATACCATTTCAATCTTTAATCTCTGTCCTCTGTATCCTTAATTCTCCTCTATCACCTTTCCCATCAGCATTTAAATATGTTCAAACCCTTAAATAATAACCCTCTCACAACTCCATAACCCCTTTAGTAGGTAACAATCCTCTCTTCCCCTTCACAGCAAAAAAAATAAAAAAATAAAATAAAATAAATCCTAGAATACAGGCTCATGAGGATAGGATATAAGTCTGTTCTACTTGTTGCTATATCCCCAAAGCCTGGCACAGTGATTATAACGGGCAACACAACAAATGTTAAGTGAACAAATGAATCAGAAACATTCTATTTGCTGCACCAATTTTCTTATAAATACTATTTAAATATGCTATAACCTGACTTCTAACCCACTTTATTCCTGTAAGTGTTCCTGATAAAGTTACAAATGGTGTTTTATCAGTAAATCAGATGGACTCTGCTTGATTTCTTGGCATCAGCTGCCAGTTTTGATCATCACACCCTTCCCTCAGGTTTTCCTACTTTTCTTGTGTATATATTTATATAACTCCACATATAACTGCTTTACCCACTTAAGCTTGTATCGCAAGTATTTTTCTGTGTTTTTATCCTTTCAAAGCGTGATTTTTAATAACTGCATAGTGGTTTTTTAAAATAAGAATATACAATAAGTTATTGATCCATTCCCTTGTTTTGGACATTTAGGCTGTGTCCTCTGATCTAATCATTCATTCTCTACCATAGGAGTCTGAACTAGACATACCTACCTCTTCTTTGGTAACTATCCTTGAGATCTCTTATCTCCACCACACCTTGATTTGGAATGAAACTCCGTATCCTTAGCTCCCTTCTTGTTGCTGCCCCAAAAAAACAAGTGCACAATGGTTCCCTTTCATCTGAAGTTTTACTGCTAATCACTATAGGAAAACATGAACTATTTATGTATTTAGCATATACTAATTTAAAACATTGTTTAAGTTTGAGGTAAGGCAGTGACTGGCACAAACACAGTCCGTATTGAGCTTCATGGACTTATACTGTAGAAAGAAAGATGAATTTGAATTATTAAGTAATTAATCAAAACTATGATAAGTATCAGAGGAAAACAATGAGACCTGTATACCTGTATACTGTGAATGGAGTGGGGGAATGATGGTGGTCATGGTATGTTTAAGAATGCTTCTTCTCACTTAAATTGAAATCTAAAGGCTATGCGGTGATTAGCTAGATGAAGGAGACAAGGTGATGGAAAGTGCTGCATTTGCCAAGATGGGAAGCAGAATGGTGAATATGAAGAACTAACAACAGCCAGCAAGGTTAAAGTGCAAATACCTTGGAGAGCAGCATGTGTACCACTGTGGGTGGGAGACACAGTGATGGGACAGGGGCCAGATCACCAGGGGCCTTGTAAGCTACATTAAAGATTCTTGATTTTTTATCCCAAGAGTCATAAGAAACTATCGAAGACTTTTTTTTTTGAAGTATAATTGATATAACTGACATGTTATATTAGTTTCAGAAGTACAACATACTGATTCCACAATTCTATACATTACTCAGGACTCATACAATAAGTGCAGTCACCATCTGTCACCAAACAACATTATCGCAATCTTACTGACTATATTTCCTATTCTGTATTTTTCATCTCCATGATTTATTTTGTAACTGGAAGTTTGTACCTCTTAATCCCCTTTATCTATTTCACCTATCTCCACACCCATTTCTCCTCTGGCAACCACCAATTTGTTGTCTGTATTTAAAGAGTTTCTTTGTTTTTTAGATTCTACATATAAACGAAATCATATGGTATTTGTCTTTCTCAGCCTGACTTAAAAATTCCACTTAGCATTATACCCTCCAGATCCACCCATGTTGTTGCAAATGGCAAGATCTCATCCCTTTTACATGACTGAGTAATAGTCCATTGCATATATGTACCACATATTTATCCATTCATCTATCGAAGGACACCTGGGCTGCTTCCATATCTCGGCTATTGAAAATAATGCTGCAATAAACACAAGGGTGCATGTATCTTTTCGAATTGGTGGGGGGTTTTTTCCATAAGGAGGTAATATCCAAAATATATAAAGAACTTACACCACTCAACACACACACACACACACACACACACACACACACACACACACACACATCCAATCCAATTAAAAGAGAGGATTAAAAGATTATTTTAAAAAGAGGATTAAAAGAGATTTAAAAATGAACAGAGGACCTGGACACTTCTGCAAAGACATATAGATGGCCAACAGCCATATGAAAAGATGCTCAACTAATCATCAGAGAAATGCAAATCAAAACCACAATAAGGTATCACCTCATACCAGTCAGAATGGCTAGTATCAAAAATACAAGAAATTACAAGTACTGGTGAAGATGTGGAGAAAAGGGAACCCTCATGCACTGTTGGTGGGAATGTAGTTGATGCAGCCCCTGTGGAAAACAGTACGGAGCTTCCTCAAAAAAAATAAAAATAGAAATACCATATGATCCAGTAATTCCACTATTCGGTAATTACCCCAAAAAACAAACACTAATTTAAAAAGATGTATTGCAGACTTTTAAGTAGGAGGGTGCCATTAAATTTGTATAAAATCATTCTGGCTATAGTGTGGACAACAAATTATAAAGGATAAGAGTAGACAGAAGAACAATTAGAAGGCTACTAGAGAAGAGATGATGGGGGCCTGGTCTAGAGAGGTTAATAGGACAAATGTAAGTGAATGACTTTGAGATCTATAGGAGAGACTTGGTAGTTAACAGGACTAACACTTGGATACTGGGAGTGTGGGAGACAGAAATGTCAAGAATGACTCCCAGGTGTCAGCCTCATACAATGGGGCAGACTGCAGTATTAACCACTGAAATACACAACACTGGAGGAAAGCTGGATCATTCTTTTTTTTTGTTGGCAGGCAGAAGTAGAGGTTAGAATTCCTGAGTTCAGTTTTGGAAATGTATTGGTGTAGCTGAGAAACATCCAATAAAGGTCAAGAATACTAGAATAAAGGTCTGGCCTTTAAAAACTGAGGAGTTATTAATATAGAGATGGTTGTTTAAGTCATGGGTATAGCTAAAATTGCCTAGGGAAGAAGTACAATATGAAAAGAGAAAAGAGCCAAGTCTCAAGGACCAGCTACATTTAAAGGTCAGGTGGAAAGGATAAACTGGCAAAAGAGCTTTAGAAAAACAGCCAAAGAATAAAGAAGAAAACCAAAAGATGGAATCATGGGCTCTAAAAAAAGAGTTTTAAGAAAGAGAGTGGTCATCAGTGTTAGATGCCACTGAGAAGACAAACAGCCTGAGAACACTTCAAAAAAAAGGTTCTGGGGAAGATGGAGGAGATAAAATTCAGATCACAGGTGGAAGAGAGACCCCACCTACTGAAAAAGGAAACAGAGAAGATGAGCAGCTACGTAGGTAGTTCTCCTGTTGGTAGAACTCCAGTGAAGGAATTCTCAACTGATGGTTACAATTTTTTTCTGTAAAACAGGTGAATGCTGAACAGAGTGAATTTGAAAAGAGTCAAGAATCAGGGTTAAAAAGAAGCCTGTGAACCTTGTGCTCTATTCTTCAATACAGGAGGTGGAATGGGTGCGAGGCTGGTAGAAGATAATCAAGCATAACGAGAATGGGGAAACAGAGCCAGATTGCAAGAGGCCCAAAGAAGTCCACATCTCTACAACAAGATGGGGGAAGCAGCAATTTGGAAGTGGCAACAAGAAGGAAGGGTGACACTTAAGGAGCATCCAACCTTGAGAGATTAAAGTGTGAGAAAATGAGTAGCTACCATTAAAGGTAACTTCAGCGGAAGGAGTATCCCCAGGTAAGAATAAGGTTTTCATTAAGGGAATGAGGAAGTATATTAGGAGAAGACAGCAGGATATGGGAGGGAGAGAAAGAAAGAATGGAAGGTTAATTGAGCAGAAAAGGAACACAAAACATCATGGGGATGAGGGAGTGGAAGAGGGAAGATGTGGGGAAAGGAGGTGGTTATTCTTTGAACACTGCCCACGGAAGGCGAGGAAGAGAAAACAAAAGTAACAAAGCAAGCTACAGAGATCCCAAGCTCTATGACAGAATCCCAGGTCTACAAGTCCTGCTCCCTTCTTAGGTGGTAAATGGAAGCACACTTCTCTGGGTGTGTTTAATATCACTGAGGCTAGAATTAAGTTTCTGTTTGGTTCACTGTACATTCATCGTACTGGACATTCGTAAGCCTCTGCCTTGTACACGTTTATGTTGGGGGACAACCCAACACATTTACAGTAATGACAAAATCCCTGAAATAAATATGCTTCATTCAAAAGTTATGTCTTTGATAAAGGCTCTTATATACAGAGTTTTTAAAAATCATTGTTTATAAAAAGAAAGGTACTGCCCCTTACGGTCACACCGAATACATTCAAAGTTTCTGTTCAATTTCTTCTGGGTAAAAGTTTGCCCAGTTTTGCCATAACAACACATTTTAAAACCCTCACTTTATGTTTTAGAATCTACATGCCATCAAACTATCTCAAATACCTCCATCATAAGATCACAGAATTTTTTCTCTGGGGCAGAGGCTGCCAACCTGCGGACTTTAGAATGTTAGGAAGCTGTCAATTTCATCTGAGGAGCTCTGCACATCCAGACCCATGTCAAGCACTATTTTTAGCCTGAATAAATAATGTTTCATGCCTATATATAATTCCACAATATATGTAAATATTTTCAAGATTAACTGAAGGATATTAAAAAATCAAATCTTTGTATTCAAAAGGGTCGGGAAAGCACTGTCTTACAGACTATCTTGTTCCACCTATCAGTTTACATGCACATTTACCTCTTCTACCACACGGCCTGACTGATTGCTATCCGGCTGCAACCATGAGATGAGGTCATTCATTCATATAAATGGCTGGAACATTTTTCATAACAGTAAGTAGACCTCTCTGTGAGGAAACTAGTTACATTTTTAAACAGCTCTCATTTTGACAGACATACTTTCTTCCCTAGAACTTCTTTCAAAAATTACTCGGTAGTCTCATCCACTTTGTACGTGAAAACCCCTGAAATACTTGAGACAGTTACTGTATCCTTCCTAGGACTTGCTCTCATACCCTGTCCCTCAGTCAGGGAGGCGACGTGGCTCTTCATTCTACCACTCTCCTCCTGCCCCCCTTGGCATGTGCCCATTTGTCGATGCCCCTCTTAAAATGCAAAGCACAGGACAGCACACCAGATTTGTTCTGCCAATGGGAACACACAGCAGACCTATTATATCCCCTGAATGAGACACCAGGATCATTAAAACCTTGCCATCAGCTAAAATACATAGGACTTAAGCCGGGTCTCTCCCACCTTGTTTTAGGACATTTGAGTTTTTTGTAGTCAGCTGTCCGTTAAATCCTACCTTGCTTCCATGGGACCATTACCCCAATCTTTTTAGGTCTTTCAGAATCTTCCTTTTTGCCATCTAACATATGAGCTGCTTCTCCCAATTTTATGTCATGTGTAAATTGATGAGAGAGTTCATTCTACAGTGAAACTTATTCATTCTTGGCACTTAAATGATCTTCTCTTGCTTAACTGACTAACGACATTACATTAGGAAGAACATTAATTTTTATATTTAGTATATCATTTACATAATTCAAGACATTTTACATCAACGATTATTCTATGCTTACCTAGCAATAGCTCTGATGAAATCTAGAGATACCGTGCATTTGTATTTTGGTCCATCAAGCTGATCGTCATGGCCAACCAGGGTTAATAGCTGAAGGGTCACTAGAGAGGTAATCTAAAAATAAGAAAACATTTTTATGAGCTGTTTTGATGAGCTTACATGATGTCCTCATTTCTAAAACATTTTATAGTTCCTTTGATAAAGATATATAACTGAATTCATAAGAATAACTGCAAAGAATATAACTTTGAAATTGGTATACACAAATTTGTACATATGCCTGAAGTCCTGGTTAAACTAACAATCAGTCTTTAAGGATTCCACTAGAGACAGCTTTGTTTCATTAATAACTCAAACGATTGCTAATCTTTAAAAACTACAAATAAAGCACATTCCTTCTTTACTCAGAATTTTATGGAGTTTCTATCTTAACACCTCAGAATGTTATCTGTACTCCCTTGAGAACTGAGCAGTTAAAATGTGGATGTGGGCCTTTTTCAGGGTTGGGTAACTGGTTAGATGAGACATAAACACATCCTTCAGACCATCCTTCAGATGGCTTAGCAAGATTTCAAACCTACAGTCCCTGCTCATCCTACTACGCTACACAGACTCCATTCTGTCTCCCATTTTTTTTTTTTTTTTTTTAGATTTTATTTATTTATTTGACAGAGATAGAGACAGCCAGCGAGAGAGGGAACACAAGCAGGGGGAGTGGAGGAGGAAGAAGCAGGCTCACAGCTGAAGAGCCTGATGTGGGGCTCGATCCCATAACGTCGGGATCACACCCTGAGCCGAAGGCAGACGCTCAACCACTGTGCCACCCAGGCGCCCCTTGTCTCCCATTTTAAAGAGAAAAGTGTTATGCAGTGTTCAGTCAGCTGTCATTACTTTATTAACAAATTAAAAAAGGAACAGATGGTAGATACCACAGTATTTTATATACAGAAAATTCTATATTTAGCAAATATGAAGCACTTTTGCTAAACAGAAAAACATTTTGTATTAATATATCAAAATCTGAAGCTCTGCACTCAAAAAGTGAAGACTTTAACTTCTAATTCAATATCACAAATTAGGTTATGCCTTGAAACGTTTTTTATAGATGTGTATGTTGAAAAGAGTTATGCATTCTGCAGCTGTTGTATGTTGTTTTACAGGTCTATTAGAACAAGCTTATTTGTAGGGTTGAAATCTTACAATCTCCAGTTTTTATCTATTTCATCTATCAAAATTGATAAAAGGCTCCCATTATGAGAGTCTGTCCTTTTCCTTTTGTAATTGTTAGTTTTTGCCTTATACTTTTGAACCTATTATTAAATGCATGCACTTAAAATCACTGTGTTTTGCTGGTAAATTAAACCTTTTCATTACTATCTAATGGTCGCTTTCTTCAGTAATGCCTTTGCCTTAGTGTATTTTTCTAATATTAATATACCTATATCAACATTGTCTTAAGTGATAATCTTTTTTCCTTTTTCAACATCTTGTTTTCAAATTTTATATTTTCTTAACTTTAGACAGTTCTCATGTAAACAATATGTATTGGGATTACCTTTTTATAGCCAGTCTGACAATCTTTACCTTTTAGTTAGACTATACGCTCCACTTGCTTTTATTGTAATGATATCCTAAAATTTTATTTCTATCATTATGTTAACCTATTTGCTTTTCTTTATGTGTCTTTCTTGCCTTTTTAAAAAAGACTTATTTATTTGAGACAGAGAGAGAAAGAGAGAGAGAGCACACGTGTGCACAAGGGGAGGGAGGGGCAGAGAGAGAATCTTCAAGCAGACTCCCTGCTCAGCACGGAGCCTGACGCTGGGCTCGATCCCAGGACCCCAAGATCTCAACCTGAGCCAAAACCAAGAGCCAGATGCTCAACCAACTGAGCCACCCAGGTGCCCCTCTTTCTCACCTTTTACTGAACTGAATTATAATACTTTTCCATTATATAATTTGCTCTACTATCTCAGAAGTAGTTATACACTCCAGTTCTAATTTCTGTTTTGATTTCTTCTTTAGCCCCTAAGCTATTTTAGAATTAATTTCCAACTCATGAAGTTTTTCTAGTGTTTTTAAATTTGTAGATTTTGGGGGGTAGGGGTGGGAGGGAGTTGCTGGAAATCACAGGATATGGTCTGTATACTGGCAATCCTTCGAAATTTGTTGAGACAGCTGTGTTGTCCAGGAGGAAAGAAGAATGCACAGAAACCTGAATGTCACTGTGACAAAGAGTGAAACTGACCACGGCAGTAACCCTGCCTGTCGTGCCTGCCAGGTCCCTTCCTTCTTTGTCCCCCAAAATGTCTCCAGCTGATGGCAACTGAACACAAAACATGCCCACAAAATGTGATGACCTCACGCCAGGCAGAAAGATTGGAATAAGAGTCTTCTCTATTACTTATGTAAGTACCTATATAAAATATCCTCCATTTTGCCTCTTTGCCTGCAAAACCTAAAATATTTACAATGTGGCTCTTTACCAAAAAAACTTGCCAACCCCTGCATTAGAAAATTGCTAGATTCAGATAATTAATTTAACCAATGTGGAAATCAAAATGCTTGCCGACTTGCCCGAAGTGATAATGACAGGATGGTGCCAGAAACTCAACTGGCTAGGATTTAGCTTTCCTAACTACAATTCAAAACTTTTGAAAATCATAACTAAACTGTGATCACAGCTAAGAGAGCTAACATCTAATGAGTTACGTTAGACTCTTGTCTGAAAAAAAGTATGTGCTGAACGAATGGGGATGATCTGTAAAAAAGGAAGCATTCAAGAGAACAGACTTGGTAGTGTGCCTCCAGTAATGGGACTAAAAGACTCCTTGCCCATTAATTTAGAAATCTGAGTAGGTGCTCACTGTGGAGGTGGAGTTGTTTAGCTGTCACTCAAGGTATTAAGATCATCCAATCATCTCCTTCCCACTCCCACTCCTGAACCCACTTTGATTCCATGCTTAATCTTCTCATTTCAGACAAGAAAGAGGGAACACTCAAAGTTAGGAAGACCTATCTTCTTCCATTTACTACAATTGATTAGTCACTTCAACAAATTGAGCCTCAATTTGCAAAACTAAAAATCTGAATAATATTAAACCAACCATGCAGTATATTCTAAGTATTTATGAGATAACCAAAAATGAGCAGAAAGTCAAGGTACTATTTCAATGCTTGGCACAGAGGAATTGTTCAATAAATCATACCTATTAAGAAATGAGTATTTTAATTCTGAGTTTATTGAGCTGATCAGTAAACTTAAATATCCCAGCTGCTTAATAATTTTTTTCAATTACCTAGTCTGCTTAAAAATATTTATCAATAAACGGGCATTCTGGCTTATACATTTGTCTCCTGAGATTTGACCAACATAATTAATTGTAATCATATTCCTGAGATACTGACCACCTCTAGGAAAATCTACAAAACCAAAAACCTACGAAAAACCTAAAAGCTAATGGCCAGTTCCTGAAGCACCCGCCCAAACAACAGCTCTAGAGTCCTGACTCTGCAGGCTACACCACCAGACCTTACCACTGCTGCCCCCTAGTCTCACTGAGCTGTCTCTCACTTTTAATTTTCCAAACTGTGACATGAACATTTTAAACTTGTTTTTAGTACTTAAAGATAACATAAGTTCTACTTGTGACACTACTGTGTTTGACTGAAGTCCAAAAACATAAACTGTATCTGATCAACTCCTTTATTCAAGTAATTACATAAATTACTATAAGCAATAGGAAAAGTTTAAAAAATGGCTAAAACTAATGAACTGGTAACACTGCTACCTATCTGGAAACTTAGTCATCAGACATATATCTTCCAGTCCATAAATTACAAACAATATACCCCTTCTTTCCTAGGGTTTGCCCCCAAATAATATAGTGGTGTTAACAAATATCAAAATTGGTACACGTTACAATAGGGATGTAAAAAGAATATTTTTAAATCATTACCTTTAACTTTAATTTTTGAAAGTTTAATAACAGGTATTGATAGGTGAAAAATGAAAGACCTTGTTTTCTTGACTGATTCTGAATCACATAGGGATTAAAATGAAGAGAGCCAAATAGGTAATTAAATCATTTCAATTGCGTAAGATTCCTTCACATCTTCACTGGAAATGCAAAGAGGAAAATGAAACGATAGAAATGGGAATCCAGGTGATAAAAAATCAAAGAGAACCCAAAGTAGCCTACAGCTGGCAGAGATTACTGCTATTTTCTAAGTGAAGTTATTTCTATTGTTAGTCTTCTTACCTCATCCCATGAAGATATACGGAAAGCAAAACTGATTCAAGGAAAAATTATTTCATAAGCTAATAAATGCTTTTCTTAGTAAAATTTTATATGCACATATGAGTAAAGTTAATGGATGGTAAAAATAATTCAAGTTATTCAACATTTTCATAAAAAATAAGAGCTTCCATTTACCTAGTATAAGAGTTAAAGTTCAATGGAACAAAAATGGTTAAAATTAAGTTCATTGTTAAAAACGTGTGGAATAGTGATGTGCCCATCAAATGAGGTCATCTGTAAAGCACTCAGCACAGTGCCTGGAACACAGTATTTATTTAGTAATATGAGGTATTATTTATATTATTACTACCTATTAGCATTATTTTTCAATTTCAAATTTAATGAGTTTTTCTAACAGCTCATTAATTTAAACTACATTAGCATGGTGATGGGTATTAAGGAGGGCACGTATTGCAATGAGCACTGGGTGTTACACGCAAACAATGAAGCATGGAACACTACATCAAAAACTAATGAAGTACTGTATGGTAACTAACATAATAAAAAAATAAAATAAAATAAAAAATAAAACTATGTTATTTTATTTGAAAACTCTGAATTTCATATAGCTTTCTGAATAATATACCATGCTTGACCTGTTTAGAAACATAAAGTAAAACTTAAAACTATCTGCAGGCTTAAAATACCTGTATTAAAAGTACAACAAATTAAAATTTATATAGCAGTCTGGAACCAGCTATAGAGAAAATTAAGGAACATAGGAAGAGTTCTGAAGAAATTAACCAAAATGCAGAGTACAGAGATACAAAGAGGGAAAATATGAAAGAGATGATTGAACATATTTCTCATCAAAGATCTAGAAGGAAAACAGAGATGGACAAAAGGGGGCACAAGCTGTATCTGAAGAGGTAACAGACGGGAATTCATTTGAGAAGATGAAAAACACCAAAGCACAGAATTAAAGAGCCAAATAAATCCACAGAAGGAGGAATTAAAAGAAATCCACACCTAGACACATCATAGTGGAAGTGTAGCCCTGTACAAGATAAGAGGAGTTCTTAAAAGCAGCTAGAGAAGAAAACACATTACCTTCCTACAAGCAGCAGTTGGACCTAGAGATTTCTTAAGAACAATGAAAGCCATAAAATAGTGAAAAGATAGCTTCAATGTACTGAAGAAAATTACCATTAACTCAGAACTGTACACCCAGAAAAAAACAATCTTTTAACGAGGATGAATTTAATGCATTTCCAAACTAAGAACAATCAAAGATTTGCTACCAAGAGATCCCTACTCAAGGAAATTTCTAAAATGTATCTCCAATGTGAAGGGAAAGCATCCCATTAAAAGGTGAAATGCAAGAAGAAATGAAGAATGAAGAGAGTGGAAAATACGATGGTAAATCTAAATGAATGTGCCTGCAGAAATGATAACAATAATGTATTATGGGTTTAAAAATAAGATTAAAGGGCACAGTACCAGTAATATATAAACTGGGAGTACAGAAAATGAAGTTAAAATGTTCTAAGGTCCCATGGTATCTGAGAAAATAACAATACTTATTAAATCTTGTCTTTGATAAGTACAAATGTTATAATTTTTAAAATAATAACTGAGAGAACAGAAACAACAGTGTGTACTTGTAAATTAGTAGAGAGGAAAAACTAAATTATAAAAATAATCTAAAAGAAAGTAAGGAACAAAAATAGAAAGTATAAAATTATAATAGATATAAACAAAATTATATTAGTAATTATATTAAAAGTAAACTAATTGCTGAAAATTGAAAACAAAGATTGCCTGAAAAAAATAAATCCAACTATGTACTGTTTAGAAGAGATACCTCTAAAACAGAAGACAGAACGAAATACATCAAATACTAACTAAAAAAAAATCAAGGTATATCAGCACAGATAAAACCGATTTTAAAAGAGATTTAAAGAAAGATTCACTTAATAATGAAAACATGCAGGCCCAGTGCTCATCTCTCTTATGAGTTACTTGTGATCTTTACTATGAAGGGATGAGACACAGAATAAGATCAGCAGCCAAGGGATAGTGGGGGTCTTTGGAAGAAGAGTATATACATCACTGAACATCAAGACAAACTCGTTACCCTTTCTATTTTGGAAGCAGGTAGAAATCATGAGAAAGTAGGTCTGAAATTTTAAGAATATATAGAAAAGAATTAACACAGTTTCCTACGGCAAAATACATTCATTAACTTCAATCTTTTCTATTTTTCTGTAAGGGATTCATTTGCTAAAGTAGGTTAGTAATAGTCATTTGAAACTCACACATTAATCTTATTATTAAATACAGGTTTCTTTAGTAGTTTTCTTTTAAAATAGAAAACATTAATTTCATTTTTACTCTGCCAGTGGCACTTCCTTATAATATTTCTTATAACTTCTACTTTCCTGCGATTCATATACTCTCATATATTTAATCCTTTAATTCAAATTGTATGCTAAATTATTCTTATAAATTTTTTCATAAAGAAACAAAAAAATCTGTCTTAAGTTAGAATTTCAAGAATATTTTTGGATAGCTTACTTTTATTACTTTTATCACATTAGTTTCAACAAAATTCCAAAGGCAGTAAGTTGAACTATAGATAGTCCCTTAAGGTCACTACCAGAATTCCATGGATAATCATATAAATTGTGTGAAGGATACAGTATCACTGTAAGATACAGCAGTCAAAAGGCACTTCCAAACTATTAATAAGATGAATGCTCAATTTGGAGGGGGAGGAGGGTATGATTTAGGAAAAGTTAATACACAAAAAAATCTAAAACCAAAATGAAGCAATTAAATTAGGATGTGATTTTTCAAATTAAAAATCACTAATTTCAGAGCTTTTTTTTTAATTCCTTGACCTTACCATATGAACAAAAACAACATACAGAGTTTGAGAGAATACTACATAAAGCAATGCACAAATGTACCAACAATCTAAAAGTACTCTGCCAGTTTATTAAGACACTGCTAGAGTAAAACTGAAAAAAATCATGTACAAAGATTAACTTGTGGAATGAATATTTTGAATCTCAAACATATTAACTTATACCAGGAGAAAATATATGAAACTTTCAGAAAATTATTTCTATACACACATAAGTTCAAGAATACCTACCTTCCTCAGGACTGTTCTGGGAGTGTCTGTTAATCCGATTACCTCTTAGAGCTAGATGTAGTCTATACTTAGCCAATAAAATGGCGGAGGGAGCAGAGGAGGGGTGAAGGGAAGGGCTTTTTGCTAGTATCTCCACATCTAGAAGACCGTTTTAGGTTATAACCATAGGTCTGTTTATGCATTTTTATAAAGTACTCGTGTTTGTTGTGGACAAGGTTCATTATTTTGTAACATCTAAGCTTTTTGGATGTCCTGAAGTGACAATGTATGATAAAATGTATAGCTAGTGAATTAATCAATTTATAAGTTTCTTTTTGTTATTCATAGGAAAGCAGCATCCTGGAGATGGAATTGTTTGGTTTTTTTTTTTAAAGATTTTATTTATTAATTTGACAGAGAGAAACAGCCAGCGAGAGAGGCAACACAAGCAGGGGGAGTGGGAGAGGAAGAAGCAGGCTCCCAGCATAGGAGCCTGATGTGGGGCTCGATCCCAGAACACCGGGATCACCCCCTGAGCCGAAGGCAGACGCTTAACGACTGCGCCACCCAGGCGCCCCTGGAGATGGAATTGTTAAGCTGTCTCTGAGAAATGTCAGGACTTAGGCTGGCAGCAGAGGGGCAGAAGGAAGTACAGAGGGAGAGATGTATGCAGATGTGTTCATATTTACATTGTAATGATAACTGTTAATGTGCGTGTGTCTCTTTGGCTGTAGTATAGGAACACATTAAGTGATTCAATGGAAACATACCTCCTTGCTAGTATTTGAAAAGTACAGATTGGACAATGAATTCTTTTAGAAGCATTATACACTGTGTACTCTGTTACTTTATGTCTCAGTTTTAACTGAACATTAAGGGAATGCAGTATTTTAATTGTAACTCTGCCAATATCTTTATCTAGAGGCCTGTTGCCATTTTTGTCCTTTAGAAAATTTTTGTCACCAAGAAAGGCAGGATTATATTTTTTTTCTTTCAGATGGAGTCGGTATAGTGTATTCTTGGTTATCAAAATACTTGTAGTTTTGGGACTTTGAAATGATAAATATTCACGGTGTATAAAAAAGCATGATACATAACCGTACAATCTTAATTACATTAAAATGCTTACTTGTGTAGATACACACATGGGACCTAGAAGTCAAACTGTAAAGTTCTTGTGATTATGGATGACTTTGTTGTTTCTTGTGTTTTTCAGTTTCCTTTTACGCCCATTAACTTTTAAAAAATAAAATTTTTAAAGCTAAAAAAGAATATCTACTTTCCTCTCCATTAGCCAATTCATAAAAATTATCTAATTTTTATTTCTAATTGCATACTCATGAAACTTTCTAGAGTACCTCCTGAGTTGCTCTAAGTACTGTGCATCTACTGATTTACTTCTTTGCCCAACTTAAAATGTTCATGATAACATAATTAAATCGTTATCTCTAGGCTAGCATTAATACCTTTATAGTTTAATATGATCAGTAGGAATATGGCAGAAGTCTCTAGATGGTGAAGGTACTTGGGACCAGATTCATTATATATAGTGTCCCGGTTGTGTGTGTGTACATGTGCATGCATAAGGTAGAGGTGGGACGACAGTCCTTGCCATCTGCTGCAGCAACCAATCCTATTGTTAGAGTCATTTCCACTGGTAAGGCCCCAAATGCACGAAGTGATTCTGAGTAAGGCTCTGTTTCTAGCAAAGAAGAATAAACTGGAATATGCTGCAGTCAATAAAATTAATGCCTTAAAAGGATTTAATCTTTTTTTTTTTTTTAAAGATTTTATTTATTTATTCGACAGAGATAGAGACAGCCAGCGAGAGAGGGAACACAAGCAGGGGGAGTGGGAGAGGAAGAAGCAGGCTCATAGCAGAAGAGCCTGATGTGGGGCTCGATCCCAGATCACTGGGATCACGCCCTGAGCCGAAGGCAGACGCTTAACCGCTGTGCCACCCAGGCGCCCCAAAAGGATTTAATCTTGATTGGGGATAAACTCCCTAAGTAATAATGGTAAAATATACTTGAATATTCTAAAAAAAATGTTAGCACTAATCTACAGAAGGTTTCTCATGCAACTGAGCTTTGTTTACCCTTGAACATACTGTATAAACAAATACTAACAAAGAGCCTAGAAAGCAGGGTTAGAAAGGAAAATATAAAAAATTAAATTAAAATATAGGAGAACTTCTGGTCCAGACAAGATGGCATAGATTCATATTTACTGGTCTTCCCTGGACAACTATATAGCCTGGAAATGACTTAAGAAGCAACCAAAGAAGGACTCTGAAAGATGGAAAGGGGAAGGTTCACTACTTAGGGACCCAGGACTAGAGGAACAATATAAAAGCAGGGAGTCCTGTGATTCTCCACCCAACAGCACAAAGTGATCCAGCCTAGCATCCCCTAATTCCCAATCCAGAACAGAAAGCTACCCAGGTAAGCTTATTCCTCCCTGGACTGAACACAAATCCTACCCCCACAAAACTGGCAATTTTGAGTTCTATGTGTCAAAACACAATCCTTCATGAATAAAGTGGAAATACAGACATTCTCAAACAAGGGAAAACTAAAGAATCTGTCATTAGCAGACCTACCTTTAAAGCGTGATTAAAGGAATTTCTTCGAACAAACAGGAAATGGTAAAAGAAGGAACCCTGAGTGCCAAGAAATAAGAACAGTGGAAAGAGCAGAAATACAGATAAATTAAATAGACTATCTCCTCATGAATTTTCTTAATCAAATCTGATTAAAAACTATACCACCATCTGATACTCAAGACAATATCAAAACCACTCACCATCTCACACCAGTCAGAATGGCTAAAATTAACAACTCAGGAAACAACAGATGTTGGCAAGGATGCAGAGAAAGAGGAACCCTCTTACACTGTTGGTGGGAGTGCAAACTAGGGCAGCCACTCTGGAAAACAGTATGGAGATTCCTCAAAAAGTTAAAAATAGAGCCATCCTATAACCCAGCAATTCCACTATTAGGTATTTATCCAAAGGATACAAACATAATGATTTGAAGGGGCACATGCACCCCAATATTTATAACAGCAATGTCCACAATAGCCAAAATATGGAAAGAGCCCAGATGTCTGACAGATGAATGGATAAAGAAGATGTGGGGATATATATATGAATATTACTTAGCCATCAAAAAGAATGAAACCTTGCCATTTGCAACAATGTGGATGGAACTAGAAGGTATCATGCTAAGTGAAATGAGTCAGTCAGAGAAAACAAATACCATATAATTTTACTCATATGTGGAATTTAAGAAACAAAACAGATGAACATAGGGAAAGGGAAAGAAAAATAAAATAAGATGAAAATTGAAAGGGAGGCAAACCATAAAAGATGCAGAACTCTAGGAAACAAACTGAGGTTTGCTGGAGGGGAGGAGGGTGGTGGAATGGGGTAACTGGGTGATGGGCATTAAGGAGGGCACTTGATGTAATGAGCACTGGATGTTATATGCAACTGAGGAATCACTAAATTCTACCTCTGAAACTTAAAAAAAAAAAAAAAAAAAAAGCCAGAAAAAAAAGTGGATGAATCTTAAAAAAAAAAAAAAAAAAGAAAGAAAGAAAAGAAAAAAGAAAAGAAAGTAAAAAAGCAAAAGGATCTGAATAGAAGTAAGATTACCATACTTCACAGGAAGTGGTAAAACACTGACATCACTTATAAAACAAATATACAATTATTACCTAGCAATTGTACCACTGGGCATTTATCCCAGCGAACTGCATGTTCACACAAAAACCTGTACATGAATGCTCATATAGCTTTATTTATAATAGCCAAAACCAAAACTATACAAAACAAAGAATGGGAGAGCCCAGATGTCCTTCAAGGAGTGAATGGTTAAACAAACTGTGGTACATCCGTATCATGGAATACGACCCAGCAATAAGAAAAAGAATGAACTATGACACATGCAACAATTTGGATGAATCTCAAAAGAATTAATTATGCTGACTGGAAAAAGCCAATCTCAAATATTACATACTATATAATTCTATTTATAAAAATTCTTTTTTTTTTTTTTTAAGATTTTATATATTTGTTTGACACAGAGAGAGCACAAGCAGGAGAAGCAGCAGAGGGAAAGGGAGAAACAGGCTCCCTCCCGATCTGGGGCTCGACCCCAGGACCCTGGGTTCATGACCTGAGCCGAAGGCAGATGCTTAACCAACTGAGCCACCCAGGCGCCCCTATAAAAATTCCTGAACTGACAAGACTTTAGAGATGGAGATTGGTGGTTGCCAGGGATTGGCCGAAGGAGCAGGAAGGAGGTGGGTATGGTTATAAAAACATTGTGGTGATGTCACTGGTCTGTATCCTGACTATAGTGGTAGATATACAAACCTACACATGGGATAAAATTTCACATAACCAAGTATGCACAGATATACACAAAAATAAATATATGTAAAAGTGGGAAATCTAAATAAGATCAGTGGACTGCATGAATGTCAAACTCCTGGTTGTGACACTATAGTTTTGTAAGATGTAACCTTTGGGGGAAACTGAATAAAGGGCATATAGGAAGAGCCCATATTATTTCTCACAGTTGCATGTGAATCTACAATTACCTCCCCAAAAAAAGTTTATTTAAAATATAAACATACAAGATCCAATAAAATAAGTACACAAGAAAAAATTTGTAACGATGTATGGTGAAAAATGTTATCTAGACTTACTATGGTGATCATTCCATAGTATACGCAAATCTCGATTCCTTGTGTTATATACCTGAGACTAAGATAATGTTGTATGTCAATTATACCTTAATAAAAACATACATACAGTGTATCTGTATGTACATACAACTGTACATACACTGATAAAATACACAAAATACAGAGAGGGCTTTGAGAAAGACCTTATGAACTGCCAGAATAAATTTTTTCTCAAAATGTTTAAGTACCTATGAAGTTACAAATATCTACTTGTAGAAATAAAAACATTTTTTGACTCATATTTACATCAGATTTAAAGAAACTACTTGATAAAATATTGCTTAAAATGGGCAAACTAGAGACGTTAATTATTTCAATATTGATAGGTTACTATGTTGAGGCTATGTAGATTTTAAAAAGCATACAGATTACATATTTTCTTACTGAAAGCCAGATGATTTGTGGCTTAGCAGGAAAGGATTTGTAGCTGCTGGTTTCATGCTCTGAGCCCATAAAGGTCTCACAAAGTTGCTACAAACCTGTGACTTGTACAACTTATTTCCTCTAGAACATATGATTATAGCAAAACTATTATTATGTAAATCCCAGCCTGAGTGTTCCACATTTTCCCAAAATTTACTTTTTATTTCTATTTCTTAAAACTGTGAAAGTCTGTTTGTGTGGAGACTATAAAAACCAAATGCTTCAATATAAAAATGACTATAAGACAAAATTCTGAGCTAGTCCATCAGGACTGAAAACCTTGGAGATCAATGCCTCATTTTACGGATGAGAAAACAGACATCATAAAGGATGAATGGCATTATCAGTGCCTGGTCAGTCACCCCAAACAAATATGTTGAGGCACTTCAGCAGATGTTGCAAAATTATTTAATCCAAAAGTCCCAGTGAAAAAGAATACATACAACATGTACACCATGTTAGAGATTTAAAAAAAAAATTAGAGTTGTAAAAATAAATTTTAAATTAAGCACTTACTCTTAAGAATGTTTAACATATTAAAAATGTTTAGCCAAAATAATGACTCACTTTGGGTGTTGATGAACATTAGAAGGTGGTCTTGCCAAAGCTATTTACTGTACTGAAGACCCCAGTCAGTGTGTTTATCTTTTCTTCTAGGGTCCCTCAAAATTCCTGAGATGACACATATGTAACCTGGCCTTCCTTCCTTCCTTCCTTCCTTCAGGATTTAGCAGAGGATATGTACGAAACATGAGCGGGGGTGAGGGGGGAGAGCTATGGGATTGATTAATATTAGAGACCACGGGTAACAGTGGTATGGGGACTGGAACTTATTATTGAGTCCAAGCTCTACAGATCAGACACAGACATTGATAGATTAGATCTCTAAACTGTACAGACACTGTGGTAGGCACTTTAATTTCTTCAGTCCTCACAAGAACCCCACCGTGAATTAGGTACTATACATAAACCCCTTTTTCCAGATGAAGAACCAACTTCAAAGCGGTTAGTAAATGTTTAAAGTCACTGAGCTAACAGTTGTAAGAGCAGCACTGAATTTGAATACCATTGGAATCCAAAGCCTATATTCCTTACACTACCCCCCAAAAGGGAGCTGCAGCATACAGGAAGAGATAACTTTGTTGGGACAGACTAAGGAAACCTTTATGGAAGAAGTAAGTAAAATGACGACTCTGGAAGCACTACACACTGAAAGGGGTTCTGTGAGTATGCTTGAGGTGAGAAACCCAGCAGCAAAGACACTGCAGACAAAACAAAGACCTTAATGAAACTGTAGCAAAAAGGATTAAGAAATATCTCAACATAGGCAAATGTCCTGCCCCAGGGATACAGGTAATAGCCTTAATAATAAACAATCCTATGAAGAAAATTATCAGATGCGAGGGGTGTGATGTCACCAAAGTAAAATATTAAGTGCAATTTGCTAACCTAATGAAATGTTAACTTTTCATAAATCAGACTGCACATTAGACATAAAATTGCTGCTTTTAAGGTTTAATTTCTAAAAGATAATTTCTAAAAGATAAGGTAGGGAAAAGCGTGATTCCTTAAAACCTGAAATTACATAACACTAAAAATGGCATTACA
Source organism: Ursus maritimus (assembly GCF_017311325.1). Taxonomy (NCBI): domain Eukaryota; kingdom Metazoa; phylum Chordata; class Mammalia; order Carnivora; family Ursidae; genus Ursus; species Ursus maritimus. The sequence goes on from NW_024425563.1 coordinate 84,364,807, forward strand.
AAGCAAAATTTCTTATACATTGGAAGATTAAAGATTTACCAAAAAATTATTATAATAAATCATATAAAACATATAACAGTTGAAAACATTAAGTTAGGATAAACATTAAAATTTTAAAAAGCAAAGGCAAAGAAAAGGTCTTTCCTGAAACACTGAAATCATTCTCAAGAAGTGTCATTTTAATTAAGTTAGTTTAAATTTTTGTGGGGAAATTATTATCCCCCTTTTTGGTTTCTATTACCTATTAAGGCATATTCTTTTGTCAATAATTTTCATATTTTAACCATTTTCCACAGCTGTTTTTCTTGTCTACTGTGCCAAACTCAAATTCAAATGAATGAAATTCAAATGAATATGAAAGTAGCCCAGGGAGTGGATTTTGTTTTTCGAAGTGAGGATTTAGATTTGGTGCCAGGAAGTACAGAATAAAGTTAAAAAAAAAAAAAAAAAGCTGTACTAGAAGAAGTCAGGATCTAGTAGAGGATATGGACAAAACTTGAGAAATGGGGGGAAAAGAGCTATGGGAACTAGTTAATATTAGTGTTAAGTTTGAGTCATATGTTGCCATTGATGTTTTTCCTCAGAATAAAATTTCTGGTTTTTAGTCCTTGGTTTAAAAATAAACAAAACTAAAGATCTGAAGCCTCTTGCTATCAAATAAAACAATATTTGCCTAGCTTTCATGTACTACCAGCAATACTGACCATAATTAAATAACTTTATTTTACTTTAGCTTAAAATAGTCAATCTGCTTAAGTCAGATGCCAAAGTATCTATTTTTCCCCTCTGACTAGCTCCTCGATCATGTGAGAGGCATTCACGAAGAAATATAACAAGTGAAAAACCTCCTGATACTTGGATATTTTTTAAACTTACATGTTAAATGGGGTCGTGCAATATTTACTTAGTTAATCTTTGCTCTGTGTACTATTACGTTCTTTGTTCTCATCCATGGAGGGGATGAGCTGATTATGTCTTAACAAGAGGAGTTCATGTACCGCAGTGAAGATTTTTTTTTCTTAATCTGAGAGGCAGTCACTAACAAGCTTCAGCTGGAAGTGCTTGATGTTAAAACAGTGTGAACCTGTTCCTGGGCTAATAAACTATGTTCTTTCTGCCAACAAAAGGAAATCAATTTACAACCGTAATTAATTTTTAACATGCTCATTATTTTTATACTTTCTTAGGTTGGTATCTATGTCAATTGATTTGTGAAATACTCTGTCCTGTTTGTCCTGGAGGAGATTTACAACCTGAAACATATTAAATTATTTAAATAAAAGAATATGCGATATGTTAATGCACGAGGGTCATACAACCCAAGAAGCACCACATTTGATCTGATTTCAGGTGACGTGATAGTTCATGAGCATGTGGCGGACATCAAGAGAGTTCAACTGCCAGTTCTGCACACACAAGGTAGAGCTGATGAGTGCGGCAGTGGAAGGGATAGGCAAATGCTGTCAGAGCTGCTCAACTTAAAATCATCACCTCTGGACACTCACCTATGGAATTTCTATTTCCAAAAAACAGGTGGGGAGTAGACTATTAGTCTTCACTTATGCTCAGATAAACAAAAATTGGCATGTATGTTTTTACATAGAGGACTAAAGAGAGCGCCTATAATCTCTGGAACTTATTAGCACACAAATGACTGCAAATTGTTCTTATCTAGGAAGGCCATGACTGCAAACTTAAGAGAATGGGAAACCATTCATTCAATGAGTGAATCTCATGTTGAAGGCACTGTGTGAGACACACAAAAAAAGACAAGGACCTTTGCAGCCTCAAAGAATTCAATATATCAGAGAAGACAAACACATAATAAAATGGTAATGACACAGTATGAGAGGGATGCTAGTGATACGTATAAAGTCAACTGTCTGATTATAGAGAAAAGAATGAGTAATAGGGAGGGAGGCAGATCATGGACTCATGGAGAAATGGCATTTGCGGATGTGGAGTGGGTGTTTTTCAGAGAAGAAACAGTTTATTGTGAATGGTGTAGAGGGTGAATAAAGAAAGTAGCAGAAAATGGGGCCAGTCTGTAAAGAACCTTACAGGAAATGTTATGGAATGGAGAATTGATTTTGCAGATAAAGTAACTCATTTAAAAAAGTGTAAGCAGAAAAACAAGATCAAATTTATTTAAGATTTATGCTGACGACTGTAGGGAAGACAAATTCAGAAGTACACGGTGACAGGGAGACCAGCCAGGATGCTGGGTGCAGTCGTCTAAGAGATAATGAGGCTACGTTTTTAAGGCAAAGGCAGCGTGCGTGGGAAAAAAGGAGTAAGTCCAAGAGACATCTGTACTTTGGAGGAAAAATAGACTGGCCTTGGTGACCAATTACAGGGAAACAAAAGTGTTCAGAAACGATTTCTCCACTGAACTTTTTTTAAAAAAACCTGTATTATCTTTGTTTTTCTAGCACCTAACACCGTGCATGCTACAAAGTATGTGCTTTGTTAAAGGACGAATAAATAAATGATTAGTTTTGAAATCTAGGTAAGGCTGAAAAACAGAAAAAAGGTTTAGGGAATAATTTTTGGTTTGGATGTATCAGTGTGTGATGAACATGGCACGTTCAGGTATGACCGTTCAGTTGGCAATCTGGTCCAAAACTAGAGAGGATACAGGCTAGAAATACAGGATTCAAAAGACATCAGCAGGCACACAGCACCTGAAGCTAAGGGAGTAGATTAGACAGTTGTGGGTACACTTATTTCCCTTTCTGGCTCCTAACACGGCATGATTACTCTTGATTCTAAGAATTCAACTCTCACATTTAGAGTGTCCAAGGTGAGGGAGCAATTAGGTTCTATAGATGACTTGGCAGTGAGAACCCCAATTTCTCACTATGAGAAACTGAAATATGTCTTTGTATGCGCAGGTGTGGCACCAGTTATTGAAATATGTCTTTGTGCAGGCAGGTGAGGCCAATGTCCTCCAAAGGACTCCAAATAGTTGTGAGCTGACAAGAAATCAAGACAACTGCTCACTGGAAATCCCCTTAAGCATCAATGTTTCCTCTAATCATCTTTTTATAAAAGTACTTAAAAATATAACACACATTTCCATAACGTAGATTTTTCTAAATCATCTATCAAACTATTCCTATTAAAACTCCTTTCCTCATTAAAACAAACTAGTCATGAAGCTCTAACTAAGGTATGCACTGCCTACATAGTCACTATATTAACAGTATAGGTTTTCTTAAATAGGCACACGCAAGCACATACCCCCATATGTTCTTTTGTGCTTTCAGGAAGAAAAAAAAAAAATCTGCCAAGTCAAATAAAATTTATTGGTGTTGAATACATTTCCCCCCAAAATGTGAACAAAGGGCATACATTTGGGATATTTATTAGAAGCACTACTAAGCTTTGAGAAAGGTGGCTATAAAATATTGCCTACAAAAATAAGGTACCAATGTATTATTTTACTCAGAAGTTGAAAGTATAATTTATGCAATTTTTTTTATCCCTTAGGCAGTATTTCACATGTCACCCTTAAGCAATGGTTCCATTTTTCCAGAATTCAGTAAAAATGCCTATTGCTGGGCTAATATATTCACAAAGGCAAAGTGGCTACACTGAAGAAATTTAATACCAGGTTTAGGGAAGACAAGAGAAGAGGAGAGTAGGGGTAAACACTGTTCTTTTACAAATGACAACAAGAAATTCAAGCTTTACCTCTGGGCAACAGACTAAAATATACTGTGCTTTTTTTCATCCTTGGAAATAATTAATATTAGTATTCCTTACCACCAAAGTAACTTCACTCTTTTCAAATATGAAATATCCCCAAATAGTTTTTTAAAAATCTCAGGAAATAGGCACCTTCTATGGAGTGTCTGATGGCAGAGTAGTAATACACCCACATCAGGGGTAGGAGTGGACTTGAGAATCTAATTTACTGCACCAGTGGAGACTGAGCACCATGGCAGTTGGGCCCTTCACTGCTAGAGAAGGGTCTGCCTCTGTCAAACAGCACCCCTGCCGACCTATTCATCAGGAAGTAGGCATTAAGTAAGCCTCCTTTACCATGTTTGCAATGAAATGTCGCACAGTCTCAGTTGTCATTAAGAAAAAAATAGTAAGGGGGTGCCTGGGTGGCACAGCGGTTAAGCGTCTGCCTTCGGCTCAGGGCGTGATCCCGGCGTTATGGGATCGAGCCCCACATCAGGCTCCTCCGCTATGAGCCTGCTTCTTCCTCTCCCACTCCCCCTGCTGGGTTCCCTCTCTCGCTGGCTGTCTCTATCTCTGTCAAATAAATAAATAAAATCTTAAAAAAAAAAAATAGTAAGATTATTAGAAAACATTAGCATTCGAGATATTTTCTGTGATTTATGTAATTTACCTTAACAGCATCAAGTATTTAAGTTGGATATTACAGAGAATATTGGAATGCTGGAACAAGCCAAAAGAAGCATAGAGAACTTACAAATGAATAGGTTTTCACATTTTCTACTACACTAGTATGCAGGGAATTTGTTTTCAGGAAAACTGTTGTTTGCCAAACTTAATATAAAGAAAATTATCATACTTAAAGTCACTTCATATGAACATATTATAGCTAGATTTAGGATGTTACCCTTTATGTTTACAAGGTTCAAATTCTCACCTAATCAATACATGCATGTGATAATATTTCATCAACTATGATTTCTGATGTTATGTGACTAGCATTTGATAAATGTTATTACTTTTTCTGTAAAAATATAAAACAACTGTAATATTATGCAACAAACTAATTCTTTAAGGTAAAGAGGTTTATAATTATAAGTAAAGTATAAAATCAGCTTATTTGGTTAAAGTAGTTTTGGTTAAAAATTTACAAAAGTAGTTTGAAATATTGTATATAAAAGAGTGACAAAATAGGGTAACTTTTTTTCTTTCTTAAAGTATTTTATTTATTTATTTAGAGAGAGAGAGAGAGAGAGCGCGCGAGTGCGCGCACACAAGCTGGGGGAACAGCAGGCAGAGGCACAGGGAGAAACAGACTTCCTGCTGAGCAGGGAACCAGATTCAGGGCTCGATCCCAGCACCCTGGGATCATGACCTGAGCCAAAGGTAGATGCTTAACCAACTGAGCCACCCAGGCGCCCCTAGGGTAACTTTTAATCATGAAGTATTTGAAATACACCCATGTAACTTTTTAAGACCCCCTTAGTTTATAATAAGCCAAATATAATAGACCGCTTATTTGTCCATAACTTAACAAGTTTCAAGTCTTAACTGAGATTGTTTGATACCAACAGATACAACAGAATCTAATTTAGTTACAACTAAATTTAATTTGGTATTAGCAAAATTTAGTTATGACACAGGTATTAAACAAGCATGCTCCACAACACTAAGTTCAAGGCATGTCAGAAGGAAAGATTCAACAAACAGGTTTGTTAATTTTACTTGGAACGAGACATTCAAATACCTATACTATCAAAAAACAGGGACTACTGAAGTGAAAAATCCTATTTTTATCTATTCACCTTAAATATTTAACTATTAGTTTTCCCTTTAAGTATCAGTTCCTTCATTTAGCATGTCTGTCCTCCAGTAAATACATACATAGGCCATTAACCCTAGTACAAGCCAGAAGCTGATTTGGAACTCCTCATGGCAGGAATAGCATTCTCTTCACATTCATATTCTCTTTATCTAACACAGTGCCTGCAACATAGCAGGCCTCAGTAAGGATCTGTTAAATGAAATCTTAAGCAGAGAAAGAAAAACTTAATTCCAACCAGGGAAAAAAGAGAAACACTTTGAATTTGAAGTATGAATTAAAAGTAGATTAACTAGATTAAAATATTTATATTTAAATGTTTTTGAGTTAATATTAACAAAATCCCTTCTATACTGTAAAAAAAAACAGAAAATTATATAAATTTACTGAATAGCTACCTATATTTGAAGAAAGATGCCAAAAATCTGTTTTTGGTTAAATAAAAGGTTAGCAGCCCCAACAAGTGTAGTGAAAACATCTTCCAGCTATGGTAAATTAGAGATGAAGTAGCTGCTTCAAAAAGCTTTCACAGATAAAATACATTATCATTCTGCATTCTGACTGATGATGATTTGGAAAATATCACAATTATTAGTTTAAATATACCCTGTATAGCTTATAAACCAACAATTAAATCAGCAGAAAGCTTAAGGTTATCTAAATGCTACTACAATTAATGCAACCTTTATGGGGAAAGATCAGTTGATTTATGACCAAAAAATTAAACAGATATAACAAATACAGTCCAAATATATTCCATTATGTATATGGTATCATGATGTGAGTCCAAAAGCAGAGAAAGCAGAAATGGAAATGTATATTTTTGAAAAAACTATATCTGTACATTATACTTTGCTCAAAAAAAATTCTTTATACTCTTAAAAATTAAAATAAATGTGTAAGAACATTTTAATTTTTCCTTATTAAATTATGTACAACTAAACAGAAAGCCATTCAGAAATCAGATATTAATTACTGAAAATTACTGAAAAAATTCAGTAATTAATTGTCTATATGGTACATAGAACTATTTTTTAAAGGAACAATGTATGCTCCTTTTCTTATCTTTCAGCTACTTCTTGATATTAATTTAGACTGCAATTCTTATACAGAATATAACAATTATATCATTTTAAAACTTCTAAACTGTAATTACAGTGAACTATCTTCAAAAATAATTCTTCAAAATGCTAAATCAAATAAGATCAATGTCAGTATGTAATATATGTGTAATTAAATGTCCTTAATTTTTTAAAGATAATTTTCCCTTTAAAAGTCACTTTCAGAAACTTCTACCAGTAATTTTAGAAATAAACTCTTCAGCAAGTTTATCCTCGAGAAAAGATAAAGCAATATGGCTTAATATTTTTAAATAAGTAATATACATGACTAGAATCTTAAAGAATTATTCCTACTATCTTCACCTAAATATAAGACTATGGAGGAAGTGGGCAAGGATGAGTAAGAGAAGATACAGAAATATCAAAAAGGATGAAATAGATCATGCAAAAATTTCCAAAAAAATTATCATTTTTCTTCAAGGAAAAAAAAAGATAAAATAAAAAAGCATAACTTGGTTTTAATACGCTTTAAAAAAAAAAGGGCAAGTGATCCATTTATACAATGGAATATTACTCAGCTATCAAAAAGAACGACTTCTCAACATTTGCTGCAACATGGACGGCACTGGAGGAGATAATGCTAAGTGAAATAAGCCAAGCAGAGAAAGACAATTATCATATGGTTTCTCTCATCTATGGAACATAAGAACTAGGAAGATCGGTAGGAGAAGAAAGGGATAAAGAAAGGGGGGGTAATCAGAAGGGGGAATGAAGCGTGAGAGACTATGGACTCTGAGAAACAAACTGAGGGCTTCAGCGGGGAAGGGGTGGGGGAATGGGATAGGCTGGTGATGGGTAGTAAGGAGGGCACGTATTGCATGGTGCACTGGGGGTTATATGCAACTAATGAATCATCGAACTTTACATCAAAAACCAGGGATGTACTGTATGGTGACTAACATAATAAAAAAATATTATAATAATAAAAAAATGCATTTGATCCATTCAAAAAAAAAGGGCAATTCAACAGTATTTCTTTTAAAGATGATAAATGGTCTTCAATAACATATCTGATCAAATTAAAATTTGAACGTAATACCTCTGAACTTTACTACTTCCTGCATGTACATGGTAGTTTACCCATTCTAGCCACACTGACGGGAAAAAAAAATAAAAACACAAGAATTAATGCTTTGCCATTCACAAAGTTCATACACATATATAAGAACTACATTTGTTTCATGTGACTGACAATTTTTAAAAAGAGCCATGATCTTGACTACAAGATTATATTAAATTGGATAACGGTAAATTTACCTTAAAAGTCTCAGAAAAATTTAAAAACCATATTTCAATTTGATAAATCTGAGCATTAATCTAACATAAAACATTAAATATGCTAATATTCTTTTACCTACTTATGAGACTAAAAAATTAATGAATAGAATTTTATCTAAAACCTAATAAAGAATAAATTCAGAAGAATACCAACCACAATACAATACTGCTACTAATACTATTATGAATTTGATCATTATTCTCAATTGGAATTTTAACAACTTTAAAGATTCCTTAAGCTACTATTTTTATAACTTTTTTACAGAATAGATTTAAATAGATTTGAATAAAATGCAATGGAAATAAAATTGCACTTCAAGAAAATTGTGAACAATTTTGTGATCAATTGTGAAAATTGATCAATTTGTTATATGTAACAAATAATAATTATATAACTGGTAATTCAAACTAAAAGAACAGCACATTACTATGAAACTATGAAATAAATCTTTAAAACAGTTGCATATGGAATAAATGATTAGAAAAATAATACATTATCATCTCACATAGGCACATAACAGTCAATAGAAAACACTTTACTTCCAGGTGGAAAATACTCATGCAACACAATTCTTTATCAATCTTATTTACATTTTCATGAACGTGTACACATGTGTGCATACATACATGTATATATCATTAAACATCTTCAGGCAATTGTATTTTTGTTTTGTATTTTGTTTAATTTTGTATTTTGTTCAATTGTATTTTGTTAAATGTGTTCATTTAACAAACAGCTTTCTCTAAACATGAAAGACTTTAAGGAGTAAAGCTGTTTCCCTAGGTTCTTAAAACTAGAATGCAGCAATATCACCATCTAGTGTTCTTATCAAATAAGCACTGCCAATACAAATGTGGGCAGCCTTCTTTCACTTAAAGAATTAAGTGAACTTAAGGAAATTGCATTCCTATGGTCAAGAGTAAAGTGTGATGGCTGAATAATATGATAAAAATAGAAACGGTCACTGGGAATCAATGGGAAGGGGAAAAAAACCTGTGGGAGAAACACCCTTTTTCTGAATGTGAATTCTGCCACATTTTGTTTTTAAACACAGTATATATATGCTTCTTGATTTTCTTAGATACTTTATTGACCAAGCAAAAGCAGAGCTCAATTCCTTAGGGTTAGTTGCATCTATCCCTCAGTATTCTCTCACCCTTTGTATCCCAAATGGGAATCACTGAGATCAAGTCCTAAATGATTTATCATCAAATGAACACAAACAAATTCATTTAAAGCCATGTTTTAAATATATAAAATTATCATTTTGATTACTGCTAATGAGAAGAAATAAAGAGCAAAAACTTCGTTTAGGCTGTTACGTTGAAGAGAATTTAACTTCATTTAAAAAATAAAGATGCATTTAGGCCAAGTTGTTTCTTAATTACATTACAGACACTGCTGAAAACACAGACTGGTGATACTGTTCTTCTCTAACCAAAGCCTCAGAGCAGCTAGTAAATCTCCAAATCAGCAACCTCTTGTTGGTTTTGACTGTCTATCCCTATAAACCTAGACCTGCTGCTGGGAAAAATCTGCATCCAAGTCTGGTTGCTGCCAGTGATTTGCTGTGTGGCCTTGGGCAGATCTTTTAGGCACTGAGCTTCAGTTCCCTCTCCTTTTTTAAAGATTAACCTAGTACACAGCAAACTATAAATGCAAAACACTCTAGCAACATAAGGTACGATGTGGAGGGCATCAACAGCAAGGTGTGATGTGCGGTTACTTGTGTGTGTGTTACTTGTTCTGGACCACAGCGACAACAACTGCTGTCACTATGACGATACAACCCCATCCACTCTCAACGAGACTGGGGCGACAATTCACAAATGTATTTTGTTTTTTTCCCAGTCCCGTCCCTTTACTCCTATCATCTCCCCTTCTTAAATCTCTAACTAACTTTATCCACTGGAAGTAAGATATGTTAGCTTTATCTATTACTTTTCCTTTTTATTTATCCAATTTCTCATTTTTTTTGTATAATAAACAGGTATCACTTACATAAACTAGAGATACTTAAAGAAACAAAACTCCTACTCATTCTCCACAGCCCAGCTCCACTTTTATCCTTTTCTGTGAAGCTGTCTTTCTCTCACCCTGCCCAATCCAGAAGTGCTCTCTCTCTGCTCTAGAATTCTCAGCAGCACTATCCAGCATCCATTTACAGCCTTATACCATTATTTTTATGTATATGTTTTATTCCCCCAGAATAAATTACAAACTTTCCAAAAGGAATAAACATTTATTATCCTTCCCTCTCTCTCCTTCACACAAAGGTAATTTTGGGGCACTTGAGAAGTACAATCACATGTGATGCAAATGCCTTCCTTAACTCTCTACCTCACTTCTCCGCTTTGGTTCTCAATGATTTACTCATTGTGTCATGGTGGGAATACCATTTAACCTCTCTAAAGCTCAATTCCTTTTAATAAAGATAATGGAAGCTGCCTTCTGTTCCATAGTTATTGCAATAGCAAAAACGAAACAAAAAATCTCTACTATATGCAGAAAGCTTTTAAGAAAATGTAAAGTCTGATTACAAATTAATTTCAGGGGGTGCCTGGGTGGTTCAGTTGGCTTAAGCATCTGCCTTCGGCTCGGGTCATAATCCTGGAGTCCTGGGATCTAGCCCCAGGTAGGGCTCCCCGCTGCTCATCAGGGAGCGTGCTTCTCCTCTGACCCTCCCCCCTCTGGTGCTCTCATTCTCTCTCTCTCTTTCTCAAATAAATAAAAATCTTTAAAAAATAAATAAACAAATAAATAAATAAAGGGACACCTGGGTGGCTCAGTCAGTTAAGCGTCTGCCTTCAGCTCGGGTCATGATCCCAGGGTCCTCGGATCAAGCCCCACATCAGGCTCCTTGCTCAGTTGGGAGCCTGCTTCTCCCTTTGCCTGCTGCTCCCCCTGCTTGTGTTCTCTTTCTCTCTCTTTCTGACAAATCAATAAATAAAATCTTAAAAAAAAAATAGTCACTATGACTTAAAAAAAATCATTTAAAAATTTTTTTTCATTTAAAAAAAAAAATGGAAAAAGAATCCCTATAATACAGATTAAAACTGAATTATATTTTTAAAGTTACCAGCATTAGGGCCACCAATCTACCTATCTAAGGTAGTTATTTACATAGCTTAATAACCAACTAGACTACCTTTCTTCAAGAACACAATAAATGTAGATACAATTTTCTATAAATGCTGACTTACATAAAAATTATCTAACTTCAATGTTGAGAATGTTGAGAACATATCTGTTTTTGGTTCTCAAAGTCTTCTTTAAATGAAAAGTTAAAAGTTAGCATCATATAGGGGTGCTTGAGTGGCTCAGTCGGTTAAGCATCTGCCTTCAGCTCAGATCATGATCCAGGGGTCCTGGGATCAAGCCCCAGGGTGGGCTCTCTGCTCAGCATAGAGTCTGCTTCTCCCTCTGTCCACCCACCCTGCTCCCCTGCTCGTGCTCTCTCTCTCTCTCAAATAAATAAATAAAATCCTAAAAAAAAAAAAATTTACCACCATACATTAGATTATAAGTCAAACATCCATTCAGGGACTAAATTTATTTGCAGCAAATTTAAACATCAATGTTATTATTTACATATTTCTCAACCTAAAAACATATATAGAGAACAAAATGCTCATTGTAAAATCTGAAGTGCTTTTCAATACTGCTAGTCACATCATCTGATTTATCTTCTACCCATTGATACCATGCTAAGAACTGTTTTTCTGGACCATTTAAGAAATCTATTGTGACTGTATTTTTAATAGATTTTTTTCTTAAAATGTGAACTAAAAAAAATACCCTTAATGACTTTATTTTATTTTAAAAAGTCGTATTTCATATTTTTATGGTACTGCTGCCATCTAGTGAAAAATTTTGAGAACTTAATCATTCCAGAAAATTTTTTTTTTTAATATCATACTGTTGACATATATATAAGCAATAAGGATACTACAGATTACTTTCCTACAAATAAATTTTTTTTAATTTTGTGTTCATTAGATTATATTCTACATAATAATTCATCAATTTAATCATGAAACCACTTATTTAATCAGCAAGATAATTATAATTGTTTAATTTTAAAATTCCTTTATTGAAAAAATAAAACATCTGGAAACATCAAGTTGGTTTTGTCATCAAGTTATACCTGTAAACAGAAGCAAATTCAGGGATACCCTCAAAGATTCTATATTTGGAATTTTCAAGTACTTACCAAGAACACTGTTCATTGCTTAGTTAAAACAGTAACATATGCTAACTAAAAATCGAAATGCCTGGAACTATACCAACTATACTACCTGAAGAATTCCATAAAGACAGAGAGGACAGATAAGAACCTATTATTAAGCTTACCTGGGAAAAAATGTTTGCTGTTGGAGCAACTCTACTGTCCACGATACTATATAATATTGCTAATAATCTGTCTAGTGGAAATGGTTTTGGTCCGAGAAGATGATTACTTGTCTGTAACAAAAAGAACATGGATTTTCTTCTTGCAGAACTCACTTTCTGTACCACAAATTCCCAGTAACAATATACATATACCCCAAAGATCCTAACAATTCTAACTTCTACTCTCTACGTTAAAACCTTAGCTGATACAAAGACTTATCTTTCAACATTTTCTTCAAGATTTTCTGACTTAGCATAAACAGGTATTAAATAAACACCTCACAAGTCATCCATTCCTAGTCCTGAACATCACACCTATTTTGTTGTTATAACCAGATGGTAAGCCAGGTCATTTGTCAAAATAGTGCATAACCAAAACAAGGGTCCGGGTACTAACTCCTCAACTAGAACTTACTCCTTAGTTTTCACTATTCATTCCTTTTTGTGCCACCACCAGGAAAATACATTTGTTCACCATTAATAGTTCTAAAAAGATCAGTTATAGTAAATGCTAGCTTAGAAAACTAATAAAAGATTTGACAATTTGTGAATAAGCTGCTGTCAGCCTGAAACAATGTAAATTTAAAAACTGAAAGATCAGGGGCGCCTGGGTGGCACAGCGGTTAAGCGTCTGCCTTCAGCTCAGGGCGTGATCCCGGTGTTATGGGATCGAGCCCCACATCAGGTTCCTCCGCTAGGAGCCTGCTTCTTCCTCTCCCACTCCCCCTGCTGTGTTCCCTCTCTCGCTGGCTGTCTCTATCTCTGTCGAATAAATAAATTAAAAAAAAAAAATCTTTAAAAAAAAAAAAGAAAAAGAAAAAAAAACTGAAAGATCATAAAATGTGCATATTTGTGTACAAAGCCATATGGTACAATTTCTTGTCATCAGAAACTGAAGTGCTCAAGGTCTACTCTAAGATAATTTTAGTAGCACTGTTAGAATGTAATATCTATATTACTGATGGCAAATAAATGGAAATCTGTATTTACATGCATAAGAAAAATTATTTCTTTAAAGAATGACTGTAAAAAAAAGGCCTACACAGAATTAAAAAATGAAGTATGTGTTTACCTCAGCTACTTATATCTAAAAAATAGTTTAGAAATCATTTTCCAGGTCTTAAATTTTATATCCTTTCTCATTAAATACTTCAAGCATATAGAAAAGTATAGAGGCTGATATTTAAATAATAATGTGCCCAGCACCCAATTTGTGATATGTGCAAAGGAAAAAAAAAACATTAGATCACATTACAGGTAAACTGAAGCTCCCTTACACCCCTCTCACATCCCATTTTCTCCCAAAAGGAACCACTATCCAGAATGTGGTGTTTTTACCACTTTCATGACAACTTTTATACTGCTACTATAGATGTATTCATAAACAATATACAGCACTATCTGCAAGATAAATGACATATAATGACATATAAATGACATTATTTTGGACATATCACTCTACTAAGTTGCTTTTTTCCTTCAATATGTTTTTGAGGTTTACCCATATTGATACACGCACTTCTAAGTCCCATTTTTAAGCAACTCTACAGAATTCCATTTTATGACAATAAAATCTATCTACTTCTAAAATCTACTTCTAAAAATTCATCACTATAATTCATCACAAATTATCCTGTGATGGACCATCCTGTACATTTCTCCTTGTGCACATGTGTGAGTTTCTCTAAGTGGGACTGAGAAACTGAAGTAGAAAGCAGAGGGCAGAGACAATGCTCTATGATCACCAACACTTCGTCTGGGGCACAGGGAAGCCTACATTTCCTAGTTATCTTCTGCCATTAGATGACTGGGGGTGAATGTGACGTCACCTACTTCCAAGCCTGGCCTTTCAAACCTTTAATCTTCTTTTAATCCTTTAATCTTCTTACCCTTTGGTGGCCACTTTAGAAATCACCATGTTTTAGTTGGCATCACTACAAAAGAGGGCCACCCAACCCATACTCCACTGTGTCAGGAGTAACATATAAATCTTTGTTATGTTAATCCACTCAGAGTTCGGGGGTGGGGGGGTGGGGGTGGGGGTGGGTTATTTTTTGCTACAGCCCAGCCCAGCTTACCGTGACCAATTCAAAGTACACGCACATATTAACTTTATTATCGCCAACCTACAGAATACACAGGCTCTTATTCTTCTACACTATCACCAATAAAATCATCAGATTCTTTTTTTAGTTTTGCCAATCCAAGAACATGAAATAACAGCTGTTGTTTAAGTTTCATTTCTCAAAAAAATAAATAAAAATAAAGATTCATTTCTCTCACTAGTGAATGAGGCTGATAACCACGTCAGGTTTGTTAGACATTCAGGTTCCTTTTTATATCATTTACCCACATATCGATTGGATTTTTGCCTTTTTCTTACTGGTTTATATATGTCTTCTAAAAAATTCTAGATACTAATCATTTGTTACTAATCATTTGTCATTTGTGTGAGTTTAAGAATAGTGGTTAACATCGGGGTGCCTAGGTGGCACAGTCGGTTGAGCATCTGACTCTTGATTTTGGCTCAGGTCATGATCTCAGGGTCATGAGAGCCAGTCCCATGTTGGGCTCCACACTTAGCGCAGAGTTTGCCTGAGATTCTCTCTCTCCCTCTGCCTCTACCACAGAAGTATTGTGAATTCTGACCCCACATCAGTGTTAAGCCCTGGTTTCCAGCTGAAATTCTCAGGGAAGACTTTTGTCCTCCTTTCACACAAAGTCAGAGTTTGGCAGGGAAATTTCCTTACCAAATCCATTTGCTTGGAATGGAAAATTTTTCACTTTTCAAGTTTTCTGGTTAGAAAACACATACCCAATTTAAAACTAAAGTGTTCTAGAGGAATGTGAGGCATATGGTAGTTACTTTCCTCACTGAACTGGTTTGGTGTGTTATACATGCAAACTGGCTTCCCTTCTAGAAGGGAAAGTCTGAGAAATGCCTACTAACTCCACCACAGAGCTCATTAAGGAGAATGAAGGCCTGTAAGAATAGATCAAAAAGGAAATCAAATCTAATTTTTGAGGAGTTAAATGGCATCAAATTTGGTGTCAAGTTACACCAAGAAAAATAGAGACAGAAACTTAGTTATGGACGTTTATACTAGAAAAACTAAAACTAGAAACAATTCAGAGAACAGGGGAATGAGACTATGGGTGAAGACGGGGAAAACTGTTGCTTTTCTTCATAAACTGATGGGCAAATAATCTGACATCACACCCAGGCATTAGTTGAATTAAAAGTAAAATCTTTAAAAATCGGTGTCAGCTGATTTTTAAGAATTATACAACTGAAGATATATAGTATTTTCAAAACAACTGGTTTGTTTTGTTTTGTTTTGTTTAATTTATTATGTTAGTCACCATACATCATTAGTTTTTGATGTAGTGTTCCATGATTCATTGTTTGCATATAACACCCAGTGCTCCATGCAATACGTGCCCTCCTTAATATCCATCACCAGCCTATCCCAATCCCCCACACCCCTCCCTTCTGAAACCCTCAGTTTGTTTCCCAGAGTCCATAGTCTCTCGTGGTTCATTCCCCCTTCTGTTTACCTCCCCTTCATTCTTCCCTTCCTTCTCCTACCGATTTTCCTGCTATTTCTTATGTTCCATAAATGAGTGAAACCATACGATAATTGTCTTTCTCTGCTTGACTTATTTCACTTAGCATAATCTCCTCCAGTCAAAACAACTGTTAAAATAATTATTCGTGTGGTTTGTTTTTTAATGTGTACTGGCTTGATTAGATTGAGAACTTCATGAAGGCAGAGACAATGGCTATTCTGTTCTCCACTCTCCATAGCATCCAGCAGAGTGCCTGGCATAAAATAAGCATTCAATCAAGATTTCAGGAAGAGAGGGAACAAAAATATAAACTAATAGGTATACGCAGGGAGCTTTCAGTTAAGCTCAGATTTTAAAACATGAACCAAAGACAAAAGAGGCTACTATAAAAGTCAAATCAGTAAGAATCACATCAAAAGAACTACAGTTCCTTTACAACTAGAGATATTCCTATGAGGTCTTGGCTCATATGGTTCCCTCTGTCAAGACTGTCCTTCTCGGGGAGTGCTAGGATGTCACAGTCCTCACTGACCTTCATACAGCACTCATATCTCCCACCTCAAAATCTTTAAATGGTTTTCTCTGTCTAAAGAACAGGACTAAAATTCTTAGTCTTATGTTCATTCTTCAATTTTCTTTATTCTACCTATTCATTTGTAAATACCCACGAATATCACCAAGTGCTGAGACACAGAGGTGAATAGATGGGCTTCCTTCCCTTAAGGAACTGGTGAGTGACAAAATTCCTCCACAACCTGGCCTCACATGACTTTTCTCTGAAACTCACTTTACAGTTCAGTGGAATACCCCCTCTCCCATCTTTGCACATCCAGTTCCACTTTTTTTTTTTTTTTAGATTTTTTTATTTGAGAAAGAGCGAGTGAGAGAGAACACGAGTGGGGGGGAGTGAAGCAGACTCCCCGCTCAGCAGGGAACCCGACAGAGGGCTCGATCCCAGGACCCTGAGATCATGACCTGAGCCCAAGGCAGACACTTAACGGACTGAACCACCATGGTGTCCCAGTCCCCACCATTCTTGAGTGCCCATTCATATGCAAGCCCTACCACAGATCCTTCCCTGACCACCCCAGCTATAAGTACTCCCTCCTAACAATCCTTTACTACCCAAAGCACACACATAAGAAAGAAGGTACAAAATCAATGATCTGCCTATAGTGGAAAGCCTAATCAGAGATGTCTCAGTGAGGAGGCAATACCAGAAAAAATTTTCCGCTCCAAGCAAATGGATCTGGTAAGGAAATTTCCCTGACAAACTCTGATGCTGTGTGAAGGGAGGACAAAAGTCTTCCCCAAGAATTTCAATTAGAAACAGGGCTTAACACTGATGTGGGGGCAGAATTCACAGTACCTCTGTGGTCTGAAAACCTCCAAGGCTAAGAACCGAATTTCAAATGATCACAGGTTACTGGTGTTCTTAAGTGCCTGCACAAGAAGTAAACGTAAAACCTTTCAAAAAGAACACACCTCAGGCCTCAAAAATTCCAAGATGAAATTCAGGCAACAACTAAAAATAATAAAATGTTCAGGAGCAAGGCATTATGTGCATGAGCCAACAAAAACAGAAAATGGAGAATTCGTATATCGACAAGGACTTCTAATACCAGAATATAAGAGAGAACATAAAATATTTTTATGTTAAAGAAAAATGGGACTAGGAAAAATATAAAAGTGATGAGAGTTGAAATGAACCAATGAAACATCTAAAAATTACAAATGACGTTACTGGAATGATAAAGATGATGTAAACAGAAGAGACAAAGAGAGAAAGAACACAGAACTGAAGAGATCACCCAGAATACAGCACACAGAGACCAAAGGTAATAAAGAATGAGAAGACTTAAGAGATGAAGAGAACAGAGTGGGAAGGTCTGACTTATGTCTAATCAGTGTCTCAGGAAGACATATTACAATGAGGGAGAGGCTAATATTTGAAAAGTTAATTCATCAGCACTGAATAAAGGCATCGTTATTCAAATTCAGGAAACAAAATGAATCCCAATTAAAAAATTCAATTCCAGATCCACCATGTTGTGAAACAGTAAAAACACTAAAGGAAAATGAGAAGAGAACTTATAAGCAGCTAGAGAAAAACAGAGATATCAAAAAAGGAATAACAAATAGCGGATTTTTTAGTGGCAACAATAAAGCCAGAGACAGTAAAACAATGTCTTCAAAATCGTGAGAAAACACTATCATTTCAGAAGGGCATTAGAGAAAAACTTCTTTTAAGAATGGGACAGAGAAACAAGACTCACAGCTCCTATGTTACGAAGTTAACAGGTAGGACTTCTCCATCTTTTGTCAAGAAAGGCAGCGGTGGTTTCAATGTACAAAGCAGAACAAGTATCTGAGCAGTCCAAACGCTCCTCTGCCAATTTCAGTGTGGCCCTATACCCTGTCTTCGAATGTGCTCAGGGCCTCTGATTTCTAAGCTGTTCCAGACTCCCCAGGTCAAATCTGCTTGCTTTTGGGCTTAGGTGCCCGCCTTGTCGGCCTATTTAGTCATCTGTGCATCTACCTACAATGCTGTTCCAAGTTGTGCGGGTCTCTCATCCACTTAGTCCCTATGTATTCACCTTTCTTATTTCTTCAGGGTCACTTTTGTGAGGGTTTCAAAGGGGAAAAGAGGAAAACCAGCTGTGTTTAGTTAAAAATTCCACGGTAATCTTTTTCATCTATGAATTCACTAAAAGACCTTGTCAACTCACTTTTATCTCCAATACCAGCTCACTTGAATGTGTCTTTGTCACCACACTCGACTTAACAAAATACCACTACAACGTTATAATGGTACCTTATCAATAAAAACTTCTTACATCCAATAACTAATAAAAGCATGCATTTATCCACTTTCTACAGTATCCTGAATTCATGAGTTTTTCCCAAGAGAGAAATTAAAAGGTAAATACCTTTTCATGTTTCTTTAGAAAGCTGGTTTTCTTGATTTTCCCATGATGCTGCAATTAAGGAAAATAATTAAGATGGGGAAAAAAGGTGATACTCCACAAAAACAGAAAACATAATTTAAAACATGGCACATATATACTAATTTACATATCTTAGGCTTTCTTATTTTATTTATTACCACTTAAAATATCAACATATTTTTAGGCCGCTTTGACTTAGACTTCGATTATATACAAGATTACTTCTGTATGAAAGAGGTTAAAATAAAATAATGATACTTCCTAAGAGATTAACTTATTATATTGATTTAGTACAGCATATTTCTTTCTATAAAAACAAAACTTCCACAGATAAATGGGTTTTTATTCATCCCTTAAGGCAGGCTGTCAATTCACGTAAGAATCACTGATTGAGAACATTTGGTTCAGCATTTGGGATTTAACGGTGGAGAAAAAAACAGATGTGGTCCTTGCCTTCATGAAACAAAGACTAGTGGGAGAGATAAGCAAAACAACAAATAAAAATTTATTACAAATAGGGGCGCCTGGGTGGCTCAGTCAGTTGAGTGTCTGCCTTCAGCTCAGGTCATGAGCCCAGGGTTCTGGGATCGAGCCCTGCATTGGGCTCCCTGCCCAGCGGGAAGCCTGCTTCTCCCTCTCCCAATCCCCCTGCTTGTGTTCTCTCTCTCGCTATCTCGCTCTCTGTCAAATAAATAAAATCTTTAAAAAAAAATTCATTACAAATATATTTAATAATGAATCAAATTGCATTTTTTTCCCAAAAAGAAAAGAATTCCAAAATGGGATTTCTCCAACTAATGTACATGCAGAAGAGGCTTCTGAATGTTCTAGATAATGCTGTATGGAATGCATAGCACTACTGTAGGAGCTTTAGAACAATGAAGGAATTACCAACGTTAAAATTATTACCATCTCTCATACTTTACACAAAACATTATTTATATATTTTTTAATCTAGAACTATTACCTAAAGTATACCTGAACTCTTCTGTGAAGCTACCTACGTTCCCCATTCAGGTTGTGACCTTAATTTAAAGTCTTAAAGAGTAAGTCCTAAATGTACATTTAGCAATCTCTTATTCTAATATCTGCCCCTGAGAAACTTACAAGAGTTGAGAAATTTTAAAACATTCCTGGAATCTTCAAAAACAAAGTAAAAAGAAATAATTATTACCTTAAGGAAGAACCTCTTGTCAGTTCTTGCTGGATTGTATGAAGCAAGGTATGCAGCAATCAGAATAAACTTAGAGTAATAGGGAAGCTCCACATGAGTATATGCCGAGAGACCTACATAACAAAAATCTTTTATGAAGGCATTTAATAGGCTACCATTAGATTTTAAGTATCTCTTTATCTTTTCTCACTGATCTTTTGACTTCCATATGGTGTTCTCTGGTAAAAACGACCTACTCCTTGAGCTTAAAATGCCATTATAATGGGCAGCAGGAGTGGTGGTGAACATTACTATTAATCATATTCTTGCTCATTCTATTATTTTTGCTTAGCTCCTCCTATTCTGAAGTCTAAATCCTACCCATCCTGCCCATCAAAGCCATACTTTCCATTAAACTTTCCCTGCTGCTCTCCTATCATACCAAAATAATAGAAAATCTATCCCTACTATGAATTCCTACTTTGTGGATTTCAGTTACAGCCCATGTAACTTTATACATTGTATTAACAGTTAGTTGTACATAAATTATATTTCTTACCAAGCTATATATAATATTTGCTGAAGGAAACACATCTGGGTTTTGGTTTTGGGTTTTTTTTGTATCCCTACAGTACCCCACATGAAGGAAGTAACTAAATGAATGGATAAATAAAACAAAGGAGCCAGTCAAATAGCATCAATTTTTTACAGGAAAGGAAAGAATCTGATATGTACTGAACATCTAGCACAGACACTGTGCAAGGTGTCGCCTTATCACTGAGGCATCTCCAAATCTTTGCAGTAACTTAAAGTTAGACGTTCTTTTCATTTTAGATGAGGGCACTGAGTTGGGTTCGAGGTCATACAGTTAGGGAATTACTGCAGATTTTCTAACGCCGGCATCTACTCCTTTCCATTGGAACACACAACTGAAAATCACTTGTACACCAGCTAGGGCATTGAGAAACAAAACAGACAAAAGAGAATTGCAACACCACTTAATTCTATACCATTTCCTCCAACCACTACCCAGTGATCTACTTTTTAAAATAAGAATACTTTAGATACTCGCTCCTTGAAGTTGTTCTATTGGGATAAATCCAAAGTAATAGTTTCTTTAAATAAAACAAAAGCACAAAGCTTTTTTAAACATAACCAACAGGAATGCATCCCTCAAACTGGGTTAACATAAAACCCAAGAAATACATATATACTGAGATAAAATTGTGTCATACACCTGAACAAAGGCTTTTAAAGAAAATAAATTGCTTGATTTTTATATGACATAATCCAACATTTAGAAAATAGAAAACTGGTATTCGAATTATTTCCTCTCATAAATTGGAGTTTCACACTTAAGAGAAAATCATTAATTAAAATATCGTAATTTGTAAATTTTTTTCCAGAACACTATTTACTGACTGATGCTATCTTTAGTATTAACTTCAATATCTTGATTATCAGTAATCAATTAAAGAAATGTCTCTGGTAATTGTCTCAATACTTCCTTTGATACCTTTAAGTTGTGCTGGATCCGTGTCATCTTTCTGTACCTTTTCCCACTGTGAACTGAGAGAAAATAGAAGAGCAATAATGATTTGAAAATATAAAATCAATATACTGTACTTAAAACAGTCCTAGAAAAAGTAATTTTTTGGTTTAAGAAAACAGTCAATTTCCTTATAAATAAGACAATATATACATGCATGTTACATGTTTGCGCCTCAACGAAATCATTTAGTACTAGAACAATATAAACTTACATATCAATATCCAGATGTTATTTTAATCTTTTTTCCTGATCACAATTTTAAAGCTATCAAAAAGTACCAATAAATAAATAACATCACCTATCCTTCAGTAAAACTCCCAATGCTCCAGTTAGCATATTAGATGCAACTGTTATACACTATTTCTAACTCCATACAATCTTTCTTTTTAAAGATTTCATTTATTTATTTGAGAGAGAGAGACCGCACGCACATGGGTGCGCATGCGCACACAAGCAGAGGAGAGGGGCAGAGGGATAGGCAGAAGCAGGCTTCCCTCTGAGCAGGGAGCCCAACGTGGGGCTCGTTCCCAGGACCCTGGGATCATGACCCTAGCCAAAGGCAAATGCTTAACCAACTGAGCCACCCAGGTGCCCCCTGCATAACAATCTCTTAAAATAAGTACCATCACATCAGAAAATTGAGGCCGACAGGTTAAGCTGCCCAAGGATACCTGGCCAGTCAGTAACACAACTAAGACCTGAATCCTTATAGAATGCCTGCAAAGTTCATGCCATTTCTACTGCCTCACTCTGATCTTACTTGCAATTAAAACTATTAAACACCCTCAAATATTATTAAGAATATGAAGTCATGATATGACAAATCAAATTCATTAGGAAACACACTACAGTGCAGGAAAAAGACAGCCCTGACAGACAGAAATTTTAGCTGTATGACCTTGAATAAATCAATAACCTTCTCACCAAAAAATAAGGCAGTTAGATGCAATGATGTGTAAGAACCCTCTCAAACTCTTTAACTCAGTTCTTAAAATACTAATTTAAAAGTAAATGCCAGACCAGAACTAAAGATCCCAAATCAAACTGTATGTATTTTTTTCAAATCTGCAAGCATAGCTGAAAATTATGGAAATATAGGCATACCTCATTTTATCATGCTTCACTGTGCTTTGCCGATGGTGCATTTTTTTTTTTACAAATTGAAGGTTTGTAGCAACCCCCTGCATCAAGCAAGTCTACCGGTGCCATTTTTCTCACAGCAACTGCTCACTTCATGTCTCTTTGTCACATTTGGGTAATTCTCATACTATTTCAAATTTTTTCATTTTTATTACTCCTTATGGTGATCTGTGACCAGTGATCTTTGATATTACTATTCTAATTGTTTTGGGGTAACAAACTGCACCCACAGAAGATGGCAAACTTAACTGCTCCACTGACTGGCTATTCCCCATCTCTTCCTTTCCTTGGGCTTTCCTACTCCCTGAGACACAACAATATTGAAATAAGGCCAATTAATAACCTTACAGTGGCCTCACAGTGTTCAAGTGAAAGGAAGAGTCACACGTCTCTCACTTTAAATCAACAGCTAGAAATGATTATGCTTAGTGAGGAAGTCCTGTCAAAAGCTGGGACAGACCAAAAGCTAGGCCTCTTGCACCAGTCAGCCAAGTTGTAAAGGCAAAGAAAAAGTTCTTAAAGGAAACTGAAGGTGCTACTCCAGTGCACACACAAATGGTAAGAAAGCAAACAGCCTTATTGCTGATATTGAGAACATTTTAGGGGTCATGGATATGGACAGTGATACGGACAGAAGATCAAACCAGCCACAACACTCCCTTAAACCAAAGCCTAATCCAGAGCAAGGCCCTAACTCTTCAATTCTATGAAAGCTGAGAGAGGTGAGGAAGCTATAGAAAAAAAGTTTGAAGCTAGCAGAGGTTGGTTCATGAGGTTTAGAGAAGGAAGCTGTCTCTATAACATAAAAGTGCAAGTTGTGAAGCAGAAGGTGCTGATGTAGAAGCTGCAGCAAGTTACTCCAGAAGATCTAGCTAAGATCATGAATGAAGGTGGCCACACTAAACAAGAGGTTTTCAGTGTAGGTGAAACCGCCTTCTATTGGAAGAAGATGCCATCTGGGACTTTCACAGCTCAGAGCTGACTCTCTTGTAAGGGGCTAATGTAGCTGGTGACTTTAAGTTGAAGCCAGTACTCACTGACCATTCCAGAACTCTTAAGCCCCTTAAAAATGATGCTAAATCTACTCTGCCTGTGCTGTATCAATGGAGCAACAAAGCCTGGATGACAGCACATGTGTACAACATCGTTTACTGAGTATTTTAGGCCCACTGTTGAGACCTGCTCAGAAAAGATTCCTTTCAACACATGACTGCTCACTAACAATGGACCTGGTCATCACCCAAGAGCTCTGATGGAGATGGACAATGAGATTCATATTGTTCTCATGCCTCCTAACACAGCGTCCGGTTCTGCAGCCTCCTGATCAAGGAGTCATTTCACTTTATAGTCTTACTATTGAAGAAATACACTTCTCAAGGCTATAGCTGCCATAGATAGTAATTCCTCTGATGAATCTGGGCAAAGTCAATTGAAAACTTTCTGGGAAGAATTCACCACCTTAGATGTCATTAAAAACATTCATGATTCATGGGAAGAAGTCAAACTATCCACATTAACAGGAATTTGAAAGAAGCTGATTCCAACCCTCGTGGATGACTTTGAGGGGTTCAAGACTTCAGTGGAAGAAGTAACTGCAGAAGCGGCAGAAAAGAGAACTAGAATTAGAAGTGTAACTGAATTGTAACTGAACTGCTGCAATCTCATGACAGAACTTTAATACATGAGGAACTGCTTCTGATGAACAACGGCAGTGGTTCCTGAAATGGAATCTGGTTAAGATGCTAATGAAGATTGATGAAATGACAACAAAGGATTTAGAATATGATATAAATTTAGTTGATAAGTTGGCAAGAGCATTTAAAAGTACTGACTCCAATTCTGAAAGTTCTACTGTGGGTAAAATGCTATCAAACAGCACTGCAAGCTACAGAGCAAAATCGTTTATGAAGGGAAGAGTCAACAGATGCAGCAAATTTCACTGCTGTCTTAAGAAACTGCCACAGCCACCCCAACCCTCAGCAACCACTACCCTGATCAGTGAATAGGCATCAACATCATGACAAGACCCTCCACCAGCCAAAAAAAAAAAAAAAGAAAGAAAAAGAAAAAAAAAAATCACAACTCACTGAAAGCTCAGATGATGGTTAGCGTTTTTTAGCAATAACATTTTTTATTAAGGTATATGCACACTGTGAGGTTTTTTTAAGATAATCTATTGCACTCTTAATAGATGACAATATAATGTGGACTAACTTACATGTGCACTGGGAAACCAAAAAATTCATCTGACTCACTTTATTGCATTATTTTTTTAATTGCAGTAGTCTGGAACAGAACCTGCAATATCTCCAAGGTATGCCTGTACAGCAATACGGGAAATTTTCAGACTACTAGTAACCTATGTGGAGAGCAGACCTAGCACAACAAGCTGACTTTCAAAACAGATCACTTCCTCCACCTGATAGCTCAACATTGCTTCACAGATTATAAGGCATTTTCACATTCACTACTTCTTGTAAATGCAAATAAAAATAAATTTTCATCATTTACATTGTCATAATCCAGACTTTGAGACACTTCAAATTGATAACAGTTTCTTATATAGCAATTACCCATCTAATGTTATTTAAAGTTGCAAAGGACAACCAGGGGATAAAATGACCATCTTTAAATAACTTGATTCCAAGTCAAAGCACTGTATTAACTGAGGTCAAATAGCCTAGAATTTTAAGATGAACCAGGGAAGAAGGCTGGAGTCTTTTTTATAATTCGTCCAAATGGTTTATAAAAGCTGTACAAGCAACATATATTCCTAACAACAGCTTGCTGAGTCAGGATCTAGCCTTCTATGACTTTATTCTTTTTCTTTATTCTGTTTATCCCAATTATTTAATCTCGATTAGGAACTATAAAACATTTTTTTTTAATTTAGCAAATTTTATTTTACATGGGTGAAGGGTCAGGGATAGTAGGGGAAAAAATATATGAGTCACATCTTGAAGTAATTTGAATGCTCTCAAATGGACCAGGAGATATCACCAAAGTTAGATTGCCATTTTCCTACTACCCTATTGGAAAGTCTCACAGGTCCTTTACCAACCACATTACGAGAAAAAAGGGAACGTAAAGGGCATTCTATGATTTGACTACAAAGTTAACCAAGCAGAACAAAAATGCAAACTCTCCTAACTGCCAAAATTTTTTTTTTCAAAAAGACAAAGAAAATAACCACAAAAGGAAATTCAACAAATTAACATGACAAAGTTAATAAAGCCTATACACTTCTTACCAATAAATACAAATGAGTGTAATCCAACCATTAAAGAAAAAAGTTTTCAAAATGTCTCAGTAAGGCAGGAGGTCAGATTAGCAATGCTTATTTCTGTGCTCTACACCCTTCTGTGAAAGAAACACATTATAGACTATATATATAACTGTAAATATAAGTAGGCTCCATACCCAACATAGAGCCCCACACAGGGCTTGAACTCACAACCCTGAGATCAAGACCTGAGCTGAGATCAAGTACTTTCATTATTATGTAAAAATCATTTTACTAAGCATCCAAATTTTTCTACCTTTAAAAGAGCAGATCACAGCTTTTCTATTCTGTGGCTTCCGAAAATCCTCATCAGATGACTTTTTATTGTTGAAAGAGGAATAACAGTATCTTTGTAATGTTTCTATTTATTTAGAAACTATTAAATTCCTCCCTGAATTATAGCCTAATCAGCTAATTAAACGAAAATCAAAGTTAGTAAAGAAAAATAGTTACAGATTAAGGTATTTATGAGAGAAAAATGATAACACAACTGACCAGGAAGTGAGAAAAGCAGATAGCATTGTTGATGTTTTTAAATATCCTATATTGCTTTGTAACTGCGACTTAACCTATCACCTGTAAGGCACTGTATTATTCACAAATCATTTTCACACACATTCTTTAAATCTTGGAAGGACTGTGAAAGGAGGAAGCTGAGGCCTAGAGGTTTTTAGGTGACTTGCTAAGACCACAAGTCAGAAAGTGGCTGAAATGGAAATCAAAACTCTGTTCTTCCCACTAAATGCCACCACATTTCCTGAGCAGTTTCGCTGCTATGAAATTCTAGTAATAGACAAATGTAGACTTATGACTTGATTTACACATTGCTTTAATAATCAAATTTTCATTATACCTATTCAAATATCTAACACAAATATAAAAAACAAAGCTAAAGTTGATTTTCCTGTAGCTTTCCAGACTTAAAAAAAAAAAAATTGTGAGATATACACCTTACTTCAAGCTGTGTAACCTGTTGGTTAAAAATTGTCTGTCCTTCCCAAAATAAGAAGAAATGATTCAAAACTCATATGAGTTTTTTCCTAACATGAAGAAGGTAAAGGAAAACACGTACACTTTAGCAGATAAAATATCCAAACTAAAGATAGAAATATTATACACAGTAAACAGAAAGTTACCTTGATATTTCCCTGAGATAAACAGTCTGCATGGCTCTCTTCAAATGAGGTTCAATATTTCTCCAGAGCTTGCGAGTATCACGTTCATTTGCTACTCCAAAAGGGAGAAAATTTCAAAAATGCAGATCTTACAGAAATCATTTCAAAACAAATATTAATAAGTAAAATTACATAGTTACCTTCTCCTTTAACCACAGGCTCACAATATTTAGGAAAATTAAGTACTGCCTGTAAATAAAGGGAAAAAAAGAGAGAGAAAGCACTTTTTCACCACAAATAGGAATTATTTTCCAAGTACAATGTTTATTAGAATGTAGGCAATTTTATTTCAATATAATTACTCAAGTAAGATATTATTATAGCTTATTACAATAATAAAACAATAAATATAAAAAATGATAGTAAAACAACATGCAAAATACTCCTGAACTGGCTAAATCCTGCCTAATATGTTAGCCTCTAGATATAAAGTAATATAACAAAGCATAATTTGTAATTTTAGTTTATAATTCTGTCACAAAGGACCACAAAACACACAATACCACTAGCCCAAAGAATTACCCTGTTACTCTCCAACATTTAAACATTTTCACAAATCAAACATCAATTCATTCAGTACGATTCAAAATTAGGAGACTGGCAGCACCACCTGAGACTACTATAAATTCAAGTTCTTGGCACGATGCCAGGCATACATGATCAGAACCTCTAAGAATGAGATCCAGGAACCCATGTTTTAACAATCTCTCTGAGAATTCTATGTATTCCAAGGTCTGAGAAGTACTAATCATAATTACTTAACAGTTTTCCATGATCAGCACTGGAATTCTACCGAGAGGTAGTTCAAGCAAACTGATAAAAACATGCCGTTGCCATTTATTAATATTAACTTGATCACAAGTATTTCATACTGAAATGACTCCATAATGAAGCCTGGAGAAAGACAGACATAAATGTGTAACTATCCAACCTCAAATCTAGAAGATAACAGAGAGCTAAGAACTAACCTTGAAACAATTTTTCCTATTTTATTCCATAAAAAGCAATTGTTTAGGGCAGAAAAATCTTCCAAACTGTGTTAAGTGTAGAGAGGCCAACTTTCTTTCTTTTTTTTTTTTTAAAAGGTTTTATTTATTTATTCATTAGACAGAGATAGAGACAGCCAGCGAGAGAGGGAACACAAGCAGGGGGAGTGGGAGAGGAAGAAGCAGGCTCACAGTGGAGGAGCCTGATGTGGGGCTCGATCCCACAACGCCGGGATCACGCCCTGAGCCGAAGGCAGACGCTCAACCGCTGTGCCACCCAGGCGCCCCTGA
This sequence comes from Ursus maritimus, assembly GCF_017311325.1. NCBI lineage: Eukaryota > Metazoa > Chordata > Mammalia > Carnivora > Ursidae > Ursus > Ursus maritimus. Next base: position 84,393,209 of record NW_024425563.1, read on the forward strand.
GAGGCCAACTTTCTTAACTTAGTTTCAGGTTTTTGGATCTAAACACTGCTTAATAACAGTAATGTCTCAATGTCAGGAGTAAACAACTTGGCTAACTGCTTTTTTTCTTGGCCAAAACATCAAAATATTTGTTTAATCATTTACAAATAGCAGTAATGATTCTGAGATCAAGACCTGAGCTGAGATCAAGTCCGATGCTTAACCGACTAAGCCACCCAGGTACCCCTTGTGCTTTTCTGTACGTATGCTACACTTTAATCAAAAAGTCAAGGGGAAAAAAAGAAAAACAAACCTAAGTAGGTTATTTCTCCTAATTAAAGACTGCCTCCCCCTTAAGCACCTTTCACCAAAAAATAGCTCTTCCCTAGGTGGAAAAGACATCCTCATTCATAAATCAACCAGTATAAAGATATAAAAGAGTGGTGAAGGACACCCACTCACCCAGCCATCTGTCAAACCAAACCTGGCAATCAACGGAATGATAGCTGTTCTGCCAGATCATCCTTCAAATTTCATATTCTTATGACTTTAACATATGATGCAAGCCTACAGCAGTTTTAGTTAGCAGTCTCCATACCCAAGCCATGGTTTATGTTCTTGGACACAGGAAGATTACAATATATTTTTAAGTCCATGAACGTTTGCTCCGCAGAGGGAGGAAGAGAACTAAAATTAACTGATCCCCTTCAGCTATCAGGCATTCTACACGTGATCCCCCCGCCCCCCCCCTTTTTTTTTTACCTCACAAAAGTCCTCTGAGGCAGATATTATACCTACTTAACAAAAGAGAAAACTCAAGTTCAAAAAGGTTAAGTAACTTGCCAAGAACATACTGCTGGTAAATGACACTTGTGTTTCTTCATCTATAAAATGAAAATTCATGATAATGCCTTCCTTCACAGGGTTGTTTTAAGAATTGAGTCAATATTGGTAAAAGGCTTAAAACAGTGGCCAGCACACAAAAAGTACTCAATTATACTGGCTATTATTTAAGAGGTAGTTGTAGTCTAGTGCTTATGAACACATGCTCTGGAGCCAGACCCTATGATTCTTTATTCGCAAAATTTTATAATCTAATTCATTTTCATTCTCAGGGACCATTTTTCTCTAGCATACAATCATATCGTAAAAATAAAGCAAAAATACCTAATATGTATAGAAACATATTGGTGTGTACTGTCTTTTGAGTCAACTGAGAGCTAGGAGACAAATCTGCAACCATTTCAGAACTGTGACAGTTTCTTCCTTATCAAAAAAATAATAATAATTGTTTGAAAAATACATGAAAGAATTTGAGATTTGAGAGTGTCAGACTGTTTGAAGTAAAAATTACGTTGGGTTGGTCAGCTGCATGTTAGGCGAGTTATGTGCAAGGCAGAAGGCTCTGTAACTCTGAGCAGCTTCTCTGCGCCAGCTCCCTTCACTGTCCTGTGACCCAGAACCCACCTCTCCCCATGCTCCAAACATCCATGGGACGATCTACCTAGTCCCCTGCTCAAAAGTAAGATCGAAACTTCTATTCCCTAGAAAGTGCTGGGTCCTGGCTACATAAAAACCAGCTGTATTATTTTGTCAAAATAATTCACAAAAAGTAAATGATCCCCCCCAGAAATTATTTGTACTTTAAAAGGAGAATATTTATTCAAATAACTTAGTGTTATCAGTAATATCACTTAACATATTTTTATAAGCACTTTAATAGAGAATATTTCATTTTATCCTCATAAAATTCATCTGAGATATGTATTCTTGGTAACTACTCCCCCCTACTTTAAAAATGAGGAACCTGAAGTACATAAAATTACATACATTACATAGCTGGTAAGTGGCAGAGCTGAGGTATTTTAATATTAAGTCCTCTGCTCATTCTACCATACATACTTTGATTATGGGACACCCACTTCTTAGTCACTATGTCACTGGTCACCACAGGCACATGGTCTAACCACAACAAAAACTTGGCATAAGAAATTTGGAATTGGTGCGCCTGGGTAGCGCAGTCATTATGCGTCTGCCTTCGGCTCAGGGCGTGATCACAGTGATCTGGGATCGAGCCCCACATCAGGCTCCTCTGCTGAGAGCCTGCTTCTTCCTCTCCCACTCCCCGTGCTTGTGTTCCCTCTCTCGCTGGCTGTCTCTGTCAAATAAATAAATCAAATCTTTAAAAAAAAAGAAAGAAATTTGGAATTGCACTCTAAAAGATTACTAAGCTCTGCCTAAGCAATTAATTTTTCTGAGTAATTTCTAAGAAAATTATGATATTTAAAAAGAAAAAAGTGGGGCGCCTGGGTGGCACAACGGTTAAGCGTCTGCCTTCGGCTCAGGGCGTGATCCTGGTGTTATGAGATCGAGCCCCACATCAGGCTCCTCCGCTATGAGCCTGCTTCTTCCTCTCCCACTGCCCCTGCTTGTGTTCCCTCTCTCGCTGGCTGTCTCTATCTCTGTCGAATAAATTAAAAAAAAAAAATCTTTAAAAAAATAAAATAAAATAAAAAAATAAAAAGAAAAAAGTTTAAAATACAATAAACTTAATGTGTAACAGATTTGTTTTAAAAGGACCATGTAGGGACGCCTGGGTGGCTGAGTCATTAAGCGTCTGCCTACAGCTCAGGGCGTGATCCCGGCGTTCTGGGATCGAGCCCCGCGTCAGGCTCCTCCGCTGGGAGCCTGCTTCTCCCTCTCCCACTCCTCCTGCTTGTGTTCCTCTCTCACTGGCTGTCTCTCTGTCAAATAAATCGATAAAATCTTTAAAAAAATAAAATAAAATAAAATAAAATAATAAAATTTTTACGAAATGAACCATTCTGTGTTTGGCATTTATAAATGAATATAAAATAACTTGTTGGCCATTTTAAAAATTATAATGACTATTTTTTAAGACTATCATAAAAACAGAAAGGACAAACCTAAATGAATATTCGAAGTAGTACTTTACTTTCTCTTATCTTGTGCTACCTACACACTTAGCCTCCAAAAAAAATAGTACTTAAAGAAATAATTTATAAAGCAAATTTAAAAGCATATACATAGAAAAGATGCCTAAAAAGAATCCTTTGCAGGTGATTTATTAAACTTTCAATAACTATGACATTTACAAACTCTGAAACAAATAGTATCCACTTGAAGGAAAATATACCTTTATTATCCTATGTTCCACATATGGAGGAAAATAAGAACACTGCTACTTTTTTCCTGTGCTTACAGATCATTTCTTACATATATTAGTTTTACTAGTAGTAGTAAAAGCTTAAACCACCCTTCAAGCTTCAAGTTTATGAACATGATGTAACAATAACAACAACAACAAAACTATAACTTCATCCCTAAACAATTTCTCAGTAAAACCTAAAGGGTTAAAAAGGGACTGTATAAGATACCATATTTAAATACATATTTTCTTTTACACTTTATCTAGATATAGTTTCCTAAATAATTCTTTCTTCTTACACTTTACGCTCTACTTTGAAATGGCTGCAGGCGCAGATTCCCACAGGATTCAGGTAAGTTGTGGTAACTGCAGGTTACTTCCCAGGCAAAATGGTAGAGGACTGTTTCCCCTTGACTCTACCTCATGCAGGTACTGTGTACTAACCCCTCTCCTCTCTGTAAGCCCCTCTGCTGTCATTTCCTTTGGGCACCAGGGATCCAAGACGTTCAATTGCTGGAGAAATGTTAGTGATGAGCTTGAACTAGAAGCTTGTCTCTTCTTTTTTCCCTACTCAGAAGATGCTTGGTGTCTACATCTACATCAGAAGAAGCCTAAAATCTAAAACTTAGAAAAACATACTAAATGTAAACACGATTTGAAACTGTCACCTTCTTCTACATCCTGTCTCAAACACACATTCAAACACATACTGAATCCCTCTACGTGACTCTTTTCAGAGCAAAGAGTAAAACAAAGAAAACGTGCTAAAACCTATAGAATTTGTTCCTTTTAAAGTAATTGTTTTCCAGGGCGCCTCGGTGGCTCAGTCGGTTAAGCAACTGCCTTCATTCAGCTCAGGTCATGATCCCAGGGTCCTGGGATTGAGTCCCGCATCAGGCTCCCTGATCAGTAGGTAGCCTGCTTCTCCGTCTGCCCCTCCCTGTGCTCATGTTCTCTCTCTCTCTAATGGATGAATAAAATCTTTAAAAAAAAAAAAAAAAGTAACTGTTTTCCAGCCTTAATTATATTACTACTTTTTCTTACATCTTAGTATTAATGGAAGGTTTCTAAAAGGGAAACCAGATACTCTTGCCTCCTCCCCTTCATACCCAATTAAAAAGTAGAAAGATTGGGGCGCCTGGGTGGCACAGCGGTTAAGCACCTGCCTTCGGCTCAGGGCGTGATCCCAGTGTTCTGGGATCGAGCCCCACATCAGGCTCCTCCACTATGAGCCTGCTTCTTCCTCTCCCACTCCCCCTGCTTGTGTTCCCTCTCTCGCTGGCTGTCTCTATCTCTGTCGAATAAATAAATAAAATATTAAAAAAAAAAAAAGTAGAAAGATGAAAGAAAAATTAAAGTAAGTCTTATTACTTTATAAATTACCTGTGAAATATAAATAGCTTTACTACTCTTTTAAATAATGTTTTAAGTAATTATTCATATAAATATTAAAAGTAATCCTTTATATAAAGATAAGTAATTCAAGGTCCGTGGCTCATGAAAGACCTGTAAGTAAGGCTTCTGACTATCCTTAAGTTCATCTAGATGCCAGACCACTACTGCTACATACACAAAACCTGAGAGAAACGTTACAAAAATTAAAAGACATAAAATTACTTATTAAGCTTTTACACCTTCTGTTTCTCTTCATTTTGATTTTAATGAAGTTTTACATTTTCCGTAATTAGAAAAAGAGAAAGAAGGAAACAAAAAACACTCCTAAGGAAGAGTGAGAAGACATAACTAAAGATGAATGAAGGCTTTCTGATCAGATTGAAGTTTGTAGTAAGGAACAGACTTCCACCTACTTACGTTAGCCTCAAAAGGCCATATCCAAATTTCTAGAATAAATGTTCAGCTTCTAGCCTACCTCACAACACTTCTACATGGAAAAATATTAAAAGATGTACTTTTCTTTTTTTTTAAAGTAAAAAGCTCACTCACCAGATGTCTGAGCTCTTTCAAATCTCGGCAGACAGTGTAGAAAACTCCAAGAAGAATATTAATGTAGGCAGCATAGAAATCAGCTGAATACTCTGGAGGATGATCATGTGACAGGATCTTCTGAAGGTTCCCTGTTCAAAGGACACACATGAACTTAAGGATTAACCCAGCACCCAAAAAGTTATAACTTCTGGCATTTTATAACAAGGGTATAAAACAATAAATATACAGGCCCAACGACTATTAAGGAATAAGGAAACTGTTCCAAGAGTAGAAAAGTAACACAACTTTTGAAACTGAGGTAAAAGAATTATGAATCTAATATTCTAAAAACATTACTAAAAATTGCTTAAGACAAATATTAAACAATGGCATCTAAAGAAAATCTCAAGAACCTCTGCAGGCAAAATCAATATCAAGAGTGAAAAATAATATATGCTCTATTTCTTTTTCTGCCTAATTAGTAAATCAACTAGAAACAAGCAGGGGTACTACATAAACAACCACCAAACTGGAAAATGCTTTTCATTTTTTCAAAAATAAAAAGAATTCATAAGTTTTTATGAAAATTGTCATCTTTACTTTGTCATTCCTCCTTTTAAGAATCATGTTTTCTTCCTAAAGCTTTGGTATCTTTACTGTATTTCTCATCTATCTTAAACTCTTTATACAATATCACACATTTAGAATCCTAAACTTTATTTTATCCTGCTGGAAATATCCTATTGTAGAAGCACAGTTAAAATTAAAAGTGAAACAGCCACCCGTTATTTAAAAATTTCCCATTTTAGTACATGAAATCAATTAGTCATTCTTTCCTTATTGCAATTCCCTCTGGCTCCCTGGTGTGACGGTCTCTTTAGAGTCCTCAGTTAGGAGTTCTTTGACTAGTTCTACAGGTTCAGGATTTTTGCAATACTTACAAGTAAAAACTCTTATAGGATGTTCTGACCAAGTCAGGTTCCCTTTAAAAGGTGAGTATTTTTACCATGGATACTATGTCATTTACCATCAGCCCTTGACTCTACCACTCTCTTGTTCCTCACAATCAGTTAGATACAGGTGCAAGATCGAACAATATATATGGCCTATCACTGGATATATATTAAGAGAAACATATATATAGTTATATGTCAAAGGCTCTTTTAGATAGGACTGCTGACTGAAAAAACAAAACATAGCACACTTCAAAGCCCAGCCACATGCTTGGAATATTATCCTGAACGGATTCTGTATGAGAGACTTACTAGATCTGCATTTTTTATATCATAACCACTGAAAAAAAAACACACAAAGTCCAAAACTTGACTTTGGAGTCCATGTATTTTTACATTCTAATAGGACATTTTAAATTTAATGTTACTAAGCTTTTTAAAACCATGCATGGAAAAATATAGGATACACAAAGTTTCTAAAAGGTGCCTTAAAACTTGGGAGATAGAAGGGATGGATGGTCAGACAGATAAACATACAAAGGCAAAAAAGATAGTCTACAAATGCATGGATGCAGAAATCTGGAAAACAGGTTTCCAGCTCAGACTGCACTCCTAAGCTCCTCCTGAACATCTCTATCTAGACACCCCTTACCGGTGACTCTCAGTGCCTCACATGAAAGTTGGTTAGTTGTTACCATTGGCTCAATCCTGACGGAAGTGTTATAAGTGTTATAAGAGTTAGAGATCTCACTGTGTTTCTATAAAAATAAACCAGCTGCTTAGTTAAGACTACAGGCAAAACTGCAGAGTACAACTCTATGTTATGGAAGCTCGAATGGTTTGGGACTATTCAAACTTATGGAAAAATCCCAACTTTAACAGAAAGTCAAAAATAGTATGCTAACAGGTAGTAAATAAAGGGAAGGAGAAACCATATGACTGGTCTCCTGTTGTCCCAAAATTACACTATCAAAGTATAGTTTAAAACACAAAGAACAACCATTTCTAACTTGAAGAACTTCAGCTTCTAGTCATGAAAAAGTAAGAGGCTCCAGAAATATTTCCTGCAACAAACTAAAAACTGGACAAAATGTAAAAAAAACACTATTTTCAGACATCAAACAACAAGCAATAAAGGACTGTGATACCTGAGAAAAAAGGAAACAAATGAGCCATCAGCCAGGCTTTCTAACAAGAGGTAATTTTAGAACTGTGGTACAGAAAAGTTCCAAAAGGAGCCATTAATCCCAATGAGAACACAAAGACCAGAGTAGAGGGAGCTATCTAAGGCAGTCAGAATGTGCAGGGTAGAGTACAACAGAGAAAGAGCTATGGAAAGAAACAGCTCCAGAAATCTACATAGGGGTTCTCCTTGAGTCTTGCCTGAATACCAATCTCTATATGCACAGAGTAAAACCCTATAGGCCAAGCAAGAACTACTTCTGGGGTTAAACAATTAATGGAGAGTTGTCAGTAAAACGTTATCAGAGCTCACAAAGAACTGTAAATCATTCATACTGTCACCAGTCAGAATGAAAAAACTATGCTGAATACATGTGGCATTCAGTAGAGATCCCAGAAGGGCTATGTCGTAAAAGCAGAGCTAAAATTACCCCAGGAAAAAAGGCCACTCCAGAGCATCCCTCCAAAAAAGCTTAAAAATACCCCTAAAAGAGTCAGATATATCTTCAAGAAATTTAAATGCTTCCTAGAAAAATGTCCAACATACAACAAAAAACAGATATCTGTTATTCAATCAAAAATTACTAAATACACAAAGTAGTATAATGAATACCCATAATAGATAAAAATTAGTCAACAGAAACAAACCCAAAATGAAAGAGATCATGGAATCAATAGACAAGGACATTAAAACAACTATTATAAACATCTCATAAGCTCAAAAACACAAAGGAAAACAAAAGCATAGTAAGATCTGTAATGAAAATTCTAGTGGATGGGATTAACTGCAGATTAGACACTTGTAGAGGGAAAAAAAAGTCAGTGAATCCAAAGACATAGAGAAAAAAACTATCCCCGATAAAACACAAAGAAGAAAGATTTAAAATTTAGGGGTGCCTGGGTGGCTCAGTTGTTAAGTGTCTGCCTTGGGCTCAGGTCATGATCCCAGGGTCCGGGGATCGAGCCCCACATCGGGCTCCCTGCTCAGCGGGAAGCCTGCTTCTCCCTCTCCCACTCCACTGCTGGTGTTCCCTCTCTCACTGTGTCTCTCTCTGTCCAATAAATAAATAAAATCTTAAAAAAAAAAAAAAGATTTAAAATTTAAATAAGTAAACAGATTCAGTGAGACAATATCAAGTGGTCTAACATACATATAATGCAGTCCCAGGATAAGGCAAGAAAAGGGGGCACAGGGAACAAAGATAAAACATTTGAAGAAACAAGGGCTGAAAATTTTCCAAAGTCATTGAAACTATACAATTCATGCATCCAAGAAGCTCAAGCAAGACAAACAATAAAAGATTTTTTATTTCTTTCAAGTCCAAATAATAATTTAATATGGGGTTTATGTTGGGGTACCTGGGTGGCTCAGTCAGTTAAGTGTTCAACTCCTGATTTCAGCGCAGCTCATGATCTCAGGGTCATGAGCTCAAGCCCTAAATTGGGCTCCGTGCTCAGCCCATAGTCTGCTTGAGATTCTCTCCCCCCCCTTGGCCCCTCCCCTCTCTCATACTTTGTCTCTCAAATAAAATCTTTTTTAAAAATATGCAGTTTATAATAGAGAAGTAAAACACAGTACAAAAACAGCACAAATGTTGTGAGACAGGAAACTATAAGTCACTGAGATTTTCAGATTGTTTATTGGAGCATAACCTTTCCTGAATGATAGAATAACTAAACCAAACCAAAAAGCTGATGAAGTGCATTATAATTCACTGGGGGGGAAAAAAACCGCCTTGCCAAAAGATGAGTAGTCTGCATGTGGTAGAGATTAGAAACAAGAATTCCAAACTGGGACCCCTAGTGATAACTGCTGAGACAGGGCATCCTGAACATCAAATATCATATTCTTATAAATGGTATGTGTATCAAGTTATGATTGGATGACATTAGCCACTAAGATTATCCCTTTACTCTGGTTCCATGCTTACTCTAACTACAATTTGGCTTATCAATTAATGTTTCCTTTTTGAATGCCTTTCTATGTGATTATGGGTTGCTTTTTAAAAAAAAATCTTGGTATGTAGAAGGCCCTGAATTAAATCATCAGATTAAGCATGGCTCCATTATTACATACTCTCTGAAATTGGCCAGATCACTTTAATTAAATATGTCCCCAAATTCTCTCCATCTGTGATGCTTTGTAATCTTTACTTTCCAAAATTTTAAATCAAATTCTACAATTATACCATACTTCAGTACAACTTCACTAAGATGTAGAAAATCAGCTTTTAAAAAAATAATTTCCTTAAATTCTAAATAGTTTTTCAGTACTTAAACCCTAAATGGGTCATGAAAAAAGTTAACTTTGAACAGTGATGACACAGGCACAAAGGAATTTTTTTAATGAAATCCTTGATTTATTCCTTTTCTTCCTACTCTTTTCTCTTCTTCCTATTTTGCAATCTTCATGTAAGAGAAGCTATTGAAAATAAGGGTTCCCTTTACCTATTTTGGGTTTCTTTCTTCTATTTCAGTTAATTAGCTCAGGCAAGGTGTCCTTTGATTGCTGTTCCAGTGTAAGTAGGCAAAAATGTGTTTATCTTAACAATGAATGTTTACAGCTGATTAGTTCAGAGGGCTAGTGTTAATGAGGCCAAGGTCAAGGAATGCTATTTTTTCATAGCCTGCGTTATGTTTCACATTTATAAACTTTGAATCAGAAGCATCATACTTGTATAGTGACAACACAATACTAATCTACAAAACTATTCAGCAACACAAAAGGCTACAGTGTTCTTCCAAAAACAAAAACAATCAAGATCTATGAAATTTAAGATTAAATAAAAACCAAAAAGAAATAAGAAATGCAAGGCCTAGTAGTTGGTATCATAAGAGGAACACTAACGAAAAATAAAATGAGATTTACAAAGTTAAAAGATACATTCCACATAGTACTTAACCCAAATATATGGTAAATAAAGATTTTCACACAATTTAAACGTGCTTTGCCAACCTAGTCTGACTCTTATTTGTATGGATATTACCACCACAATATATACATCTTACTATACTGACTAAAAAATGTGAAAATACACCATTAGCACGAATATGTGAAGAATACTTATTCAAAAAACTTTAGTAACTATGTGAGAATAACCCCTCACAGTTCCAAAATAAAGCCTCTGTAAGTGCAGATACTTAACGTTTTATCTGAGATTGGCAGCAAACCTGAAAAGATTAAGACATCAAAGAATTTCATTTGAATATGGCTAGCTTAATCTTTCAAAAAACAAAAACTATTTTAGTGAATATCATTTGTCAAAACAAAGTTTTAAAATTTACCTATGCTATAATCAGGGAAATACAAGACAAATGGCTCAAAGCACCCAGTATTTGGACGAAACTTTTCCCAAACAATTTCACTGAGAAATAGAACAGTCACATTTCTGTCAGTCTGTAAAAGAAAGAAAAATAAAAGTAACTTTGCATTTAAAAATCTTAATCAGAGCAGCAATTCCATTTGAATTTTTCTTTCAAATAAACCCAGCAAAGTTACAACATATAACAAGTTATTTGCATATTAATAAGCCTTATTTATAAAACCTAATCAAGGAGCTCACCCACATGCAAATTTTCATACATAATTACTTAGAATTTCCATAAAACTTTTAGGTTAACCGACATTTCGGTTACCCATGAACGCTAGGACAGTCATACAAGGGTTTCTTTTATAGAAACCAAGAAGCGCATTTGCTTAATAATTAAGACGAGATCCTTTTATGGGAATTTTCAAGGAAATCATTAGCTTACAATCAATAAAAAAATGTGCAACTTAATATCTCTTATCATTAAAATAGCTACAGAAACCCAGAGAGGAAATAAGAGTTAAACAAAAAGGGATATGCTGTACTTAAAACCATATAGCATTAGGAAACTTTTAAGGGTTTTTTTAAAAGCTATTTTCACACAAACACATGAGCAAAACATGCTGAATATACATTAAAAACATTAAATACACACACAAAACACCACTGTAAAGTCATCTTTTGAAGTCTATTTGGAAGTATTATCAGTATACCAAAATGAACACTTAAGAAAACAAGCTCAGCATGTATATGTCCTACAGAGTGGCCACAAATGCCCTATGATGCTAGTTACATTTTATCTGGAGACACACTTCTGCATTTTCAACACAAATTTTAATTTTTTCCCATATTCTTTTTGACATCTCCCAAGTGACAGAGCAGGCATGATAGCTGTTTTGTTCTATAACTATTCTTAGGATCCAAACACATAAATTACACTATACTTTGATGGTGATTTACTATTTATTGATTCCTAACTTACATGTAATCTTATGTTCCAATTTTCATTACCTACCACTGGCTAACAAAGATAGCTGAGTTCAGTAAATTAATAATTCCACAAAAATCTAGCTTCTTTTTGAGAAAGAGGAAAGGATTTTTACTTTCAAATGTTTTTTGTGTCCTTGAATTTATTTCTATAGGGATAAAAAAGTATACTCTAAATACAATCTTGATTACATAGCATTGAGTGGTTTTGCTTTAAAAAAATGATCATCTAAAAGCATTTGATAACATCAGTTCAAAAACAGAAAGGATTGGGATAGGCCGGTGATGGGTATTAAGGAGGGCACATACTGCATGGAGCACTGGGTGTCACACGCAAATAATGAATCATGGAACACTACTTCAAAAACTAAGGATGTACTGCATGGTGACTAACATAACATAATAAAAAAATTATTATAAAAAAATAGAAAGGTCTAAAAAACAGATGATATTTATCTATCTGAAAGAATTTTAAGTTGGTAATGTTCACACCTCATCTCACCTTCAATATACAATGATATCTATCATAACTTAAACTTCATTTTGCTCAGATATGTAATATAAAAAACATGAAATGCTGGGGTACCTGGGTGGCTCATCTGTTTAAGCATATGACTTCAGCTCAGGTCATAATCTCAGGGTCCTGGGACTAAGCCCTGAGCCCCGAGCCGCATGTTGGGATCCCCACTCAGTGGAGAGTCTGCTTCTCTCTCCCTCTCTGCCTCTCCCCAACCTCATGCACACAGGAGCGTACTCTCTCTCTCAAATAAATAAAATCTTAAAAAAAAAAAACCCACATGAAATGCCTTTACTAGATTTCTCCTAAATGAAATATATTTTTTAAAATCAAGCATATTTCCAGAAATGTCAAAACAAGTCTCTTTTCTGGTAGAGGTGAGATTACTGTGAATCTTTTCATCATCTTCAGTTTCCATAATTACAACTAAAAAAAAGTGAAAGGCCTAACTACTATGAAGGTACGCATGATGACCATTACTAGGCATGAGGGGTAAAATGAGGTAAGCTATAGTGGAAGAGCAAGAGGGCAGCAAGAATGTACTCTAGACACCAGACAAGGAATCCTAGAGCAATGGGGACAGTGGATGAAGGTATGCAAAAACAAACAAACAAACCACAAATGCAACACAACGAAACAATAAAAAAATGCCTGGGTTGCTCAGTCAGTTAAGCATCTGACTCTTGGTTCTGGTTCATGTCATGATCTCATAGGTCATGAAATGGAGCCCAGCGCTAGGCTCGGTGCTCAGCAGGGAGTCTGCTTCAAGATTTCTCCCTTTGCCCCTCCCGCCACTTCTGCAGACACACAAGCATGCTCTTAAAATAAATGAATAAACCTAAAAATAGCAACAATGACAACAACAACAAAACAAAAAAAGCAATGAAGGAGGAGGTATCTACTCAAAGAGGACGGGTTCCTGGTCTTAGTAGTAAAATGCCAGGAGTTCACCTAAGTAGCAAAGGCTAGACTATGTAAGGAAATTTCCAGGATGACTACCAAGAGCTATATACCAGGTCTGTAACCCTATCCACTCAGAGCTCACCCCCCGCCCAATACTATTACTAAAAGTGGATTTTAGGAAGCAACCTCAGGCAGACAATGATATCAACAGCATTTGGAAAGCCTCTCTGAACCTCTAACAGTTTCTCAAATTTCAGTATTATGTTCAGTAAATGTTTAACTTTTCAAAGGTGGAAATGCTGTAAGCACTGTCTCTCCAAATATTAATTTTCATTATAATGTTACTTAATATGTAACACAGACATAAAACTAGATAGGTATAAACTATTTATGCTCAAAGTACTTATAGGATTATAGAACAAAAACAAAAATAAACCTATAAGTTAAATACAAAACTACAAAATCAATAAAATTTAAATTAACAGTAATTGAATATGATGATTAACAATACTGTTTTTATCAAACTAAATATTTGCTCACTTTTGATTATGGTACAAACAGGAAATAGCCACAGATCTTTTGAGTTTAGCATTTCTATACCAATTGGTATTGGTGACAATGAATTCTCTCTCCAGTTGTCTTTATTCAAACTTCTGCAAAACCCTGATTTGCCATAATATTATTATTTGGCTTTGACCTGACACATATGCATATTAAATCCATCCCTATTTTTTTCTCATTAGTCCATGACAATTAGAGTGGTATTAATACTATTCAGTGCCAACACAATTTATAAATTGAAATACAAAGCCGGTTTTGAAACTGACTGGCCATGAGGTAGAACTCAAGAGGCCCAGAATTGGCATACCATTCTTTTTCTAGATTACTGAAAAGAAAATTAAAAAATTCTTACATAAAGTCTAAAGTTTAGGCCCCCACCATTTACTCTAGCAAACACCTAAAACCTTTAAAAGAAAGCAGGGTTAGTCACTTCACAATTAGAAGTAAAAAGCTAAAATAAAGAATAAATGTTAGCAAGTCACAAACCACTTTTACTTTGGAAAAAATGCTCAACAACAGTCATAATAGAGAAATGCAAATTAAAATTATGTGAAGATTCATTTCTCACCTGTCAGACTGGCAAAATGAGAAAATATGACAAGACAATCTACTGATTAGGTCATAGGGCAAAAAGACTTTCATACATTACTTACCAATTCTTGTAACCTAAGAAACCCAGGCAAAAGATTTGCTTCCATATCTCTTAGATATTCTGCTTTATCTAGAACCTTATAAAAAAAAATGCAGTGTCAAAATCAATTTACAAAGCTCTCTACAAAACGTTAACATCATATAATACACAATTCAAGACTTGAATTTTCCATATTAAAAAGAAAAATTGTAACCTATGAATTAACTTTTAACTGGTATTTACATTTGTAGAAGACATTTCAAACAGGTCAAATTAGTAAATTAAAAGACTACTTACAATAGTATTTACATCTAAATTTCTAAATAGAAAATGAATCACAGCTACATTAAAAAGGTTTCTTTTCTAAATATACTATCAATGCTCTAAGGCTATCTTACTAGGTATAGAAGAAAAGTAACTGGATACATTTTTTATTCCATTTGATAAAAGTTAAATTTTTGTTCAGTTATAAAGCCATTGGTATTATATTATTTTAAAAGATACCTCTCTGTTATTTTAAAAGATACTTCTCTTTCACAGATATATGGTATATATGTTATATATAGCATATATGAATATAGCATATAAATAAGTAATATATATAGATAAAGCATATATAGTCATAGATAACATATATATGATGTATATAGATATGTGGAGAGAATGTATATGTTATCATGGATAATATAATATGATACCGGGAACAATGTACAGAGTAAAGATGACACGAGTTTGACCACGTTAATGATAACTGAAGCAGGGTGATGGGTTCATTGGAATACATTACACTATTCTCTTTATATGTTTGAAATATTGATAAAAAATGTTAAAAAAAAAAAACTTGCTTCAAGAGGTCATCCATTAGTCCATAAAAATAAAATCAAGGTCTTCATAACACTGTCTAAAATATTTACTCTAACCTTTGTCTTTACTTTTTGTTATGGAAATTTTAAAATACATACAAAAATACAGAGATCAGTAACTCCCACATATATTTCATCCAACCCCAACAAACATCAACATATGGTCAATCTTGTTTCTTCTATCCACCTCTTTTCCCCTTCACCATCTCGCTGGATTATGTTAAAGCAAATCCCAGACATACCACTCCATCTGTAAATATGTCAGTATGCAGCTCTAAGAGATGAAGAACTTCCATTTTTTTTAAAACATAATCACAGTATCTTTATCATGCCTAAAAAATTTAACAATATTTCTTAACATCATGTAATAACCAATATTCAAATTTCCCCACTTATCCCACAAATGTCTCCTTAGAGCTCATTTATTTGATTCAGGATCCAAAAAGGTTCATATGCTGAATCTTATTGTATTTGGTTTGTCTTCTAGTCAATTTTAAATTATAACATTTCCCCTGACTCTTCCTTTTTTCCTTGTTATGTATTTGTTGAAACCTGGTCATCCATTGTATAGAATTTTCCACATCCTGAATTGGCTGACTGCATCTCTTTAGTATCATTTAACATGTTCTTATATCCCCTGTATTTCCTGTAAAATAGTCAATAAATCTAGAGGTTTGATCAGATTCAGGTTCAAGTTTTGGTCAAGAATACTTCACGAACAGCGCTCTGTACTTCTTACTGAATCACATCAGGAACACAATACCTGGCTGTCTCTCTGTGACATTAAGATTGATTGACAGGTTCAGGTATTGTCAGCCTGATCCATCCATTATAAAGTTCCTCAGCAGCTTTTCACCAAATGATTTCTGCACCAATTGATGATCATTGCCTATATCTAGAACTTTCTTAGGTATTACAAAACTTAATTTTCTATGATTCTTTCTGCATTTGTTGGAGGACATTTTTCTAGAAAGAACTTTGCCTCATCTGCTATTTAGTTACTCAGAAATAAAGTTCACACAGGACAGATGGGATAAATGCTTGATTCTTTCCTTTTATCTACTAATTTTCAGATTAAGTTTGTGCCTCTATTAGTTTTCTGCGGCTGCTATAACACATTACCACACAAACCTTGTAGCTTAATACAGACTAAAAATGTATTTCTTCACAATTCTGGAAGTCCTAAGCCTGAAATCAGTTTCACAGAGCCAAAATCAAGGTGTCTGCAGGGCCACCACTCCCTCCAGCAGCTTTGAGGTAGAATCCATTCTCTGCCTCTTTTAGCTTCTGCAGGCTATTCTTTGCCTTGTGGCTGCAACGCCACGTAATTCAAGGCGAGCATCTTCAAGTTTCTCTTACTCTGCTTGCCTCTGCTTCTATTACTTGGCCTCCTCCTGTGTGTGTGGTTTAGTCAAATCCTCCCTTTGCCTCTCTCCTACACAAACATTTGTGATGACGCTTTGGGATCACCCAGATAAACCTGGTAAATCTCCCCATCTCTAGACCCTTAATGTAATCACATTTGCAAAGGCCCTCATTCCAAATGAAGGGTCATTTACAGGTTCCAGGGGTTTGGACCTGATATCCTCAGGAGCCATTATTCAGCCTACTCAGTGCCCTAGTAAATGAAACTCCCATGGTAACCAGTGAGCTGAGGTTTTGCGTTTTTTTATATATTTGTTTGGTAACATTATAAATTCATGGATTTTAACACATCTAATGTACTTCCACCTACTGAATTGATCGTTCTTTTTGATGGCCAAATTGTACCATGTTTGGCCAGTAGAAGGCCCTTCAAACTAGCTTCTGTGTCCTTTTTGTACCCCCAGCTTTGAGATGTAACTAACATATAACACTGCATAAGTTTAAGGCATACAACTGTTGATTTGATACACTTTTATACTTAAAGTGATTTCCATGGTAGCTTTGGATAACACCTCCATCACCTCATATAATTATTTCTTTTTTGTGGTGAGAACATTTAAGATCTATTCTCTCTTAGCAACATTCAAGTATATATAACACAGTATAGCATAACTATAATCACCATGTTGTATAATAGATCCCCTAGAACTTATTCATCTTATAATTAGAAGCTTGTACTCTTCGACCAACATCTCTCCATTTCCCTTATCCCACAGCCTCTAGTAACCAACCATTTTCCTTTGTTTCTATGAGTTTGGTTTTTTAGGTTCCACATATCCTTAAGTGTCGCTGCCTGATTTCTTTCATGTAGCATAATGCCCTTAAGGTCCATCCATGTTGTCACAAACGGCAGGATTTCCCTCTCATGGCTGAATAATATTCCATTGTATGTGTGTGTGTGTGTGTGTATACATATATCAATCAGTCTTAAGTATTATGAATAAAACTGTGATGAACATGGGAGTGCAGATATCTCTTTGAAATCCAAATTTCATCTCCTTTGTATATACACCAGAAGTGGGATTGCTGAATCATATGGTATTTCTATTTTTAATGTTTTAAGGAAACTCCATACTGTTTTTTCCACAGTGGCTATACCAATTAACTATCCCAAGAACAGTACACAAGGGTTCCCTTTTCTCCACATCCTTGCCAATACTTGTCTTTTGGATGATGGTAATTCTAACAGGTGTGAGGTGTTATCTCATGGTTTTGGTTTGTACTTCCTTGATTAGTGATGTTGAGCACCTTTCCATGTACCTGGCCATTTGCATGTCTTCTTTGGAAAATGTCTATTCAGGTCCTCTGCCCATTTTCTAACCAGATTTTTTTTTTTTTTTTTTTTTTGCTATTGAGTTGCACGAATTTTTTATATATTTTGGACATGAACCCCTTGTTCAGTAGATGATTGCAAACATTTCCTCCCATTCTATAGATTGCCTTTTTCATTTTGGTGATTGTTTCTCTTGCTGTGCAGAAGTTTTTTAGTTCAATGTAGTCCTACTTATTAATTTCTGCTTTTGTTGCTTGTGCTTTTTGGTGTCATATTTAAAAAACCGTTACTGGGGCGCCTGGGTGTCTCATGACTTTTGATTTAGGCTCATGTCATGATGTCAGGGTCAAGAGATCGAGCCCTTCGTCAGGCTCTGTGCAAGTGGGGAGTCTGCTTGAGATTCTCTCTCAAATCTTTAAAATTAATTAATTAATTAATAGTAAAAAACTGTTGCTGAGACCAAGGTCAAGGAACATTTTTCCTATGCTTTTTTTCTAGGAGTTTTATGGTTTCAGTTTTTATATTTAAGTCTTCAATCCATTTCAAGTTAATTTTTGTGAATGGCGTAAAATAAGGGTCTAACTTCACTCTTCTGCATGTGGTTACAGTTTTCCCATCACCATTTATTGAAGACATTATCCTTTACCCACTGAGCATTCTTGGCTTCCTTACCAAATATTAATCATATGTATATGGGAAGATTTATTTCTGTGTTCTCAAATCCGTTCTGTTGGTCTATGCATCTATTTTTATGCCAGTACCATACTGTTTACTAGAGCTTTGTAGTATAGTTTGAAATCAGGAAGTACAATGCCTCAAGCTTTTTTCTTCTTTCTCAACATTGCTTTGGCTCTTCCACCTTTTGTGATTCCATACAAATTTTAGGGTTGTTTTCTCTATTTCTGTGAAAAATGTCATTGGAATTTTGATAGGGATTGCACTGAATTTATAGATGGCGTTGGAAACTACAGACATTTTAACAATATTAATTCTTCCAATACATGAGATTCTGTGTCTTTCTGAATGACCACAGTTGTAGTTGATAGTTTCTGAGCTTTCTATTATGGCAAAATGCTCTAGGTTTATCTTGTACATTTTCTTTGCAGAACTGAAATTCAAAAAGCTGGGTTGTTTTAACATTTACACTTTATTAATAAATCTTATTGGAAACTATAATCATTTAAATTAGGAACAAAATTAAAATGCAAAGAATGTAATAATATTGTTTCCCTAAGTAGTCCAAACTGTTTTATGTTTTATTAATTGAAAGCTTGAAACAATCTATGAGAGTAATCAACTTAAGATATTTCATTCCTAATTAGACAAAAATAAAGCTAAAATTATTTACTCCTAAAAAGATATAAATTATTTTCTCCACTATGCAATTATACAATTTCCCCATCAATCTCCATTTAAATAACTCTAATCCAGGACACAGATTAATTCAAATAATTGGCCCATTTTTTATGCCCATTTTAATGCAAAACACAAAGCTGAAGCAATAAATTAATAGTTCATTCTTCTAATTTAATTTAGTTAACCCAGTATAATTAATGATTTTATGATATTCTAATAAATGATCCTTCTTCAAAAGCAATTTTCAGATAATATTCAGAGAAGTAAAAATTTTAATTCAGATCCAAACATTTATCTTAATAATTTACACAAAGGTATTTTAACAGGGGCGTCTGGGTGGCTCAGTCATTAAGTGTCTGCCTTCGGCTGAGGGCGTGATCCTGGGGTCCTGGGATCGAGCCCCACATCAGGCTCCTCCGCTGGGAACCTGCTTCTTCCTTTCCCACTCCCCCTGCCTATGTTCCCTCTCTCGCTGGCTATCTCTCTATCAAATTAATAAATAAAATCTTTAAAAAAAAACAAAAAAAAACAAAAAAAAAAAAAAACAAAGGTATTCTAACAGACTCTTGATTTGCACCACATTAAACACCGGCAAACTTTCTCACACTTAATGTTCAGCCAACTAACAAGTACTTACTGAACACTTACTTCTATCCAATAGATCTGAAAAATGAGTAGGGCCCTACTTACTTGTCAAGGTGTTTCTAGAATATTGATTTTCCCTCCTACCTAAAGACATTTAGCTTTGAAACTCCTTGTTGTCATCCACATATACTGAGGTCATTCCTCCTCATTCTTTAAATATTACGGCTTCTTACTAACACTTCCCTATTATGACCCTGTATTTTGGGGGTATTTCAAAACCCACATTAATGCCCCCTTTCTGATATGGACTCTTAATTCCTTAAATTTCTCTCCACCAGTGATCTATCTTGTCTCCTACATTATCTCACTGAAACACCAACTTTATTTCCTAGAACACTGGTTTTGAGGTATTGTCTGCAGCCCCTTCAGGGTGGGAAGGGTGGTCCCTGGTATCCTTTCAAAAGGTTGGCAAAGTCAAAACTATTTTCATAGTAATACTGAAACGTTATTTGCCCTTTTCACCATGTTGATATTTGCACTGACAGTGCAAGTAATAGTGGGTTAAGTTAGAGTTGCCTTGGCATAAATTAAGGTAATGGTGCAGAACTGTACTAATAATAGCTATATTCCTCACTATGCACTTGCATTTTAAAAGAAATTAGACTTCTACCTCCGAGAAGATGGGAGTAGATGTATTTTTTTCCTATTCCTTTTGCTAAGTAAAACCAAGAATCTTGAATATTATATATAAAACAAACAGGGCTCTGAAAGGTAGAGAGAAGACAGACCAGCTACAGGCCTTAAGAGCAGAGGAATGACAATTCACTTCAGAGAGTGTACTGCCTGAGCTGTGTTTTTGCCTCACACAGCATGTATGTGGAGCTGAAGAAACCAGCAACACAGAAAGGCTAATGAGCATAAACCAAAAAAGCCCTAACAAAACCCTGCTCTCCCTAGTCAAAGGATCAGGAAAGGGGCAACATAGTGAGACTTCCAGGACACTGCACTTACCCAAATTTTCCTTATACATCATTGATTTCTTCTCTGTCCTCATTTTTCTTCCTCATCTCATCCCATAACAAAGAGATTGCCACAAGATTCAGGCACTTGGGACTCGCCTCTTCTAACTCACTCACTCTCCTGGTGACCTAATGGTCTCACAGCTTTAAGAACTGCTACCTCTATACTCACAACTCTGAAATCATATCTCCACAGTGGGCCTCTCTTAACCTAAGACTCCAGTGTCCAAGTGCCAACTGAACATCTGTACTTGGATTTAACGTGCCCCAAACCAAATTCCTGATCACTCCCTCCCTGCCCAACAAGAGCCCCACTGTAGTTTTCTCCACTAAGATAATGACAACTCCATCCTTTCAAGTGCACAACAATTTTTGAGTCACTCTTAACTTTGTTCTTTCTCTCCTCCTCTACAGTCAATTTATCAGAAACTCTGTCAAAATATATTGAGACCACTTCTTACCACATCTACTGCTACCACCCTGGCCTAAGCCAACATGATGTTTTGCTTAGCTTATTATAAATGCCTTATGACTAGCTCTATTAGTTTCCTACAGCTGCCATAAAAAAGTGCCAGAAACAGACTTATTATCTCACAGTTCCAGAAGCTAGAAGTCCAAGATCAAGGTTTGGGAGGGCCATGCTTCCTCCAAAGGTGGTAGAGAAGAGTCTGTTCCAGGTCTCTCTCCTGGTTTTTGGTAGTCCCTTGGCTTGTGGCAACATAATTCCAATCTTTACATGGCATCCTCCCTGTGTGCATGTCTATCTCCAAATTTCCTCTTTTTATAAGGACACCAGTCATATTAAATTAGGGGTCCAAACTACTCTAACTTCAGCTTAATTAATTAGAACTGCAATGACCCCATTTCCAATTAAGGTCATTCTGAAGTACTAGGGATTAGAACTTCAACATATGAATTCTTGGAGGAAATGATTCAACCCATAACACTAGTCTGCATGCTTCTATCCTTGTACCCTTCATTTGATCCTCAACATTACTACTCTCCCCCATACTTAAACTATTCCAGCCACAATGGCCTCGCTGGTATTCTTTGAATACACAAAGTATGTTCCAGTCTCCTTTGTAGTCTTATGTAAATCTCTTTACCTGGAATACTCTTTTTTCACATATCTTCATAGCTTGCTCCTCACTTCCTTCCTTGCTCCTCAGGTCTCAGCTAAGTCATCATCTCTATTTAGAAAAGTAACTACTCTCCCCCGCCCAAGTGATTCTCTCTTACTCTATTAACATATTGTATCTGACATCTTACATATTAACTTGCTTTTTATCTATCTTCCTCAACTACACTATAAACTGCAGGAGGGCAGAGACTCTATTTTGTTCCATATTCTATCTCCAGTATCTAAAATAGTGCCTGGCATACAGGAAGGACCCAATAGTTATTTGCTTAATAAATAAAAGAATGAAACTAAAATGTGGAAGGAACTGTTTTATATATTTCAGGAGATGCAAGAATACATAAGATTTGGTCCCTTCAATGAGTTTACAACTTAGCTGTTATAATAAGGCATTATATTAAAATTTAATTCCAATTCCAGAGATAATCATTTTTTTTAAAAGGGCTCAAGTATTTTAAAAAATCCACTAAAAAAACACATTACACATTTTCAGTTGTCTGCTAATCATTTTCACATTGATGTAACAACTACGATTCATACTTAGCCACCCCAAAATCAAATGATTCATCTTTCCCCACAAACCTACTCCATACACAATTGAAAAATTTAACCTTCGCAGTCTCTTCCGTTTATTCCTCTCTGCATCTTCCGCCCCAAGTCTAGTCCAGGCCCAAATCTCCTCTAATTTAAACAGTGATAAGAGCCTGAAAATTATCTTTTGGACTTCAGTCTGGCATCACCTTCCCCCAATCCATCTATTTAACATGCCTTGCAGAGTAATCTTCCTAAAACAGATTTGTTGCTCTAAAATCCTCACTACCTCCTCACTGCCTAGTAAATGAAATATAGCACTTCAGCAGAGTTTTCAAGATACACCATGATCTGCCTCACCTACCTTCCTAGCTTTTTTTCTCCCCTCATACACTGTTACCCACTAAAACTGGACTATTTGCATTCCCTACCCTCTGCATCTGCATGCCTTTCCTTACATAATTCCTACCATCTGAAATTCTCCTTCTTCAGCTTCTTCCTATAATCCTTTAATCATCCTTTTAAGTCTATCTCAAATGTTATCACCTCACGAAGCTGTACCACATATGCCTAAGTCCGTACTTTGCATGGGATGGTTATCACTTATCATACTCCGCACATAGTCAAGTGTAGTATGTGCCACAACTCTTCCATTAAACTGAAGTTTCCTTTGGATAAGATATACATCTAAAACATTTTTGTATCCCAAAAACACCTTTGCACAGTGCAATACACATAATGAGACTTGAAACAAATATACAGAAATTGACCTAATAAGCAATTTTCAAATAGATGGAATAATGAAATTAAATTACTCACAATATATACAGTCTGATCCTTGAGACTTTCAGCTTTGGTTATTTGTTTAAACAAGCGAACAAAATCATTAAATGTTTCACAGGTTATGTGAGTAGAACATCCGCCTTCTGAAGACCTAAGATGATTCAATTTGTTTAAAATTTGTTCCAAAAGCAGCCTTGAGGTAAAGCATTCAACACAATTCATGAAGACATGTGGGAGCTGAAAAACAAAAATTTAAAAAATGTGTAAACAGAAAACAAAACCCACATATACAGTAATGGCTCCGTTGGATGTTTCCCAGGTGTCCTTCTACTCTACATCTCCGATCCCCAACCTGCTCTGTACCTCAGGAGGCTGACTACGACAGAATACATCACCCAGACTCTCTTATATTCTGGCTCTGGTTGGATTCAGTCAATGAGAAGAACCAGGAGCCTGAAGGAGAGCAGTAAGAAGAACAAAAGAATATTCCCTTAACCTACCCCTTATCCCTCAGTGGCCCATAATTCCACCATGGCTACATTCTTCCACCAAACGCTACAGCTCCAGCTGGGCAGCCCCCGTCTAAGGCTACAGCTCTTACCATGATCTGGTAACAGCCACTTCTCATGGTCCATTCAGGTCTAGGGGGAGTAAAAGCTCTCAGTGCTTTATCATCCCTTATTGGTTCCCTTAACATTTCTTCAACCTTTGTACAACAGTACCCTCAATAAACTCACTTCAATTATTTGAGTTTGCCACTTGTTTCCTACAGAGATTCACAGCAAATTTGTATTTTACTCTAAAGAATTCTTATAAAAAAACCCAAGTACATGTTAAAATTCTCAGTAGGAATTTCAAACTAATAATTTTAAGATAATATTCTAATGATAAACAAATCTAGATTGAAAAGAATTTTGAGAATTTGAAACCATAGTAATCCTCCTATGAGGATTAAGCTAGCTCTTCATTTAGATGAAGAGATCTAATTCTCAGATCAGAATGGAGGTTAATTCCAGAAGTAACAAGGAAACAAAGATTTGCTTACAAATATAGTCCGTTCTCAAAATGAAATCACAAAAGCAGTACTGCTCATTCTGAGCAAGATAACTTTCGGCATCTAGCACAAACAATGGAACCTATTACTATTTTTAGTGACATTGTCACCCAAAAAGGAAGGTTTTCTTTCTCTTTCAGAATAACAATGTAACTAAGGCTACCTTCTATCTCTCAGTCACAGTTTCACTAACATTTGCTAACCTTTTTTAACCCCTATTCACTGACGAACTAGAGTTCACAATATCACAAATAAAAATTGGTCAGAAATGTTTCATGTAGAAGATAGTCCTTCAGAGAAAGGTAAACTAGACCAAATAATCTCCCAGATTCCTTCCATTTCTAGGAGTGTATGAGTTTAAAAAGCAATCAGTTAACAGTTATTCTTACCTCTAAAGTTTTCAACAAAGTTTGTGTTACATAGGTCTTTCCACTGGCAGTATGTCCATAAATAAAAATTGATGGAAAGCTGAAATGATGCCTCTAACACAGAAAAGACAAGTATTAGTCTGCACACACAAAACAGAAGATAATTATCAACTCATGAGAAAGTTTTACGTGGCAAAGTAAAATATTCAATCCAAATTATTTCAACAGTGACCATACACTGGATCCATGATTACACTTTGAACTTAACCTGAATTCAATTCTAAGCACTTTCTCTGTTAAATTAAAATTTCTGAAAAATTCTGTTTGGTATATTTAGTATGTACTACATATATAATATGACTTATATGCTATATATACAGTATATATGTATTTATAGTTTTATTACTGTGCAGGTTTATATGTACAAACTCTTCTATTTTCAAATATATAGATTTCAGAGATTTTTCAAGGATAACTTTGACCATACTCCATTTTTATCTTAACTCTTTAAAGAATCTAATCCCACAGGCTACAATTTCACTAAACATTTTAAACAAAGTATATGCAATCACAAAGTTGGAAGGAATTTCACAAGTCCTCTGTTCTTTGGAAAACTTAATACTTTTAAATTATGCATATATATTTACCATGGCCTAAATGTACACACTTCATCAAATAAAACAATAAAATCTATATATATTTCAAAACACATATTCTCAAGAACCTCCTGCTAGATGTTAAGAGTCAGCTGCCTAGTGAAAAGTAAAGATTGTCAAATGCCCCTCTACTGGACTCATTCATACTACAAATATGTTTCATTCATTTATTAGACACCTATAAAATGCTGAAAACCATGATGCATTGAAGACTACAAATACCTGTTAAAGACAAAATCTGCTCTGGAAGAGTTCAGAGTCTAGTGGGATGTTTTAAAAAAGTAATTACAAGAATATTGGATGATGCAATTTCCATAAGAAAGTAGAGTCTCTAATGATCATTATCTACCACTGCAATAATAGCCATTTATTTTTATTATTTATTTATATATCCACATTTGTTTTTACTTTATTAATTTATTATCATTATTATTTATTTAACATTTATTACATTCTAGCCACTAAGTTACACATTTCCTTTTGCAAGACAAATCAGGGACTCAGATTTATATGGGAGAAAACTTTCTAACAACATATGCCAAAGCAGCCCCCAAATAGGCTTAAGATGGATGTTTCAGTATATGAATCCTTTTTTTAAGTTTATATCTAACAATCCTGTAAATTAACTGGCTCAAAAATGCGCTCCCAAGAATTAAACGCATGCTTGCTGAGCATTTCTGCTATCCAAATAATATAGTTCACCTTTAAAATTTCCTTCAGGAAATTTTTCCAAGCTACACGAAAAAAAATCCTGCCACATTGGTCTGCATCCACTATTTGTTGCTTAGTAATATTTCACCCTATGACATCTTTTCTACTGTAACTTAGAATTGTACTGAACTCTCGCACTGTTACTTAACCTTTCACCCTCATAAATCTCCTTAACAAACTGTAATTAGCCGGGATCTGGCACAGTGCCTAAGACAGAGAAGGTGCTCAGTAAATATTTGTTGAGCAAATAAATGGATCTGCTTAGAAATATGAACCGGCTTTTTTTCTTTTCTTTTTTTTTTTTTTTACAGTTTTTGCATCTCCCACATGCACAGCACCTTGAAGAAAAGCAATATTAACACTGTTAAATGTGATCTGCAGTAAGAGCAAAGGTCGAAACCCTTTCTGTGATCAACACCAAACCAATACTGTCATCTCTATTTGCCAATATTCTTTTTTCTGGAGGACGGCTCTAGTTAGGAGTGATCTGGTTTTATATCATCTCCAAGGAAGGAATGCAAAGAGCATAACCGAGAAAATATTTCAGTCACAATATGGATAACTCTAACTGAAAGCATTATAACTAGAACACTGAGGATGCAGTCATTGCAGGGAAGTAAGAGCTTCCCTAACTACTGTGCACCTTTAGAAGAAGGATGGTACTTTTCCATTAATACTTAGACTGCTATCCAACATTTTTAGTTGGATGCAAGTACTTAAAGTACTCAAGAAAGCAAACCAGAAGGTGGGCGGGAAGGAGGGAAAATGAGTATTGAGCCTAAACTCATTTACTCTCCTCACAGATAAGACGTATGTCTGATTAAGTTAACTCCATGTCTAATTAACGAGGCTGAAGCAAAACGCTCACTAAAGGCCACCAGAACATAAAAAAGATGAAGTTTTGAATTGGTGAATGCTACCTCCTGCCTATGGAGGAGTCCCTAGCTGTGTTCATTCAAAGACACTTAACCTCTTCTCTCAGGCATCACCTGAACCGCTACTCAAGAATTCTAGCCAAGATCTCTTCAAACGGCTTCCGCAATTCTGGAAAAGCCGCTGAAGTTTTAAACCTGAAGCCTACACTGGCCATCACTAGTCTTGAAAACCACCACCTACATCCACGCTTGATTTACACCTATTACCTCAATGAAACATGCGAACTTACTTTGGAAAAAAAAAATAATAACACTGCGAACACACCTGTTGTGTAAAATCTTTTTCAGCTGGCATAAGATACTAAGCAACTTCCAGTGGCTACTCTGGGTTAACACCGTCTCGAAAGCGTGGCGTGTGTAAAACAACCCGTCCTGGGCCAACGTCCTGAGGTGCCGGCCGGTCCTGCCTCAGCTGTTCTCTTTTAAAGGGACTAATCAGAAGTTACTTTGGGTGTAAGAGTGGGGTAGACTTACAACCACCCTTTTCTCAAAGAAAAAAAAAAAAAAATGGAGTACTGCCCCTCAATCCAAACACGAAGACAGAAATTTTAAAACACGTCGCAAGACCACGGAAATGTCTGCCTCCAGGATTTGGAAGAGAAAAGATAGTATGACCACAATACCTCTCCAAACAGGGACTGCAAGATGGACACTTGGGACTCGCGACAAAGCACCACGTTTTCCAAGTGAGGCATGCCGGCGGCTACCAGAGGGCAGAGCACCCCTCAGTCGGCTCCACGACCCAAGCCGCAACCTCACCTATGCCCCTAGTTCTGAGCTCCCGCCGGAAAGCGACTCGCGAGGGTGTGGGCGGGGCCGGCGTGCCCGTGCGTCGGCGTAACGGCAGCGCGCTCGCGGAGCGTCGCCCCGCCCTCATCTTCCAAGGTCCGAGGAGGCGGGCTCTGTTTTCCCCTTCGAAGAGGGGTTTGGCTGACGGTGCTGTTGGTGATTGGACATGGCGGGTGCCGCTTTTCGCCGTCCAAAGGCCGGGAGACCGCACCGGGATGCACGAGCAGGAAAACGGCTGGCAGGAGCTAGGGGTACCCTGCGGGTTCCTGATGACCCGCGAGCCCGTGGCTTTGATTTTCTTTCCTGCAGAAACTTTGAGTCCTGGAAGCTTTCATCCCGGAGCGCCGTCGAGGAAAAGAAGGCAGGCGTGCCGCCCTTCTCCTTACAGGGACTGTAAGGCGGACTGAGCTAATCCGTAGTATAAAGATGGGGTTTTTCCCCTACCAGGGTGTGGCAATTAGGGGTCTCTGGTGCAAAGAAAAAGTGTAATGGGATTGAACAAACAACTTGAATTACGAGTCTTCGCGCAAGCCTGAAACCGGAACTGGAAATGCCTCTCCCTCCTAAAGGGAGGCAGTTCTAAGGTGAAGGTGTTGGTGAGGGCGCCGGGAATAACAGTAATGCTACCTTTAGCAGAAGGCCTTCACGTGTATTTATTCGAGGAACACCTACTAGAAGCCAGACACTGGAAGATTCTGTAAATAAAAAGATACAGAAGTAAAGAGAAATGCGCGTGAAAAGAGAACTTGGGGTCCTAAAACTTAGGAACAGAGAGACCTCGGTAAAGTCTTTGAACCATTCATTTTGAACTTCAACTTCCTTATCATAAAATAAGGAAAATAATAGCTGGGGTACTGCTAGAAGTAAAAGATTATATACTTAGTACCTGGTACATAGAATTAATTGTGCACATCATGGTCTGATTCATGCTCTAAAGGATCTTCAGTTACTTATTCTCCAGTTTTTAACTAAATGATTTGTTTACCAAAGATCGATGCTTAAGTCCTAAAATATTGAGTGATAAAATGTGCTTTCAGGTTATTGTTTTTCAATATCATTTTGAGAGTCTAATATACATTGTGATGTACTGGCATCCCAGGGCTAATAAAACATAAATTGTTTAAAAAGTAATCAGGCAGAAAGAAAATCTCAAATAATGGTTGTGGAACTTAGCAATGGCATCAGATAAACTAGAAGTAAGCCCAAATGTAGATGGAAAACTTCAATATTTTGGGACAGCAATAATATAATTTTATGAAAGTTGTCATCCCCCTACTCTGATCCTTCTCATTTCCCATTCCACCAGATCCTCACCGAGTACAAGACCCTGTAGAACCTGTTCTCCTCCCCGCCTCACCGCTTCACTCACTTCATCTGCTTCTCTTCTTTAAGCTCGCTACCCTTCAGCTACCCTTCAGCCATACGGTCATCCTTGCTTTCTCTGGAACATGCCAGCCGTGTTCCAGCTTCTTGTGACTCTGAGCTTGCTGTTTCTCCGAGACAGTTTGCTCAACCTTATTCATGTGGCTCACTTCTCAACTCACATCTCTGCTCAGATGTCACCTTACTAAAGGGGACTTCTTTGACCACTTAAGTCTCTACTGTCCCCCACTCCCCTTTTTTTCTTTATTCACTGTACTTATTAAATATATATTTTACTTGTGTATTCTCTTTCACACTAAAATATAAGGTCTCTGAGGAACTTAACCTAAAAAAGTTCTAGTGCAGAGTAGGCACTCATAATTATTGAGGGGCTTGTGGGTGGCTCAGTTGGTTAAGTGTCCAACTCTTGGTTTCCGCTCAGGTCACGATCTCAGGGTCATGAGATGAGCCCCACCTCGGGCTCCATGCTGGGCATGGAGCCTGCTTAAGATTCTTTTTCGGGGTGCCTGGGTGGCTCAGTCAGTTAAGCGTCTGACTTTGGCTCAGTCATGATCTCAGAGTCCTGGGACTGAGCCCTGGGGAGTCTGCCTGTCCCTCTCCCTCTGCCCTTCCCCATGCTCATGCTCTGTTTTTCAAATAAATAAATAAAAATCTTTAAAAAAAAAAAAAAAAGATTCCCTCTGCCTCTGCTCCTCTCCTTCCCCCTCATACGCACTCTCTCAAAAAATAATAAAATATATAATTATTGAATTAATTAATGACTTATTCCAAATGACTAGCATGAGTTCTAATACAGAGTAGATATTTAACCACATTTGCTTTATGAAACGAACAAGTAAGGAAATATTCTTGCTAAAGTAAAACAAAAAAGTCCCAAATATCCTAGTTTTAGTTGCAAAAATGCCTTCTGTGCCTTGAAATACAGCATCCCATTTTTACTCAGTAGTCTGATTATCAGAGTTTTAGCCACTTTGAAGACTACCCTGAGCTCGAAAGAAAGTATAAATGGTTGTCCAAAAAATAAACAAGCATATAAATAAATAAAATTGGGTTAAAATCCAGTTTTATTCTGAAATGAAGCTACCATTAGGTCCTTTGGCTATTTACTATTAAGGAAGTTTGAATGTGAAGGGCCAACATGGTCTTTAGAAATTGTATAATAAAAGGGTGCCTGGCTGGCTCAGTTGGAAGAACATGCAACTCTTGATCTCAGGGTCATGAGTTCGAGCCCCAGGTTGGTTATACAGATTACTGAAAAGAAAGAAATTGGGTAACACATACTCAGTACCACATTACACTTTTGTGAAAGTCCCTCCAGGTAGATGAGGACATTGCTTAGAATATTATTTACAAATAGACCAAATATTGACTTTTTTCCAAAATAAATATATTTTAATAACATGTAAATACTAATTGAATAATAATTACCTATATGCATGAAGAAATATTAGGAAAAAACATAATATGAAGTAGATTTGAAAGTGATGTCATACTTAGGCAGATTGCTGTATTTTATGTACCTTTTCTAAACTTACTATACATCTCTGTAGTTCAACCTAAGCACGATGTCCACCTTTTCTGCTCCTTCCATTAACGACCTGTGATAGGCAGAATAATGACCCAAAGATAGGCATGACCTAATTCCAGGACCTGTGAATATGTTAGATTACATGGCAAAGGGGAATTAAAGTTGCAGGTGGAAGGAAGGTTATCAGCTGACCTCGACAGGGGGCGATTAGACTGTATTAACCATATGGGCCCAATCTAATTACAAGAGTCCTTATTAGTGGAAGAGGTAAGCAGAAGGAGAAGCAGAAAGGTAGCAGTGTGAGAAAGACTTGGACCGATGATGCTGGCTTGGAAATGGGGGGACAGGGACATAAGCCAAAGAATGCTGACAGCCTCTAGAAGCTACAAGGGGGAAGAAAATGGATTCTCCCCGAGAGCCTCCAGAAAGAAATGCGGCTCTGCTGAAGCCCTGATGTCAGCCCAGTAAGACTCATTTCAGACTTCTCACCTCCAGAATTATTTAAAAATTTGTGTTGTTTTAAGCTGCTAAGTGTGTGGTAATTTGTTACAGCAACAATAGGAAACTAATGCACCACCTGTTACATTAGAGTTCATCCTGATCTTTCTGCTGGATTAAAGTATATAGACAGTCTACTCTTTAGTGCTCCTATGGGTTAGTCTTTGTAGTAATCATGTTTGGCCATATTTTAGGGATATTAAAGTGGTTTAAAAGGACACTTGTCTCTACTCATGGATTTCAAGAGTGAGGATCATAACACAAGAGACCCTGAAGTATTATAACTTTTTTATTGCATCAAAATTGGGGAAAAGCCCTATCAAAATTACATCAAAACTTCAAATGCCAAAAATGGTGGATATTCAAGGAAAAGTTGTCAAATCCATTCCTATCACAGAGGATTTCAACAGAATCTCCCTAAACTGCTGTTAGATCAAGCAGACAAAAATAGGAAGGATACAGGAGGTCTGAAAAACATAACAACCTTGATTTACCAGACATACATAAAACCATTGCTTTTTTCAATACTCTTCCTCCACCCTCAACTCTTGGCCTGCGCTGTGGACTTAGAATTCAGAGATGGTCTCTCTCCACATTCTAGCCTCTTCCCCAGAGACAGAATGCTGCTTTTTTTTTTTTTTTTTTTTTTTTTTTTTTTTTTTTACTTGCTACTTGCCTGTCCAATCAGAGGGTGGGGAGTATTCTCTGCTGTCCTGTCCTGCTGCAGTCTTAGACTGGCCCCGGAACTTAGCAGTAGGTTTTTGCTCAGTAAACCTGTCCGTTTCCCCATAGTGGCTAAAGTCTGCAGTGTGTCTTTGGGAGATCTGATTTTGGGATTTCCTGCTCTGCTGCTAGGAGCAAAAGGTGTTTTCCATTTACCCTTCTCCCAGCTATGGTTTTAGTCTTTCACATATACTCCGTAGGTAAGAGGGTTCATTGCCTTTCTTCTGAAGGCTTAAGACTTTTGTTGTATACAGAGCAAGAATTGGGGCAGGCTTTTGTTCCTTTCCCAATTTCCAATATTTCTCGTTTCTCACTTCCTCTACCTTGAACCTCAAAGGGAAGCTTTCTCCTGCTCTGCCCTCCATCTTTCTTGTGAGCACCAGTGGAGGTCCATTTAGATGAGCCTATGAGTGTAAGCTCCCCTTATATCTTAGCTATGACTGGCCTTCACCACATCATTAAAAATTTTCGCTAAACACTTTTATCTGCTTCTATGGCACCTACCCTCTCCCCTACCCCCTATTTTGCTACTGGTGAGTCAATGCTTCCACCCAGCTCTCCTTGAAGGAGCCCGTCTTTCCTTAGATTTCATGCCAGCCACTTGGTTTCCCTGTGACCTTAGCTCTTCTTTAACCCTTGTGGGTTAAAGAAAAATTATTAGTTCATCCAGCTTTTCTTGGTAGAGTGGGAGTAATGCTCTTTCCAGATTTTTACAATCTAAATTATAGTGGAACTCAACTAGTTATTTTTTAAATCCAAGCTCACATATGTTCTCATTTCCCTTTTTATTTTTTCTGCCTTTGGTTTGAACGTTCCATCCGAAAGCATTTTCATCATTGACTCAAACTGTATTTTCTAGGAAACGAAACCTAAGACATCTGCCTGTTTTAAGTCCAAGCTCCCCCAATTGTCTCAACAAAACCTTTCCAGTCTCTCAAGTCTCATAGGATTTGTTACTTTACACTTGTATAGCACCTGAAATTCTCAACCTTGTATTATGGACTTGTGCTTATGCTTTTCTGGGCACCAATTGGATTAAAATACTTGGATTCATTTATTTATTCCTTCATTCATTAACCTAGCATTTGAGTGGAGTGCCAGGGATGCGGTGTGACCAAGAGAGATATTGTCACCCATCCTTGTGAAACTTACAATCTAGTGGGGAAGACAATGAAGACATAATTAGAAGCTTACATCCTGCAAACACCGAGTCTCAGTAAAAAATAATAAATTAATACTTATTAAATGAATAAATGAGTGGTTGAATAAATGTGTGAATAATAATCTTCTTCACAATTTTTCCCCTCTCTTCTTTGTACTACATTTAGCCTAAAATATAATGTTCCTTATGGTCCCTATTCCATTATTTGAGAATTTCACTGAATATAGCCCCAGGAAATATTTTTCACAAAATATCTTCTTTGATAAGTGATCAAAAAGTAGTTCTTCCTAAGTGTTGGATTCTCATTACAGGACCACAGTTTTCTGCGCTGCTTACTCTCTGAGAGCTACTAATAGATTTTAGAAGTCTTTTTAAATATTCCATTGAATAGGACAAATATTTTGAAATTCAGCTCAACTTAAATGTATTTCAATGAGATGATTTTTAAAATTATACCACAAAAGAAAAAGAAAGTAATAAAAATATGTAATGAAACTATATTCAAAGTAATTTATGCGGTGAAATATAAGAAAATCCAATATCAAAGTGAGATTAAATCAATATTAAGCAGAAAAAGCAAGTTAGTTAACTTTTCCACTGTAATAGCCAGATCCATTATTTTTACATTACTTCTTTTTAAATTTGCAATATTGCATTTCTAAGGACAGTTTATTGGACGGCTAATTTAACACTTCTTGAATGATATTATATTCACTTTAGTGAATATTCATGAATACATTCTTATGCAAAAGATAAATAATGAGGCGCCTGAGTGGCTCAGTAGGTTAAGCATCTGCTCAGGTCAGGATCCCAGGGTCCTAGAATCGGCCTCCTGGAGCCTGCTCAGCAGGGAGCTTGATTCTCCCTCTGCCACTCCCCCTGCTTGCACTCTCTCTCTGTCAAATAAGAATGTATAAAATCTTAAAAAAAAAAAAAGATAAATAATAAAACATAGGTTCTAGTGTTAAACAGATGAGTTAGAATCTTGGCTTCTATATTTATTAAATGTGACCTTAGGCATATTAATTTTCGAAGTCTTGATTCCTCATCTATAATGTGGGGGGAAATAAAAAAACGCTACTTCACAAGGTTGACATCTCTGTCTCCAGAAAGAAATGATTCTCACTTGCATTGAACTTCCTCTGCAGCCTGACTGTCCTTTGTTAGAATGCGAGCACTTCAATAGAAGGCAGGGATTTTGCCGGTTTTGTTCGATACTCTAACGCCAGAGCTTGGGATAGTGACTCGCATGTATAAGGTGCTCAGTTAATATGTGTTAATATGATATGCCCAGCACATGACAAATACCCAATATCATTATGATTGTAATTATTTAATTAGCCTGACCAAAATTAAACTTCTAATTCTTGTCCTGCTGCTACCACAGTCGTTCCATCTCAGTAAATTGGCACTACATTTTTCCATTTGCTTAGGCCAAAAATGTGGAAGTCATATTTATTTCCTTTTCTTCTTAATACCTCACAAATTCATCATAAATCCTGGCTCTGCCTTTAAATTACTGTTGTGAGATACTTCTCCATGGGTCTCTCACATTTCTCCATATCTTTTTTTCTTTTAAGATTTTATTTATTTATTTATTTATTTATTTGACAGAGAGAGACAGCCAGCGAGAGAGGGAACACAAGCAGGGGGAGTGGGAGAGGAAGAAGCAGGCTCATAGCAGAGGAGCCTGATGTGG
Organism: Ursus maritimus; assembly: GCF_017311325.1. NCBI lineage: Eukaryota > Metazoa > Chordata > Mammalia > Carnivora > Ursidae > Ursus > Ursus maritimus. The sequence goes on from NW_024425563.1 coordinate 84,427,804, forward strand.
GGCTCGATCCTGGAACGCCGGGATCACACCCTGAGCCGAAGGCAGACACTTAACAACTGCGCCACCCAGGCGCCCCTCACATTTCTCTGTATCTTGTGAGCAAGATATACTGACTGCATTTTTCTCAAGACTATCTCCTCTAAGAAGCTGGTCTGGCAAACAGCTTTGGAAAATAGAGATAGCATCTTTGGAGCAAAGGAACAGGCAAACATTTGGCCCAATGTTGTAAAGATAATATCTCCTTCAGGAGCAAAAAGCAGGCATGTTTACTGCCCATTATGAAAGACTCAGATTCCCCAAACTCAGGGTTCCCTCTCACGTAACAAAACCCACAGTGTGTGCAGTTGTTATCTGGTCTTTGTCGTGTTGCTTTTTAGGATTTGGAGCTGGGGCAATTCACACAAAAAGGCTGATACTGGGGCATAGAATTAAAAGTGTGTGTCATTGAAGTCTTTCTAGAGAAAATGATATCCTTGTGAATACTGAAATATGAGTAGAAGGTAGCCAGGTAAATAAGAAGAATGTATGAAGGTTCAATGTGTGAAAGAGCACGAAAACAGAAAAGTTTCAGGTGTTTCAGCAGAGCCAGGGTGTTGGGTACAAGATGGAGGGAAGGAAATGGAAGAAGACTAGGGGAGAAAGTCAAAAACTTTGGAGAGGTAAGAGTATATTAAAGGGTATGTATGACATAACATGGAGCTTAGACATGATCTTGAAGATTATGGGGAGCCACTGAAGGATTTTATGCCTGGATATTTGCACCTTGGAAAGATCACAGTGGCGGCAGTATTGAGAACATTGAAACAGGCAGGAATGAAAACACAGAGTTGTTGGTTTTTTTTTTTTTTAAGATTTTATTTATTTATTCAAGAGAGAGGGAGAGAGAGCATAAGCAGGGGGAGAGGCAGAGGGAGAGGGAGAAGCAGACTCCCTGCTGAGCAAAGAGCCTGATATGGGGATCGATCCCAGGACCTGGAGATCGTGACCTGAGCCGAAGGCAGACACTTAACCATCTGAGCCACCCAGATGCCCCTAAAACACAGAGCTCTTTTAAATCTCTGATTTAGTGAACTGGTCTAGAATTTTTAAGGAATTTAAACAGGAAATGACAGAAGCAGGGTCAAATTAAGGATTCAAATCTTTTGTTTTAAAGATTTTATTTATTTATTTGAGAGAGAGAGAGAGGGCACAAGTGGGGAAGGGCAGTGGGCGAGGGAGAAGCAGGCTCCCCACTGAGCAGGAAGCCAGACTCAGGGCTCGATCCCAGGACCCTGAGATCATGACCTGTGCCAAAGGCAGGTGATTAACTGACTGAGCCACACAGGTGCCTAAGAACTCAAATCTTGCAAACATTATGACATTTTCAAGTCTTCCCCATGCATATTTCAAATAAAAACTATATTAAACCATAAAAATATTTGTAAGGAAATTCAATTGTTTTGAATTATGTTGACTATAATCTTTTTTTGATATAGCAAACATTAAATTCCTTCCAATTTTTGTCTTGGTTTTTTGTTTGTTTGTTTTTTGTAATTCCTGAGATTTTAGAGAAATCATTTAACAAATTATCAGGGGAGACTTCCTCCTGCTTGTCAAGGTGTCAATTAATTACATGGTTTGAAAGACTCAGAACATGAAAAGACAAAAATCAAGGGTTTTTTTTTTAAGTAATTTTCATTTCTCTTTAACATTTTTATTACGTAATCAGATATCAGCTATGCACTGGTTTCTCAGTTCTCTATTGGTGAGGTTTCTTTCTTAGAACTGTCCCATAATTTTAATAATGAATGCCTCTCCTATCACAGGGATAGCTGATAAAATAATGTCTATTTATAGTTCAATATTGCAGACATGATCTTATGACTGCTTCCCAGGGTAGCTGGGGTGGGATTCAAATTGAGTGCCTCTCTTTTTTGTATCTGAGGTGATTGACACTTAAGATGTCTAAGTACAACTTTTCCTTTCTTATTCGGGACACTCAGAGGTGAACTTCTTCTATTGTCCATTAAAAATATCACAAAGTCACAAATATGTAAAAATTCTCATGACCGAACAAGAGAAGAAGATTCTGAAGAACATCTAATGTTTTAGTGTCTTCCTCTTGTATGACAACATATCAACTATCTCTTGGGAACAAGACAGGGAAGTTATTGGTCTTCCAGTGGCCATTTATCAAGTTCATCTTTTTCTCAGATGAGCATAAAATTCTTACATGACAAATAGCCAAGAGACTTGGCCCACAAGGTGGGAGTTTGATGGTTTCCTGAGACCCCATACTCTGCCAGTGCCCTAATCATGCAATGAAGCCATCTATTAGATGATCCGACAGCAGGAAGAGGAATGAAGATAAACAAGTGTGAGAGCTATTCAGATAGCAGAATTAACAGACTTGTTTGGTTAAAGAGAGAGGGAAGACAAGAATGGCTGCTAGGATCCTGAGTGGAGGTGGTGGCCACCACTAAGATGAGGAATGCTGGGCAGAGCAGTTTTGGGGGGACGGGGAAGATGAGTTCCGTTTGGGGCAGGCAGAGTTTGAGGATACTGGAAGACAAACAAATAGTGATGCCCAACTGGCTGAATGGTTCTGGAATTTAGGAAAACCATTGGAGCTGAACACTCAGATTTGACATTCCCTAACATTTAAATGGTTGTTAAATTCGTGTAAAAATTTATGTCATTCGGGGCACCTGGGTGGTACAGGCGGTTAGGCGTCCAATTCTTGGTTTCGGCTAGGGTCAAGATCTCAGAGACATGAGATCGAGCCTGCCTCTGGCTTCACGCTCAACTCAGACAAGTCTGATTAAGACTCTCTCTCTCCCTCTCAGCCCCCCTGCCCCGAGTGTGGGTGCCCACATGTGCTCTCTTGCTCTCTCAAATAAATAAATAAATCTTAAAAAAAAAAAAGAGAGAGAAAGAGAGAAGTCACTCAAAGAGAGTGGACAGAATGAGAAGATAAAAGAAGAAGAATATGGAAATCTGAAAAATATCAACATTCAGATGTGGCCAAAGAATAGAGTAACAGATTGAGAAGACAGCCAGAGAGAGTGCAGGAAAATCAGGAGTGAGGAAAGAGGCGTCATGAAACTAAGGAAGTTTAAGAAAGGGAATGATCAGCAGTGTCAAATGCTGCAGAGGACAAATGAAATGGATATTAGGATCACATAAAAAATGCTGTTCTGTGGGTGGTCTTTTTCCTTACACAATATTGTAAATACTTTTTTCATTTCAGCAACTATAGATCTGCATTATAACTTTAAATAGCTACAATGTAGCTGCTGCGTGGAATTCAATTGTATGAGTGCATCATAATTTATTTAACCAATCATCAACTGAATCTCGAAATTATTTCCAATTTTTGCCTTTATAAATGTTTTTGTGAATATCTTGGGATATAGACCAGGACATGGGTTCAAATATTTCCTTAGGTTAAAACCCTAGAATGGGAATCATTAGGTCAGAATATCTATAGGTTTTAAAGATTTTTTATACATACTTACCAAATTGCCTTCTAGTAATTTGCTCCATTTCGCTAAACCTGGGATTTCTGAATTAAGCCAGAGAGACTGGAAGAGAGGAGGGGGTGGTCACAAGCCAGGAATGCTACCTAATTCTGGGCAAGAGGAAATGGACATGCTTTCTAGAGAAAAGCATCTATTAACAGGGTCTCCATAGATTGAAACTTGCCAATCCTAGCACCTGCTATTGCAGGATAAATTGATGGACTGACCAAAGAGGAGGAGGCAGGCATGCCCTCCACATTCTTGAACAGTATGGGCAGAAGCCAAGGAGCATTCTCTGAGCCTGAGGCTATACCATCTGGAGAGAGCATGCCAAATTAGGAAAATCCCTCAATCGAGCAGGATTGTCAAGTAGAGTAATGTGCTTCTGGCTCTGGGCCGAATTCTCTGGGTTTTGCAGGCAGCTGCAGCTGTAGGGTGGAGAAAGAAAAGCCAGACGACTGATCGAAAAACCCTGGCCCAATCCACAAAACTGCCCAGGGCTGCGTACATGGGAAAGAGAAAAGCTAGCGCAGTTTTTAGAGAAAACCTCTTGGAAGGTCAATGAGAAGGGAAGAAAGCCATGAGAAAGATAATGGGTGAGGAGGACCTGGGGATGGGGAAATTTGAGATCCGGGCCTTTGTCCTTTGCTCTCCAAGCCCGCAGCCTCACAGTCCCTGAAGGTGAGGGTGACCCACCAGTCCTCCCCCCATCCATCCGGGTCGGTGCCGCGCTGCAAACCCGGCCATTGCAGAGTCAGACAATCACTTCTCTGGTTGGGTCTGTTGGGACTAGAGGAAGACAAGGTGAAGCTTGGTGGTCCCGCCTTCTCATCCCAAACCCTGGGTTGCTGATGCTCACAGAAGGGAGAACCCCACTTACTAGGCTTAGTTTTGGATCTTTTGGCTAAACCATGAGAGCTCATCACGTCTCCCTGACGATAGCTTTCAGAATGGAGGGCCAAGTCTAACTGAAATGCAGTCCAAAGTGGGCGGGAGGGGGTCGGATATTAAGGGGGCAGCCTTGGCCCTCGGCCCCTCTACCCTGGCAGGAGCCCTTGTCACCTGGGAAAGGACCTCAGCAAACCGCTGGAAGGGTGATGGAGACACAGATGGCCTCCCGCGGCTCTGCAGTTACTCCTCTCTGCCTCTAGATGTCGCCCTCAGAATCAGAATAACAAATCGTGGCTCCCTCAGAGCACATCAGTCCAAGAAAAGAACTCAGAAATCTACCTTACCCCCCAGGCACAATGACAAACCCTAATTGGTAGAATTTACACACATCCAACCGCAAAACTGAAGGGCTGTGGAGGTGGAAGTGGGGGCAAATAATTGCTTTCTCTTTCTGCGTGTCAGATATATGAGGAGACCAGAAATTAGGGGCTGGAATTACGGTAAAACATTTAAGCTACCTGAAAAAGAATCCATCTCTCTGTGCCCTGGGCAAGGAACTACTTTGGGCTAGTGGCTACCTCAAACCCTCAACAAGAGGGGTTGTATCCTCTTCCTGGCCTCAAGATCTCCAAGGTGCCTGGTAGCGAGGTTCCCAGAAAACTCCTGTAAACAGCTGACATCTGTATCAGCATTTCCTGGAAACCAAGTAACCTGCAGTTGCCCCATGGAGAAATTTATTCTCCTGCTTGCCCACTAAAAAGGGAGCCAGGAGGAGGCGGGTGTCTCTTTGCTGCAAACTTGGTTGTGTGGCCTACAGTAGCATAGATTTCTAGGGGATGGAGGAAGAATTAGGACACCAAGGTCCTTGCTTGATGCTTTTGGTTTGTGAGTGTCCCCCCAATAAAGCATATTCCCTACCATGTCATGTGATATTGCGGAATTCACCTTTATCCACCTCACCACACTGCAGAAAAGCAAAAACAAACAGAAGATCATAAACGCGGCCCAAGAGAAAAGTCAGATACCTAGCACGAAACCACAAATAGACTGTAGATTCCTACTCAACGACAAAGACCAGGAAAGGAAGACCATATACAAAGAGCTGAGAGAAAATATCTCTCTCAAATTGTGTGCCCAGAAAACCTCCTATCAAGAATGGGAGCCAAATAAATGAATAAATCTGTTTTGGTAAATAGACACTTAGAGAGTTTGTCACCAACAGATCTATACTTAAGTTACCTGTGAAAGATGAACTTCAAGAAGAAGGAAAATTATATCAAAAGGAAGGTCAGAAAATGCAAGAAGAAATATTAAGGAAAGAGAGTGGTAAACAAATCTAAAACATTGTCTGCAAAAAAAATGATGATGATGATGATGATAGTAATAATGTCTTATTTGAGGGGTTTGAAAAAGGACAGAACTAAACCATGGGGCAAGAATGGCATACGAGGTGGCAGGGAGTTGATAGGAGTCTGTGTTCCAAAGACCTTCATTAGAGGTCTTCAAGATGCTATCTTTAGACTTTGACATACATTTTTCTTTACATATATAAATTGTATAAATCATGTCTTAACTAAACTTCTTTCAAAAGGGAAAAATAAAATGAACATCTGAAAACTTTGGAAGTGTATAAAGTGAAATCTCTCCTTAGTTCTGTCATTTATACTCTCCAGACGGAATTTTTTGTTTACTCATGTATATGCACACACGTATACAAGTATCAATGTTTTTAAACAAAAAGATTACTCGTCAACTTGCTTTTTCACTTAGAAATAAGCATGGATATTTTTTCAATTCAACATAAACACACACACACATGCACACACACATACACACATACCCCATTCTGTTTAATTGCTACACAATATTTTATTGTCTGAAAGTACCATAATTTAAAAAATTCCTTTGATTTATAGTAATTCGGTGGTTTTGTTGTTACCACTATTATTTCAGTGTCACAATAGATATTCTTACACATATCTCTGGCAATTTGTGATCATTTCTGTAGGGAAGATTCCTAGAAACAGATCGAAGGCTACATGTAACTTTAATTTTGACAAAGTCAAATTACTCTCCAATCCACAGCCCAACAATGTATGAGAATGTCTGTTTCCCTGCACCTACCTCAACACCAGGAATTATAAATCTTTTGGATTTTTCCAATTTGGTACACAAAAATGAGTTTTGAAATTTAGTGTTTTACATTGCATTACCTTGATTGTTAATAAAGGTATCTTCGTATTTTATTGGCTGTTTACTTTTGTGATTTGGCTATGCATCTTTTTTTACTTGTTTTTTATTGGCTTTTAGTCTTGCGTAAGTTGATTTTTTTAAGTTTTTATGGGAAGATATAGTCAATATACAAGAAATTGTACATATTGAAAGTAATTTAAATGTACAATTTGAGAAATTTTGGCTTAGTATAAACTTTGAAACCATCACCACAATCAAATAATGAATATTTCAGTCACCCCAAATAGTTTCCTCACATTTTTTTTCTTTTCTTTTCTTTTTTATTTTATTTATATATTTGACAGAGAGAGAGAGCACAAGCAGGGGGAGCTGGGGCAGAGGGAGAGAGAGAAGCAGGCTCCCTGCGGATCAGGGAACACAACGTGGGGCTTGATCCCAGAACCCTGGGATCACAACCTGAGCCAAAGGCAGACGCCCAACTGACTGAGCCTCCCAGGTGCCCTCGTATTTCTTTATAATTCCATCCTTCTGCACTTCCACCCACTCGAGCCCCAGGCAAACGCTGATCAGCTTTCTTTTCACTATAGATTCGTTTGCAATCTCTAGAATTTTATATAAATGAGATCATGCAGTATGTAGTCTCTTTTTTGCCTGGCTTTTTTTCATTCAGCATAATTATTTTGAGATTCATCCATGTTGGTGCTCATAAGAGCTCTTTCTGTATTTTAAATATGAGTTCTTTGTTATATATAATGAAAAGATGTTCTTAGAGTTCTGTGTGTATTTTATTGTGGACTTAATTGTGCTGTATAATCGGATGCTATGTTTGGATTCACAATTAAAAGGCCTTCCCCATTCCACATTATAAAAACACTCAAATATTTCCTACTACTTATTTTTTGGAATTACATTAATTTATAGATTAACTTGGGAGAGAATTGATACCTTTAAAATATTGACTCTTATTATTTAGGAACATATGTTTCTCCATTTCTCCATATCTTCCTTTATGTCTTTCAGTAAGGTTTTATAGATTTTTTTAATGTTTTATTTATTTAAGCAATTTCCATACCCAACGTGGGGCTTGCACCCACAACCCCAAGATCAATGGACTCATGCTCTTCTGACTGAGCCAGGCAGGTGCCCCTATAGTTTTTAAATATAAGCTTGTCCTTTCCTTTTGACCTTACGCACAAGAATTACTATTTGGGGTTAGTTATTGTGAATAATATTTTTCCTTATATTTTTCTTACCAGTCTTCTAATCAGATTAAAATGTACCTTCTGATTCTTGCTCTAGATCTTATAGGTTTATGTAATTTTTGTGTCCTCACTTTGCACAGTTTCAATATGCACAAATTTCAGTTACCATGATTTAGTTATATAACACCAGTCCCCCAACAACACGATTCAAATCTGAGTTACCAGGGTATGTTGGGTATGAGTAATTGCATACAGAACCCAGTCTGCAAATCATTGCAGAAATAACAGATGAGCATCAGGATCAGTGACCAATCACATCACTTCTTTCAAAACCTGTCCCCGATTGGTTACCGTGCATTTGTTACTAAGTTCAAACACAGAGTCCAAAGCATGTAGTTTTGCTGTGTCTTTGTCTCCTGGTGATAAGCTAATATGACATTTTACAAAAGTGAATACTCAAAAGCGGGAATTGGTCACCAAAGGTAAAAGTGCAGCAAAGAAATGAAAAGTGATAGCATTGGAAGAGAAATTTGAGTCACACATGAATGGAATTATAGAAGTTATGGCTGACTGTGGGTAAGATGCCCGCACTGCCACTCAAGAAATTCTAGACATACAGCCAGAGGAACTTTGTGAAGGTGAACTTATTGATATAAATAAGGATAGTAGTTGTAATGAAAAGGAAATGACACCAACAAAAATCTACACCTTAAAGGAACACTCAGAAATATTCCACAACATTGAAAGCATAAAGGATGAAAGCCAAAAACATTTACACCAGTAATAAACAGTATAAAAATGTAATTTAGAAATTCTTTGCCAAACAACAATCTCAATAAAATAAGCTTTTAGCAGTAAATCAAAAAAAGATAATCTAGACTTTAAAGAAACCATGAGCTTAGTGGTCTAAAACTATATACCTGTACGAAAACTTTGAGCTATTTGGTCCCACCTGCACTCAGGCAGGTGCAACATGGGAAAATCCTCACGGTCACTTGCAGGAAGACCCTGTGGGGAGGCAGGATGCTGAGGAGACCTTAGATGAAGCTGCATGTCTGTCCAATCAGGAGGCCCCCTATAGGTATTGCTCTTTTGCGGTACCTCCCAGCCAGACACCTATGGCCCATTCAAGATGTGGAATGATATCTGAAGAGTCTACTGGTGGCTTCTTCCTAAGGAACATCCTATGACATCTTGGGAAACCCTTTCTAGTGCCTAGGAAGCCCTTCCTAGCCCCTGATACACAATTACTGAGGTTCATCCTTCACATTTTATTGTTCTCAAAGCCGTAACACCACCTGAGTGGTCTCAGTTGTGGAGTATTGCTGCACTTATGGAAGACTTGATCAGGGCACTTGACACGTATTTATACTGTTATTTGCTGTCAGCCCAGCAGCAAAGAGCACATATCTACTAAGTGCTTAAAGCCTTCCCATTCTCACACTTAGTCCAAGAGCCTTACCTAGGAGAGGTCACAGGTGGGTCAAGGGCCTCAGGTACAAACAAATGTAATTTAACTATTTGTTTTGCCTTATGTAAAGTCACACTTGGGCTCTCAAATGCCCGACCTCTATTCTTGCCCTACTGGGTCATCCCAAAATGTTCTGAGACGAGATTCTTCTTCATCGAGAAGAGAGAATAAAATAGAGGGCTAAGCAAGAATGTGAAGAAGTGAAAAAGCATAAAAAATAAAAAATATAAATCAAACCGTAGTATCAAGAGTGAGATGGCGATATATCTAAAAAAGCAGCCAAGGGGTGCCTGGTTGGCTCAGTTGGTGGAGCGCATGACTCTTGAACTTGGGGTTGTGGGTTTGAGCCCCAATGTTGGGTGTAAAGATTACTTAAAAAAATAAAACCCTTTAAAAAAAAGTAGCAAAGAGATAAGAAAGATGTTGGAAAATGAATGATGGCAAATATGAATCCATACACTCAAGTGTGCAAAATCATTACCTTACGTTATTTTTTAAATCTGATTTAATATGACTTTGGTCCCAATTTCCATGACCAGGTTGACAAAAAGTTTAATCTCAGTCATGTTGGAAACATCTGCTCCCACCCAATCCTATGAATGACTCCAGGGAATTTACAAAAGATTGTGGGTGGCACCTCCCATCTTCAGTCCCCCCCTGATTACCACTAATATTCCCATTGTCCTTGCTAGACCTTTGCAGAGCTCTTCTACTTCTTTGGGCATGTGAAACTGTCAAATGCTAGGTGACTGTCTATGCTCAGGCTGCTATATAATAAAGTATCATTGACTGAGTAGCTTTGAGAACATTTTTTTCTCACTGTTCAGGAGGCTGGGAAGTCCAAGATCAAGTCTGGAAGATTTGGACCCAATGAGGAACCTCCTCCTTGATTGNNGGGAAAGAGGGAGAAAGAGAGAGAGAGAGAGAGAGAGAGAGAGAGAGAGCCCTCTGGTTTCTCTTCTTTTAAGGACATTAATCTCATAATGGGGTTTCACCCTCATGACATCATCTAAACCTAATTTTCTCCTGAAGTCTCTACCTCCAAATAGCATCATTTTGGGGGGTTAGGGTTTCAACACATGAATTTGGTGGGGTGACACAAATGTTCAGTCCATAACAGTGACCATGCAGCCAACCTCCCACTAAGTTCTGCCACCTTTCCCAATGCAGCCTCAGGTCCTCACTCCCTCTGGACCTCCAAACTCATACAAGTACTAGAAAAATCCACTTTCTCTTCTGTCACTCCTCAAAATCATTTACTTCTGTCTATTTCTTCCTAGTATAATTCCCTCCAGGATTTCAGTCTTTGGGAAACAATTGCCAGATACGGAAGTTACCTACCTAGAGGCAAAGGAACACAGAGGACCTGGCTACCTTCTTGGAACTGGGGGATTGGAGAAAAAACTGAGAAAAAAAAAGCAAAAATTAATATCTCAACAAATTATTTTTTCACATTAAAGTCGAAGTGATTTTGTATAATCTCTGCCAGGCTCAGCACCTTGATTAGGCTGTAAATGGATCACACAGGAATGGGAGCTTGTACTTAGACTCAAGAGAGAGCAGTTATAGGGGACAATGTCTAATCAAAGACCCCTGATTCAATGCAACAACGCCAGCCGATGATTGGCCAGTTCTGGGTAAATAACCAAGCACCGCAATTGGCACCTAATCCATGATTAGCTATTGTCTATAATATATGCCCAAAATCTGGAAAGCTTTGAAAGATAAAAGCTTTCTGGTAATCATTTGGAAGCAATATCTGGCCTGGTCTGTCTTGAAACAGTTTATAGTCTTTATTTGCCTAGTTTCATGTGAGTCGTCATATATTTTGCTGGAGAGAGATTAATGTGTTTGATGAAAGGGTGTGGTCTCAGATTTGCTGGGGATATTAAGTTATATATGGCCCATGCACCATATTTTCTTCATAAAATTGAAAAAAATCTGAATTCTAAAAGATTAAATCATAAGGGTTTCAGAAAAATGATTGTGGAACTTGTGTGCTTGGATCTTATTGGCTCATGTACAAAATTGTTCCAAGATAGACTCCTCAAGTCACTCATTTCCAACCATGAGGAAATAAAACATCAGAACAGATGTCCTGGGTAATCACTCTCAAGATTGATGAACCTGAAGGCCTGATCTCTCCTGTGGGCAGACAGAGAATAATGAATGAAGAAAGGTAGTTTGCAGCCAGGGCTCCCTGGCTCTCAGTGTGGTGTGTAAGTCTACTGGGCCAAAGAAGCAATACACCCAGGATAACAGTAACTCCCTCCCTGCTGGTTGGGCTTTATTTGAATGTTAGGAATGAAAGAGGAAGCTGGAGCTATGTTCCATGGCCTTGAGATAGAGGTGAAGGGTAGGAGGAGAAGCGGGGTAGGCAGTCACTGTTACCCAGCATGAAGCTTATTAGCAGAAAGAGATCTTTTGGAGAACATAAATCCAGGTCTTACAACTTACCAAGGGGTTTTGCTGGGTAAAGGCCACCAGTTTATTAGATCTCAGCTTTCTATGAAAAAGATGTGATTGAGCAAAAGAAAGCAGTAAAGGAGAAATGGCAGGCATTTCAATAGGAAATGGGTTGTTTCGGAAATTCTGTAAGAGGTAAAAATGCAGACAAGAGCCCAAGAAAATCAAAAGGAAAGGTACTAACATATGGATTGCCTCACAGCTATTTCACAGTGTAGAAAGACATCTGGGGGTTATTTTCACAGTTTGAGGAAGCATCCATAATGTGAAGACTTTATTGTATAAGGAAGCATAAACAGGAGTTGGTTCAAGTGATTTGATGAACAAAAGAAGTGTAAATAAGTAAATAAACATGTATCATTTTAGGTTATCTACCACAACATGTATGAAACATACTCATTTGGGGATATTTAGTGTGTTTCTTTCATTCTTTCTTTCTTTCTTTTTAGATTTTATTTATTTATTTGTCGGAGAGAGAGAGAGCACAAGCAGGGAGAGCAGCAGGCAGAGGGAGGAGCAGGCTTCCCTACTGAGCAAGGAGCCAGACTTGGGGCTCGATCCCAAGGACGCTGGGATCATGACCTGAACCAAAGGCAGAGCTTAATTGAGTGAGCCATCCAGGTGTCCCTCTTATATTATACCATTACTACGAGCTTTAAGAAACTTACCACATCATTTGACAGGCTTAGAATCTTTCATGGGTGTTTGAGACTTGGCAATCTATCTTTCCTGTAGAGATACTTGTTAACCACACTAGAGTAATGCTTGCTCCATAAAGCACATTCTCTTGAAGAGGTTGAGAGGGGGTGTAACTCACAGGCTGATTTCCTCAACAGGGCAGGTATGATTGAAGCACGGGTCCCATTCTCTTGTGGCAGGGTGGTCTTCTACCCCTCTGTGTCTCTGGGGGGCAACTGGCACAAGCTGTAGGAAGGGCCACTGACCTACTTTCAGGAGCTGGTGCTTCTCATCTGACATTACCTCCAGCATTCTTGCTAATTGTCTATACTCTCAGCTTCTGTTTTCTCACTTTTTGGGGGCTACCTCCTGAGATTACCTTCTGTTCAGCCTTGGTTTGTGTTTTACTTCCTGGCTTTGGAACGTCATCCATCTTGCTTGCTTGCCTGGCTCTCATCCAGCCTCATCTCTGGCTAGATTCAATGTACCCCGTTCACTCCGCCCTCTTCCTGAGAGATGCTGTATTATTTTTCTCTCTGATTAACCTCCTCCTTCTATGTCACACTCTTAACCAGTCTCTCCTTGATTATTCACACATTCAGAGACCAGAGACTGCCTGATACGTCTTTTAAATTCTGCATAACACCTATCTATATTGCTGGATACTATTAATTGCTCATTGAATATTTGTTGAACATCAATCAAACTCATTTTCAAACTACTCACAATCAATTGTGTTCATGAAAACACTTTGGTGAGTCAGGACTAGGGTTTGGTGTGTTTTGTTTTGTTTTGTTTTGTTTTTTAATGAAGTAGAATGTGATAGAATGAAAAATACCAGAGTCCATCGCAAAAGAGTATTGTTTTGTAAAATTTGTGTTTCACAAAGGTTAGGAATCTTAGAATCAGTTCTTTTTCATCACTGTAGGTCATGATTAAAAAATGCAGAGCCGGGGGTGGGGGTGGTGGCTAGGTGATGGACATTGGGGAGGGTATGTGCTATGGTGAGCGCTGTGAATTGTGTAAGACTAATTAATCACAGACCTGTACCCCTGAAACAAATAATACATTATATGTTAATAAATAAATAAATAAATAAATAAAAATGCAGAGCAGGTTAGATGAACTAGACATTTGCTGTTTTTGTCTAACATCTCCAGCTGTATTTCTGATGACCGGACCTCTTCCATTCCCTGCTTCCATTCCCGGTCAGCATTTTCCCCACCCACCCAGCCTTGTCACTAGAGAACTCCACCCCCCATCACCGCGACTGGCTGAGGAAGAAGCACGCAGCACAAACCAGTCCAATCGGAGTGCTCCTTGAGATTTTTTTTTTTCCCCTCGAGCTATCAGAAAAAGCACAGTGCTCTTTCTTTCCACTGGAGTTGTCAAATTGGTAGGCTATGATTTTAAGGCTACTCGTGGACATATTGGAGAGACTTGGAGGGAGAGAGAGACTGCTCCTGGTCCCAGTGTTACTCCTGGACTTTCCCATTACAGGAGCCAGCGCACTTCCTTAGTTTAAATTGGAGTTTTGGGGGCGCCTGGGCTGCTCAGTCAGTTAAGCAGCTGCCTTTGGCTCAGGTCATGATCCCAGGGTCCTGAGACTGAGCCCTGCATCAGGCTTCCTGCTCAGTGGGGAGTCTGCTTCTCCCTCTCCTTCTCTCTCCCTCTGCCCCCTACATTCGTGTTCTCACACACTCTGCTCTCTCTCTCAAATAAGTAAATTAAAAATCTTTGAAAAGAAAAATAAAAAATAAATTGGAGTTTTGCCTTTTGAACCAGAAGAATCACAGCTAATGTGAAAGAGCAGGGGACAAGGAATAGGGAAAGCTGAATTTAGGCCTAACAGTGTCACGCCCTTGATATGTGACCCTTGGAGAGGATCCAAAGCTGTACGGGTCTCAGTTTTCTCTTCCTCTGAGAAAAGAGCAGTGGATTCAGACGGTCACTCGCCATCCTTACTGGTCATCAGGGTTCCCTATGGACCTTCAGAAAATGCAAATGTCGGAGCTCCATGCCAGGTTTAGGTTTTCTGAATCAAAATCCATAGGAGTGTGGCCGAGGCAGGCGTTTGTCGTCGTAAAGTGACCTCACATGATTCTGATGTGCCGCTCACGTGGGTAAGTTCCATCGTCGCTAAGATATTTTCCACCCTAATGCTCAGCGCTCTGTGATTCTTGTGACATGGCACCTTCTGATCGAATTTCCAGCACCTGACATAGTGATAAAGGCAAACTCAGGATTCACACCATTTTTGTTGACTAGCCTGAAATAAATGATGTCATGTGAACAGGAATAATGACAATAAAGATGTGCTATCACTCTTCCTAATTAGCCTTATAGAGAAGTAACACCCACCAATGCATCAATCACGTTCTCTCAGTGCAGACACCCATGGTACGGTCTGCTATCATAATACACACTCTCTCTCTCTTTCTTTCCTGAGAAGTAGAGGCTTAAGGGGAGGACTATGGAAATAAAAAAATAATAAGTGCAAGAAAGTCAGATGATTAAATTTGCTTTGTGTCATTACAAATATTTCTAGTGCCAGAAGCGACAAATTTCCGTTCTTTCCTGTGTCAGAGCACACGTGTAAATTAGAGTTGTTAGCCAAGTGATAATACATTGACCTCGGTGATTTTTCCTGAGTAATTGTTTCTTGCCTGATGATTTCATTCTGTATAGAAAAGGCATATTTCTCTCATTAATAAAAAACCCACAGAGATAAGTCTCATTACCCCTACAGATTTGTGTCTATTTTCCTCTTTAGTATGCTTCGAGATAATTCATTAGTCTGTTCATTGTTTTTCACAGGAACACTAACAAGACTAGCAGACTTGAAATTCTTTGTCTGGGAGACTGATGTCTTGGTAAATTTTCATTATGTTCCTCTCACTCCCACTCTTCGGTGGAAAAATGCAGTGAGCTATGGGCAGGCTGCAGAGATGTACACGAGGCCCTCAAATGCATGTGTTCAATTCGGTATTCTGGGGGCTCCGGGGTAGTGGCCACAGAGGGGAGAAATCGTGTAGCCTCTTCTTGAATCAAGTCCTGCCGGCATGGAGGAGGAGATGGGGACCACCAAGTAGGCAGAACAGGGGAGGCAAGATAGGAGACAATTTTGCACTGAGGGAAATAACTATTTTTGAAATGTTAGAGTAGCCTGTCAGCCTTGACAATTTTTTTTTCCAGATTCAGAGGAAACCAGGGTGAGTAATTATAGGCAGTGACTGTCATTGTCAAGAAAGTTCTGTAATTAGAGAAACACAAAATATGTCTCATTTAGAGGTACCTCAAATAGAGGCATGGGGACAGCCATCAGTTAGAAAAGGTTAAAAAAGTCAGAACAGTCAGACGATGGTGCCAAGGCTGAAGACTGCAACAATGTCTGTGACAGGAGAGGACCTTCCGCCCTCCTTAAAGCAGGGACTTGCTTTCAAGCAAATCTGGATGGAGCAGTCTGGAAGAGGAAATGGCTCCCGGAATCTGCAGGAAATTCTACTGCACAGGGAAGGGCACAGAGGCAAAGCCCATTCAATGTCTATGCGTTAACTAGCCAGATTTTTAAAATTCTATTTCCTTTCTTAAGTTCATGGAATAAAAAATACTTCAGGAGGATGAGCAAGACTCTTTCCTTAGACTCATGATACCCTTGCAATCCACTTCCGCTCATGTGTAAATCCAACAAAATGGTTTAAGGGAGGTAGCTTGCTGCCTAAGCAGTCGGTGTTTTAATAAACATTCAGTCAAAATCTTAGCTGTCTCACAATTTGGAAAAACAAAGCACTTTCACCATGAAAGTATGTAAGAAGAAAATGTGCATGAATTAGGGTTGAGGAGAAATCCCTGTCATCATTTACTTCATAAACAGGAGAAGCAGCTGGGTGCAGCTACCTCGGGGGCTCCAGCTCCAGACTGAGCGGCGCCCAAACAGACCTCCGGAATTCTAATAAAGGCGCACGGGTGGATCAGCCGATTGTACGCACCTTCTTCTCACGTGCGGTTTGGTTTGGTTTTTTAACTCAGAATATCTCTCTTATTCTTACCACACCGGTAAAAGGAGCTTAAGAAGAAAAACCGTATCTTTAACTTTTTCCGTGACCATGTGCTTAAAGTGATTTTCCACAAGCATATAAAGTTCAAGGAAGTGTGTTTCCTATAAAGCCAGGCGATACGGTATCCCTTCCTCCTGCACCTCTTCCTTGGCTCCTCTTTCCTTTCCTTTGCAATTTAGATTTAGGATCTGAACTTTCTCTAAGCAAAATGTGAGAACTATGTGAAAATTAGGCTAAAATGGAAAGCTTTATTTATTTTGTTTAGGAACACGTTATTCATCAGTCACAAGTAGACGTGACCTTTAAATACTAACACTGTATCTTAGTCTGTATATAAGAATAATTTTAAAAGTTGTTTTTATTTTTTTTTCTTCTTTTTAAAAAAAGATTTATTTATTTTAGAGAGAGAGAAGGGGGGAAGGGGCAGAGGGAGAGAGAGAGAATCAAAAGCAGACTCCATGCTGAGCACAGAGCCCAACACAGGACATGATCTCAAGACCCTGAGATCACAACCTGAGCTGAAACCAAGAGTGGGATGCTTAACTGATTATGCCACCCAGGTGCCCCTAAAAGTCATATTTAAAAAAGAAGTCTAAAGTATTAAGATTTGAGATGATTCTACTAGACTGAAGATATCTGGCCACATATGGAACTTTTTTCCTTATCATTTAATATTGAGTGTCACAAAGTCCAGTTTTCATTCTGAGCCTGAGCCAATGACGTCATAACCAGTATGCAGTCCTACACAGGAATAGTGTTACCTGCCAGTGGGTTTGGAGGAAGCTGGTGAACATTATTGATGGTAAAACAATAGTTATGGTTGTGGTTTCTAAAAAGAAGCAGCTAGAGTTTAAACTGCTATGGCCTAATGAGTTGATTAAAAATTCAAAATTTCTGGCTCAAATCCAAAAGTTAATTACTTGTAAAGAACATAAATGAAAAATGGTGTTTTTGTAATTCCAGTCTTATACCTGAGAGGCTCATGGCAAGAAGTACCATTGAGTAGTTCCATTCCTGTTGAATTGACATCCAGAAGCTGGGCATTACCTTTTTTTTTTTAATTTGTTTATTTTTTTTAATAATCCCTATACCCAATGTGTAGACCCTGAGATCAAGAGTCACATGCTCTTCAGTCTGAGCCAGCAGGCACCCCTGGGCATTATCTTTATAGATAGCTCAATATAATTGCAAGACTCCTCCACCTGCAAACATGTTGGAACTACTCTTTCATTCTTCAAATATTCATTAAGACACAGACTCTTGGGGTGCCTGGGTGGCTCAGTCGGTTAAGCATCTGCCTTCAGCTCAGCTCATGATCTCAGGGTCCTAGGATTGAGTCCCACATAGGGCTCCCCACTCAGCGGGGAGTTTGCATCTCCTTCTCCCTCTGCCTCTCCCCCTGCTTGTGCTTTCTCTCTCTCTCTCTCAAATAAATAAATAAAATCTTAAAAAAAAAAAAAAAGGCACCAGGCTAAAGATACTGGGGACATGAAGATGAAAGAGACATGATTTCTACTATGAAGAAGCTCAAAGTTGGGGCACTGGGTGGCTCAGTCAGTTGAGCATCTGACTCTTGATTTTGGCTCAGGTCATGATCTCAGGGTCATGAGACAAATCCCTGATTTGGGCTCCATTCGGAGCATGGAGTCTGCTTGGGACTCTCTCTCTCCCACTTCCTTCTGCCCCCCCCCCCCCGCAAAAGCCCAAAGTTTAGCAAAGAAGAAAGACATCTGTATATATGTGTGTCAGGTTCAGACATGGAAACATGTCTAAATACTTAGGAGAGTCTAACTCTGCCAGGGATAGTCAAAAGAAAGTTCCAGGGAGTATTTGATGTTTTAGTTGAGCCATGAGGAACAATTAGAAGTCTCACAGGCAAACGAGAAAGTTCCAGAACGGTGAAGCACCTGTGCATAAGCATGGAGTGAGGCATGAACGTTGGAGAGGAGCAATTGATTTAATTTGGCTAGAACAGAGATCAAACACTTGGAGGTTAACTAAAGATAAGGAGACAAGAAAGATAGATGGAGCTCAGATGGAGTTTGCATTTTATCCAACTGGTCAGTGATTCTTAGCCTGAGGAAATACACACATACCACACTGCAAAAAAATTCCAGCGTGATTCATAGATTTCTTTTCCCCATTTCCCACCCCCTACCAAAGTCTTCAGGTTAAGAACCCCTGCTGAAGGCAGTAGGGACGACTCAAGTATTCTAAGCTGGAGAATGACATAATAAAATATGTGGTTTAGAAAAACTACTCTTACAGCAGAGTGGAGAATGTTACTGATCACCTCTCATGTGCCAGGTTTGAAGGACAGACTAGAGGCAAAGAGATCCATTAACATCTCACTCAGCTCAATTTCTTTAAAATCTGGCTCTCGCTCCCATAGGTAATTAAAACACACTTGAGAAGAACACCAGGCTGCAAGTGGTACGTGTGTATCTCTGGTTTCCAGCCTAGCTGCTCTCGACTGCCACGCCAATTGACTTTCCTCCTGGCTCATACCCTTTTGATTCACTGCCTAGATTCTGACTAAGATCTCTCATTTTGTAGGAAATCTCACAGAGTAATAACTGGTTACAAAACCCCTTTTGGCGCAGCCTCAAGACATCCCACATCAATGTATGTTCCTCAGAGGCTGCTCAAACCGGATTTTCTCCAGCTCCATGAGCTGGGCCCAGACAGTAAGGAGGCCAATGTCACTTCTAGGTGAGAGGTGACACAAGATTAAACAGAGATGGCGGGGGGGGGGGGCACTGGGAATACAGATGGGTCACAGGAAGAATTAAAGGGCCTTAGCCACCTGGGGTCACCTGAGTTCAGGATCAGTTCTCAGTGTCCTGAGTTCAAGCCCCATGATTGGTGTGGAGCCTACTTTAAAAAAAAAAAAAAAAAAAGAGCTTTGGCCACCAGTTGGATTTAGAGAATGAGGATAAGGGTGTGACATGAATGACTTTCAGGTTTACAGCTCAGAGAATGGGATGCTTATAAAGGATATAAGAGAAAGAAGAAGTGTGCCTAGTTGGCTCAGTTGGTGGAGTGTGCAACTCTTGACCACGGGGTTGTGAGTTCAGGCCCCACACTGAGTGTAGAAATTACTTAAAAATAAAATCTTGGGGTGCCTGTGTGGCTCAGTAGCTTAAGCAACTGCCTTTGGCTTAGGTCATGATCCCGGGGTCCTGGGATCGAGTCCCACATAGGGCTCCATGCTCAGCGGGAAGTCTGCTTCTCCTTCTGCCTCTGCCCTTCCCCCCACCCCACCCCCGCTCATGCTCTGACTCTCTCAAATAGATATATAAAATCTTTAAAAATAAATAAATAAATAAATAAATAAATAATCTTTTTTAAAAAAGGAAAAGATATACAAGGGGGATTTTGGACCTGCTGATTTTGAGCCTTCTTCAATTCATTCAGCTTCTATAGGGTATGTTCTGTCTGTCTGTTAAATGTTAATGAATCCTAGGGTTTGATTCTTACTTACCTTGTCTTACCCTTGCACACAGACTCTGCAAGATCCCATTCATTCTCATGGTTTCAACCACCACCTGCCTGAAGGCTGTTCTCTCTGCTTCCAATCTCTCCCCTTTGTAAGTGGATAATAGGAACTCAATGAATATTCATCAAGTAAATGAATGTATGGTTGACTGAACCCTTCCTCCATAATGCGCCAACAGTTCTCTAAAATGTAAAAACGAGGAGCGCCTGGGTGGCTCAGTCAGTTAAGTGCCCACCTTCAGCTCAGGTCATGATCTTGGGGCCCTGGGATCAAGCCCCACATTGGGCTTCCTACTCAGGGGGAGCTTGCTTCTCCCTCTGCCCTCCCCCAACCTTGTTCATTCTCTCTCTTTCTCTCTCTCAAATAAATAAAATATTAAAAAATAAAATAAAATAAATAAAATGTAAATATGAGTCTGGAGTTAAGAATCATTGTCACTCTGAAGCTGAGACCCATTAGCATGGAATGGATTAATGAAGCCTTGGCAATGGATAAATTCACCCAGGGATAATATGTGATTAGGGAAGAAGAAATAATAGAGGACAGAACTTTGGGTGTCAACAATATTTAAGAGTTAAGCAGAGGAAAATGAACTAGAGAAAGTTACTGAGAAGAAGAAACATAGAGGGAGGTGGAAGAAAAACCAGGGGATTCTCATATCTTTGAAGTTAAACGAGAGGTTTAACCGTTTTGGAGAGGAGGACCCATAAGTGAAATGGCCGTGGTGGCGGGAATGGAGGGTATGAATGGGTCCAGCAGCATGGACTTCCACTTACTGAGACTGTTGTAGTTACTGCCACTGCTGAATATCCAACCTGCTATCAGTAGAAACCAATGCTAAGCTCCTGTTGTGTTATTGTCTCTTGAAGAGTCCACCTGCCACTTGGTGGTAAGTTGACTACGCTGGGCATCTGCCACTTGGGAAAAGCCAGCAATTCGTGTTGACAGAAATGGACACACATTCAGGCATAAGTGTGCCTTTTCTTCCTGCAAGGTCTCAGCCAGCGCCACTATTTAAGGGTTTAAAGAATGTTTGATCCACACATGTAGGATTCCCACATAATATCATTTCAGACCAGGAGACTCACTTTATAGAAAGGGAGGAGTAGAATAGGCCTTTAACCATGGGATCCACTGTTCCTATCACCCTGCATCACCCAGAAGCTAATGGCCTAAGAGAGCACTGGAACATCCTATTAAAGGCGTAGATAACATGGAAGCTTGGAGATAATACTTTATAAGAATGGAAGTATGCAATGTACACTCTGAGTCAAAGACTTAATGGAGTGTTGTGTCTTCGGTGGGAAAAACAGATGAGTGCAGGAACCAAGAGGTGAAAGCAAGAGTGGCTCTGCTTGCTCTCACTCCCAAGTAACTCCCATTGCTTTCCGTGTGAGACATTGGTGTTTCCTATCCATGCAACTCTGACCTCTGCAGGTTGGAAGTTCTAATTCCAACAGGGGGAATAGTTCCACCAGGGGACAAAGTGAAAGTCCCATTGAATTATAAACTATGACTGCCATGGGTCCTTGAGCCAAGGGATCATTAGGTAAGAAGGGGAGTGACCATCCTGACAAAGGGCAATTGACTGTAATCATTGAGAAGAAGCAGAGCTATACAATGGGAGCAGGGAGGAATATGTGTGACACTTAGGTGACCCACTGGGGCATCACTTGGTATTTCCATGCCCAATTTTTAGGGTGGATGGGTAAGTGCAGCAGTCTCATCCTGAGAAAATCATGGTGACCAGGGTCTGACCTTGTGATGGGACCTTGAGACGAGCAGAGGTACAAACTGAGGGGGAAGAGAATCTCAAATGGACAGTTCAGGGGGAGGGGATGAGTATCACTTGTAGCCGTGAGCCCAGCTGGAGTGGCAGGGGCATAACTCACCCCACTAACCTTTTCTGCACAGTTCTTCCCAGAAGAGCTGCTTCCAGAATAACTATAAAGAGGTAGATGGGAGCAGCACTGCGGTAGATGCTGTGAGGCACCGCCCAGATCCCTTTGCAATGAAGGGAGGGAGCACTAGTTGCTGGGAGTACTCGCTGCAGATGGCCTTCAGCTGTCCGCCCTTCCAGGAAGTGCCTGCAGAGAGTGGCTTTGCCCAAGGTGGTGCCCTTCCCAGGGCAGCCCACATACGATAATCGATTAGTGAGGAAGTATGAAAGCCTGGGTATCCTGGCACACCTTGGGCTAACTTTGAAGGTCCATTCCAGCTTGAGTTCTCCTTGCTGTCAGCCAAGGCTGTCGTTGGGCTACATCGCAGCTCCATGTCTCCCCACTTCCCGACCCGCTTCCTTCCTCTACCTTCCACAGGTATTGATCTCAAGGACTCCTTTTAGCAAACATCTGCATGCTTCTGTTTAGATTCTGAACTTAAGATTTTGCTCCCCAGGGAACCCAACCTGGGACGTTTCCTTAACGACAATTCACATCATTAGTCCTGGATGAGGGTTCTCTTAACACCACTGTTCATCCTTTCTTCAGACCTGGGATCAATCCTCCTTGGAGGTCGAAAGTCCTTGGTTTTGGATCATAGGGTCTTTTGCTCATGGGGTCCACTTCCAGGTGGAAGTCCATCTGGCCTGCCATCTTCTCTCAGCCAATTTCAATCATTCACATTTTCCCCAGCATGACTGCTATTAGGACATGGAGCCTTGGAATACCCTACTATTCTGGCCAGGGGTTACATTGTATTCAGAAGATCACACAGAAAAGGAAATCCAATTCAACTAATGTTTATTGAACAGCTACTGCAGCAGAGATACCTAGCTACCATCTGGGAGTTTATAGAGATGAATTAAGTCTTTTCCCAAAGAGCTTACAAAAATGTGCTGGACTAGCAATTTTCTCTTTTGAAGACTAATCCAGGAGCAGCAGAACGTTTTAGGTTTTTACATGTTACATGCTTCCTTTCCTTTGGAGTGCAACTATTGCTGGGAGCTTCAAAACCAACACTCAGAAACGGTGACTGAACTCATCCCAGCCTCTATGCCCTTCTGTCTTCCCAACCACAGGATCAGACACCCAGCAGTTTCCTTCACAGAGATGCTTCCAACCTGAGTCCATTAATAGACTAAACACCACGCTTGGTGGTCTCCTGCCTTATCTTTACTAGGTGGTTGATGAGAACGATGATTCCACCCAGGGTGTTCATAGACAAGTACCAAGAACCCTATTCTGTAGGCCAAGTAATTCCTAAGGCTGGGGGGCCTAAGGGTCTAATTCCATTGACCTATATTTAAGCACAGCAATTAAAGAGGTCAGGGCTCACCATCGTGGCTCTAGACAAACAAAGTCACATTCAGTCAGCATTGTACACTCTTACACACGTGCTATGCTGAGCCTCCCTCAGAGACCGTTTGCTATCCTGATTAACACCTTAGATTATTTTATCAGAATAATAGGTATAACTTCACCCAGACAGATTGAAGGGGGCTTAACATCAGTTTCCTTGTTTGTAAAATGAGCATAATGATGCCTACCCAGCTTCTCACAGTTTATCGTGCTGGTCAAATGAAAACATATGAGTTCCGTTCATAAAAACTAAAGCACTGAGCCAATGATCTCAATCACATGGCCCAGAGACATGCTCGGTTGTGACAGAACAGTATCTTAATGTTTTGAAATTTGGGTGCCTTCAGATGAATGACAGTCCACCAGAGATTTAACACCTGGTAGGCTTCATTAATTTACATAAACTGCCTGGCCCTGAAGGCTTTTGAGCTTATAATTCTGCTCATGCAAACGTAAGATCTTAATATTATCAATGCTTTAAAGGAAACTCTACTATTACATTGATGCCTGTGTCCTTAACAATGTCTAATAAATTACAGATAAATCCCTTTCTTTTTTTAAGATGTTATTTATTTGAGAGAACACGGGGGGAGGAGCAGAAGGAGAGGGAGAAGCAGACTCCCTGCTGGGCGGGAAACCCTATGTGGTGCTTGATCCCAGGGCCCGGAGATCATGTCCTGAGCCAACATCAGACACTTAACCCAGGGAGCCATCCAGAGTCCCCAGACAACTACCTTTCTATATCAACTGTAAATGCATCCCATTTGACTGTGAACTCACTGGAGAGAAATATATTATCTTATTCATTATTATATCTCTGAAGGCTAAGATGGTGTCTGGGCATTGCAAACGCTCAATAAATACTTGTGGGGCCTAACTGAACCAGATGCTGGGTGGGGAAAGTGGGTCATTATAATAGGGTAGAGGTTAAGGAGAAGCAAGCCATGGAAATGCAAAAAAAAAAAAAAAAGAAGAAGAAGAAGAAGAAGTTATGGAAGTATCAAAAATGTGGAAATACCTGTAGAGAAAGGAAAAATACTACAACAACAAATACTGAGCACCAAGTGGACATGGGGACATATCCCCAAACTGGACAGTTTGGACTCCTGGGGTTAGGTTCAGGGCCGGGGAAATGGAGCAGGTCTCTGAAAGACAAGACACTGAGAACTGTGTCTGTCTGTCCTCTATTAGGAAAGCTTCTGAGTGCTGCTGATTGGCAGGCAGTATCTGGCTTGTTGGCCAGACACATACTGGGCGAGCTGGAGGTGGTCTGCTGCGTATGTGCACGTGCCCGATTTAGGATTATGACATCAGCTGTCTCTGCTGCTTACATAAGATGCCAGTCTAAAGATTAGGGTGTTCGGCCCACTTCTGCTCTGGATGCAAAGTGCCCAAATCAAGATTACATCACCCAGCCCTGTATGTATAGATGGCCAGGTCATGGTTTATTAGCCTCCAATCTTTCTCCTTTCTTCAACTTCACATCGGCGGTTCCCCAAGGCCTTTGCTCTCCCCCAGCAGTAAGCCACAGCCTGGGTCTGAGAGTAACCTTCCAGCATCCCATGCCACATCCTGGACTTTTGGTCTAGATGCCTTTTGGCTTCCAGACCCTCAACTCTTTTCTGCCTCCACTCTTAATACACTGGGTTTGTCTCTCCACCTGACATGGCCCCCACTTGTTTTTCAAATCAAATTATAATGCCACCCTTCTCTTCCCATAGAAACCTGCTGCATTCATTCATGCCAAGGCACACCCTTTGCCCCATCAGGTCGTTTTCCCTGCCCTCATCGTCTCCCTCTCCTAGGGCTGGGCCTAGTCCAGTTCCCATTTGCAGTGGGCTCCCCACTTTTCTTCACCAACCATTTGTCATTTTAATTTTAATTTCACATTTTAATTTTGAAATGTGGGCTTATGGGTGCTTTTTGGATGGTCTGGCATAGGAAGGCATTGACTCAGAAAGTCACTGTTGTAAGCCTGGCTTATCTGTCTGGGTAGATGAGATGGCCTTGTCTCTTTGGGAAGGACACACATCCCATGGCGAGGGAGGAAGGGGATTCCTGCCTATGCCACCACATTGACCGTCCACAGGAGGGTAGGTAAAGCAAAAGTACCTTCACCTGAAGCAGACGGTCAGCAAACTAGGGCCTGGTGGTCAAACTGAGCCTGCCACCTGTTCTTATAAATGAGACTTTATTGAGCACAGTCACACTCATTCATTTGCATACTGTTTATGCTTGCTTTCATGCTACAATGGCTGAGCTGAGTAGTTGCAATAGAGACCATATGGCCTGCAAAATCGAAAATTGAAAATCAGTATCTAGCCTTTTGCAGAATGTTTGGCCAACGCCTGCCCTAAAGTTTCCTTATTTTAGCCTGTCTGATGTCCCCCATCAGGTTACAACCTGCTTAAGAACATGCCCATATTTCCCCCTTTGTGACTTGTAATACAGCCCACACAATGGAAAAGTGGATTTTCTGATTGAATGACAGGCATTCATCCAAGGAACGTTTTTAAGTGCACCAGATGAGCAGGAAAATCTAGAAGTGGTTTCCATTTTATGTGATGAAAAGGCTATTTCCATGCCTTTTCTTCTCAATACATTGAATTTTTAAAGTTTTACTCCACAGGGACACCATGATAAAAAAACATCTTAAACTTTGTTGAAGAGGTTTCCAGAAGACATGATCTCTTTGACAAAAGAGACTCTCTGGTTCACTGCTGTGGCCTCGTCCTACTGCAGCGCTGGGGCACAGAGGAGCTGCTCTACAGATATTAGTCAAATGAATGATGAATAAATGAGCTTCCTCTTCTGGTTGCAAACAATTTTATTTAAAATATGTTGTTTGAAAACATATGTAAACTTGAATTTCACAATGTTCATAACTCCATGGTTAATTAAATAACACCCAGGCATATGTTTGTTTGAAAATACCAGCATATTTGCAGGGAGATCATCTGAGAAGCAAGTGCCGCTATAAGGAGCCCATCAGGCCAATTCTGTGTATTATGAAGAACCCCCTTTCCACCCCAGAACAGATAGCAGCATTATGCTCAGAATGAACATGGACAGCCTCCATTGAAAACACGGTTGCTCTTCAGAATTTCACTTATAAGCCAAGACTTTGACAGGTGTTTCCGCATAGAAATGCTCTTATAGGGAACGGCTAGGTTCTAGTCCAAAAACACTACTGTGGCGAGGAGGGCTTTGTGTAGAAGAAAACAAATCTGGGTTCAATCAATGCGGCTACATCACTAATCAGCTGATTTGGGCAGTTATTCTTGCCAAGCTACTGGGGCTTGATTTTGTTTTGTTTTTAATCTGTAAAGTGGGGGGAAATCACACAAGTTTCGTTGGGAGAATGAAGTGTGACTTAACTTTCACAATGCCGGGCACATATTAGATACTTAAAAAATTTAGCTTCCCCTTGCTTAGGCAGTGGTGGAGTTGACATTTGAAGCCACCCCTTCCTTTCTGCAGGCCTCATTCAGCTCTAGCACCTTCGCTCCGTGGAGATCGGTGATTTAGATCCATGCCCTAGTCTATTCACTGCCCAGAGCACTCCAAGCTCCAGAATAACTAAAATCTTGTTCCCTCATTCAGCTGAACTTCTCAGGTGTTTTCTAACACCCAGGCAATGCGATTGAGTTAACTGACACTGCAGGACTAATGGTTCACCAAACATTGTTGGTATTTTCAAAAAGAACTACGAGACCACCCAAATGAATCTCCAGCAGTCCAACTAACATGCAGGCAGAGGAAGTGCCATTCCATTTCTCCCTCTTAAAATGATCTTCCCTCGGGGTGGCCTGGGCAGCTCAGTTAGTTAACTGTCCGACTCTTGATTTCAGCTCAGGTCAGTATCTCGGGGTTGTGGGATCAAGCCCCACATTGGGCTCCACACTGGGCATCACCGCTTGCTTAAGATTCTCTCTCTCCCTCTCCCTCTGCTCCTCTTTCTCTCAAAAAAATTTTTTAAAAAGGGGGGGGTTCTGAAATCAGTTTTTATTTGCAGAGATCCCAAATGCAAATACCTAGAGTGTTAGGCAGGCAACACAAAATGTAAAGTTCTAGGTGAGTGTAGGGGGTCCACAGCCAAGCTTACTGCCTGCCCTTCCTAAAGGCAGTCAAATTCAAAATTCTGCATTTGTCGCTTTCCCTTTCAGATAAAAACAAATGAGAAAATAGAATCTCTCTATCTCATTTGCAACATTAAAGCGTATTTTATACTGGTAGGTAAAAGAACCCATACATGTGGAGAATGATAAACTGAAATTAGGGGTTTTCTTAGACTCTCAGTCTTAAACATGTCCAGAATTCTGCCTCTTGCAAAGGTCACAAAAATGTTCTACCTGAGAACTTAAACTGACTGAAGAGTCTTCAAACCTCTGGGACCTACCACCTTTCCCCACAGCCCCCCCAATCCAAGCAACTTTCAAAAGTCTATGCTCAGAAGGCTGAGAAGACTAGGAGCATGAAGTTATGTGGCCAACCCTGAGGCGCAGTTCTCATGGGCTTATGTAACCTGGTAAGCTGTGCCCAATCACCAAGGGCCATGATGAATTTCTACCCTGTCAGAAGAGCCTTCCAATTCACCCTTCTAAAGTACTGGTCTGTGCATCAGATCTGAGGTGGAAGAGAGGGACTCATCATGGCTTTATAAGAGGCAAAGGAGTAGTCACTCTACACTGGGTAAAATGTAGAGCGTGAAAAGGGAAATGTCCACAGGAAAACCCACTTCAAGTGGCTAGAAGACAGACCGCAAAGAACAACACCCCTGTTGTCTCACTGTTACAGGAGATTTAGGGGGAGGAACATATTTACCTAACCGGAATGCTCAAGCAAGTTTCTTCATTCGTTCATTCATTCATTCATTCATTCATTTATCCAATAAGTATATTTTGAGCTTCAACGACTTTCCTGGCCTGTGATATGGGAGATAAGAGGAAAGGGTCTAAATTTTTCTCTTTACGTAGTAAATTCTAACCGGAAGATTGACAATGATCACAGTGCGTTAATTGTTTTAGAGGGAATATCTCAAGGTGTGGTAGGAGTTAGAATAGCAGCGGCTTAGTCTGGCTGGGAAAGCATGGAAGTTTTGACAGAGGGTGATGTCCTGTGCTAATCCTTCAAGAAAGAAGAGCTTACTAGCACTGACTTCCCAAGGGTTTGGTTTATTGAAACTGTGTGCCAATAATTAGCTAAGAAAGACTATCTCCTCCTCCCAAATCCAAATAACTAACACTTTAATGAATTTCTTTTTGCTCATGTATTATTTTCTTCAAACTGCTTTATTTAAATCAGAATGTGTATCATTTAGGGTTCACTTTAGCTGCTCATAACAACCAAACCAAATCAGCAACATACCACATTTTTAAATTTTAAAAAATCGACAGAAGTGGCTTCAACAAGATAGGAGTATATATTTTTGTACTTCCTTCTCTTGTAAAGGAAGTCTGGAGGTAAGAACACCAGGGCTGGAAGGGTAACTTCATG
Organism: Ursus maritimus; assembly: GCF_017311325.1. Lineage (NCBI taxonomy): Eukaryota > Metazoa > Chordata > Mammalia > Carnivora > Ursidae > Ursus > Ursus maritimus. The sequence continues at coordinate 84,456,557 of NW_024425563.1, forward strand.
ACTGTCAGGCATCTTGGCTTTTTCTGTTTTGCGGCTGTATTATGCTTAGCATGCTGCTTCACACTTCAGGATAGCAGTCAAAGTTCTGGCTATTCCATACGCACTTCAACCAATAAGAAGAAAGAAGGAGACAGAGGGAGAGATCTCCCTATCTTTTAAGGACACTTGGTAAAAGTTCCCTGGATGATTCAGCTCATGTGTCATTGACCAGAACTTTATCTCAAGGTTAGCATGCACGGCAAGGAAGGCTGGGAAATGTAGTCTTTTAGCTAACTGACAGTGTGTCAAACTAAAAATTGAGCTTGTGACTAAGGAAGAAAGGGTGAGTGGATATTTGGAAGCAAGCAGCAGTATCTGTCACAGATTGTCAGCTCACCTGGGCTTGAACACGCAGTGCCTGAAGACCACGTCACAGTCTCCTGGAGCCCCAGAGTGGCAACCTAGTGGAGCAAGGCCAATGGAGTAAAAGTTATATAAAAAGTGGATACTGTGTAAAATAAATTTGGGGAAAAACTGCATTACAAAGTTAGATAGGTTTCCTTGTTGTAGGATTTCTCAGAATCCTTTATTTGCTAATGTCCATTAGGAGTCTCTAAAAGGTCCCAGGGAGCTCTATGACAAATTTCCCATATATATTTAACAGGTAAGTAATTTATTTAAAAGTCTTTTCTTTTCCTCAAGAGATTTTAATGGGCTTAGTGTTCCACCGGACATATTTTGAGAAATGCTCATCTAGTGAAAAGATGACGGGCTTTGCAACCAAACTAAGATCTATTAAATCTCTGCTTTTACTCACTACTAGTGTATCTCTTACAGTTGGTTTTGAGGATAAGATAAAGTAATATTAGGATTCATCCAAATATAGTCCCTAGCAAATAACATGCATCTATTTTTCTAATGAGTAGAATTGACTTTTTAGAGCTGTCTTAGATTTACAGGAAAATTGAGCAGCTAGTACAGAGTCCTTATCTAACCCAGCTATACAGTTTCCTCTACTATTAACAACATTAGTGTGGTAATTGGTTAACAATTAATGAACCAATATCAAAACATTATTATCAACTAAAGTCCATTGTTTATTTAGGCTTCCTTAGTTTTTCCCCAATGTCCTTTTTCTATTCCAGGGTCCCACCCAGAATACTAAATTACATTTAGTCATCATGTCTCTTTAGGCTTCTCTTAGCTGTGACAGTTTCTAAGACGTTCTTTGTAAAAACAAGGAGTTTGGGGGCATCTGGGTGGCTCATTTGGTTAAACATCCCACTCTTGATTTCAGCTCAGGTCATGATCTCAGGGTCGTGAGATCGAGCCTCACATTGGGCTCTGTGCTGAGTGTGGAGCCTTCTTAGGATTCCCTCTCTCTCTGCCCCTCCCCACCCACTCGCTCTCTCTCTCTAAAACAAAACAAAAAAGCAAGGAGTTCTGAAAAGTTCTGGTCTGGTATATTATAGGATGTCATGCTATTGGAAATGGTGTGATGTTTTTCTCATGATTAAACCAGTGTTAACGGGTTTTGAGAGGAAGATCATGGAGGTAAAGTTCCATTTTCATATCATATGAAGGGTACATTCTATCAACATGATTTGTGACTATTGATGTTGACCCTGATCACCTTGACTGAAATAGTGTTTGTCAGGTTTCTCCATTGTAAAGTTACCCTTTCCTTCCACTTTCCTTACTGTAGTTTTCGGAAGGAATGTCACTATGTGAGCCCACACTTAAAGAGTGAGGAATTACATTCCCCCTCCTTTATGGTGAAGGGTCTACATAACTTATTTGGACTTCTGCGTGGGAGATTTGTCTCTTCTCACCAATTTGTTAATTTATTCAATCATTTGTCTATATCAGTATGGACTCATGGATCCTTCTTTAAACTTTGGGTTACAATCCAATACTACTTTATTTTGTTGCTTAGATTGCTCCTGTCTTGGTCATTGGAAGCCGTTTCAGTGGGATCCTGGGTCCCTTTGACATAACCCCATTGACGTGGGTTGTTTTGTTTTATTTTGAGCATTTCCGTCCTTTCTGACACTACGCGATACTCCAGACACCTCTATATATTTCCTTCCCCAGTCCTAGAATCAACCATTTCTTCTAAGACCCCTCTTCCTTTTATTGGAAAATGGTTTGGGAAACCCATACTAAGTGCTAGATGTGCTCATTGCTATTGGAGTATCATTTTTTAAAAGATTTTTATTTGTTTGAGATCGAGAGAGCGAGAGAGAGCACGAGCTGGGGGAGGGGCAGAGGGAGAAGCAGGCTCCCTGCTGAACAGGGACCCTGATGCAGGGCTTGATCCTAGGACCCTGATATCATGACCTGAGCCGAGGACAGATGCTTAACTGACTGAGCCATCCAGGTGCCCAGAGTATCATTTTTTTAAAGGCTCTGTCAGCTGACAGAGAAAAGAAATATATACACGTATACTAACCTATGTATATGCACATATCTATAAATATTTCTATATGTAACCATCTTACCTGTATGAATTTAAACATGAGCTCTTACTGATGTCTACAATTCTAATGCATTACCACAAAGATCAGTCTAGCTTTCTCCCCTTGCTGATCTGTCAATTTCCCTTCCAGCTGTAAGATACCGGACTCCCACCATCAACCATCCATTTACTTAATTGTCCAATTCCAGTAAATATGTAGAGCAATCTCTGAATTGTTAACCCATACTCCTGTGGGAAACAACTCTACAGACTAGAATACATTGTTTAAGCGCAGTTCCTTTTGCCTTTCATGTTACATTCATTTTCAGCGTTACTTAGGTCAGTACCTTTTCTCCACCACCTTCAGTGAGGCTGTTTCATACATTTGTAATACAATTAGATTCTCTTTTCACAGACTGCTCTATTCCTGGGATCTTCAAACCTCCTCAATGATTTTTTAAAATATGTCTACATCAAGTCACTGTTTGTGTTGTAGAATTCTACGGGTTTTGACTAATGCATAATGTCATGTATCCACCATTACAGCGTTATACGGAAGAGTTTCGCAACTGTAAAAATTACCTGAGCTTCACCTATTCATTCCTTCTGCTCTCTCCTGAGCCTCTGGCAACCATGATCTCTTTTATTGTCTCTATACTTTCATCTTTTCCAGAATATTGTATGATTGGAATATAATTCCAGAATATCATATAATTGGAATCATACAGCCTTTCCAGACTGACTGCTTTTGCTTGGCAATATGCATTATCCACATCTTGCAGCTTGATAGCTCATTCATTTTTATTGCTAAATAATATTATATTGTATGGATGTACCACAGTTTGTTTATTCATTGCCTATTGAAAGACATCTTAATCGCTTCCAGGCTTTGGTAATCATGAATAAATCTGCTCTAAACATTCCTGTGCAGGTGTCTGCGTCGACATATTTTCAACTTAATTGGGCAAATACCTAGGAGCACAATTGCTGAATCATATGCTAAGTCTATGTTTAGCTTTGTAAGAAACTGCCAAACTGTATTCCAGAGCTGTTATACCACTTTGCATTCCTACCGACAATGAAGGAATAGTCCTGTTGCTTCACATCTTTGCCAGGTTAGTGTTGTTTAATATTCTCAGTTTTGGTTGTTTTTTTTTTATCTTAGCCATTCTCATAGAGGTGTAGTCGTATCTCATTACTGTTTGAATTTGCAATTCCCTAATGACAAATGATGTTGAGCATTTTTTTCATATACTTACGCACCATCTGTATGTTTTCTTAGGTGAAGTGTCTGTTCACATATTTTACCCAATTTTTTCTTGGGTTGTTGGTTTTCTTATTGTAAAAAAAGTTTTTTTAAGATTTTATTTATTTATTTGAGAGAGCACAAGCGGGGGTGGGGAGAGCAGCAGAGGGAGAGGGAGAGGGAGAAGCAGACTGCCCGCTGAGCAGGGAGCCTGACACGGGACTTCATCCCAGGACCCCAGGATCATGACCTAAGCTGAAGGCAGAAGCTTAAGCAACTAAGCCCCCAGGTGCCCCTAAAAGTTTTTGACAAAAAAGAATTTTTTTAGGTTTTTATTTAAATTCCAGTTAATATACAGAGTAACAATCAGTTTCAGGTGTACAATTATCAGTAATATCAGTTTCAGGTGCACAACTGAGTGACTCAGCACTCACATACAGCACCTGGTGCTTATCAGAACAAGTGCCCTCCTTAATCCCCATCACCTATTTAACCCAGCTCCCCACCCACCTCTCCTTTGGTAACCATCAGTTTGTTCTCTAGAGTTAAGAGTCTGGTTTTGGTTTCTCTCTCTCTCTCTTTTTTTCCCCCTATGCTCATTTGTTTTGTATCTTAAATTTCACATAAGAGTGAAATCATATGGTATTTTGACAAATTTTTTTGACAAAAAGAGTATAGTCATAGTTGGGATGTATTGTTTTTATATACAGTAATACTACATATAGCTTTCCTTAAATATTACTGACTAGGTCTTATTCAAGAAGATAAAACGTAGCTATTGATTTTAAACATAATTATTTCATTCTGAAACTTAACCTGATTTTCCAGACCTTTCTGATTTCATTTCTTTTATGTGTTAACTCTTCTTTCCATTCAAGTTTTTTCTTAAAATTTTCCTTCCTTTAGAATAACTAGAAAATAATCTATTTTATGTGTACAGATAAAGACTGGCTGAAATTATATGAGTAATAGAAGGGTAGAACCAGACTTCCAACTCCAAAATAATCTATTTCTACGATATTCATTCATTAAAAATAGGAAGATAAAATTAGAGTAATCCAAAAGATTTCTTAAAAGGCATTTTTAAAAATTGCTCTGCACAGATAATAATAAGTAGATTTCATTATAGAGCCTTCATTGTAAAGCCAACGGAATAGAAAATAAATGGTGGCAGTCCAGGAACAGTTGATAGTGGCAATTAATATTCATAACAGCCATCTTATAGCTATAAAATATTACTGATTGTTATAGCTAGTATATAAAATCCAATTGACTTCCTCAGGATTAGCACAGTAATGTCATTATAGTCTAAAATCATGTTATAAAACTGTAATCATACTGACCTAAATAAAATGAGAGTTTGTACCCGAAAAAAATTAATCCATTTACTTACATTCTGCATTTGACTTAACTCAAATGCCTCATATCTAAATTGTACATCACATGGTCCTATTAGAATTGTGCAAACTTAGTAGAAAACGGAAGTACCATCCAAGGTGCCATCTACAGGGTATCATAGAAAATACAAAGGTTATCTGGTGCCAGAATATCTGGTTAACAGGGAACAAACCTCTAGGGGATTGTCTGGGAGGGAGGACACGTAGAAGCAAAGTTGCAAAAGGCAAAGCGATATATAGAATCAAAGGAGCTAGTTAATTACCACTTTTGAGTTCAATGAATGGAGTAAACTGCATAGTTCAAGAAATGAGTTCCCACCCTCATTTGTACATGGTTTTATAGTTTACTATGCGCTGAATCAATGAAAACAAGTCTGCAAGAAGTTCTTTCTGTATGTCTGAATTGTTGAGGGGGCATTTTGATGAAATCGAGACTCTCAAAAAGAGTTAAGAGATCTGGGCTCAAGTCCAGTTGCCACTTACTAGTTGTGTAACCTTGGATTATAATGTTGAAAGTGTGGGCGCTGGAGGCTGGCTCCTGGTTGTGAATTTTCACCACTTCTTCCTCCCCCAGTTCGTCTCCCTTCCTCCATGTCTCCTATCCTCTCTCTACCTTCTTTCCCCAACATGACCTTAACTCCTTTTCTCTCCCTCCTGTTTCTCTCTCTTTCACCTCCACCCTCTGTGCTTTCTCCTTTTCTTTCCCCTAGTCACTGTTCTCCTATATCTTTCTCCCGCTATTTCTGAAAGAATCTCACAGAACTTTCTCTTTTTAACCATTCACCAAATGTTCATAAAATAGTCAAGTAACACAGTTTCAGGTCTGTCATTAATTTTCATTATTGCAATGGGCATCTGCCATGTGTTCTAACTGCCCAGCATCTCTTCCCCTCACACATTTTTTTACACTGTTGCTATATTTGAGGACGTCTCCGCTTACGAATTCGGTGTCCCCTTCCCCCACCCGGGCTACTTTGCCCCTAAAGCACAGGCGTATGACCTAGATTCCACCTATGAACTCACCACATGAGACTTGAGATTTGGAAGAAGGTAACGTGGGGCCGGAGACGCTGCAGGCAGGCAAAGCAAGGTGGCCTGAGTGTGGCAACCATGAGCATGCGCGCCAGACCGCCAGCTGTGGGGAGCATAATGGATCTCGGGCCCCAGCTGCTGCCCTCTGAGCGCCATCATTGCAGCATTTATACTGAGGCCGTGCTTTCCACCTGTCCGTGAGTGACACAGAAACATTCAGAAAGGCCCATTCCTGTCCTCTGCTGACTAACTTTAGTTGCAGGACTCCCTGGTGGACCTTCCAGAAACTTCCTTAGACTGCAGCAGTCTGACGCACCTCTACTCACCTTCCCACCCTTCTCCCTTCACTCAGGGTAAGACTTGGTTAGAGATCTGAGAGCTCTCCCCTCCTACCTAGCACCTTCGCATTTTCTCTCACACAGCCATTTCCCCTCATAAAATCCTTGCATGTCTAATACTCTCTCAATGTCTGTTTCTAGGAGGACCCAGAGTACACAGGAGGCATTTAGCTTTGAGGGGAGGCAGGGGCTGCAAGGTCGAGTCCCTGGCACGGAAGTAGCTATGGGGGATGTGTCCTTATCAGAGCAGTTCTAAAGTATGTTTTGAGGCGATTTTCCCTAGAAGATTAGCCTCAAACCTCATTCTCTAGCTATCTCCACAATTCCATGAGCTTCTTAATTTTATGCTTAATCAGCCAAAGTAACTTTTTCTTCCTTACGATTAAGGACTCATGATACAGAAATCAATTACAGAAGTAGCCACGGGCAACAGAACCTCAGAGAAAGGGAGAGAATCTGAAATGGATTATCTGACCTAGTTGGGTGGGTGGCTCCTAAAATTCAGCTAATGTTAAGAGACGGCGGCGTTACGTGACATCCACCGTGGCAAAGAGCGAATTAAGGGAGGTAATCCGATGAGCACCTATAGTTGTGTGGGATAAAGTGCCCATCGGAGGCAAGACTTGGAGTGCCCAAGTGGCTGCTAGCACAGCCCAGAGAAAACAGGAAGGTTGTGAGGGATTTAAGGGCTGTAGGATCAAGCGGTTGCTTCTGCTTGAAGCGGGTAGCTTAAAGAAAGAGAATACAAGTCTCCACCTATTAAATTCTCACCTCCCAGAACACCATGCACTGTCTGTGATTACGCTATGAGAACCTCTTGCCAAAAGTATTTGCCGGAAAACACAATAGAAAACCAAACTCAAAATTTGATTCTCTGGATGGTTTCATCCTATCAGTGGAATTCACAGCCAAGTATACTCTCTCATAAGAAAGTTAAGAGGGAAAAAATGAGCCCACAAGAATTGGAACGGGAAATTTTAGGAAGATTTGAGTGATTCAGAGTACTCAAACCCGTAACTCTGCGGAACTTCTCGTCAGGGGAAGCACCATCTGCTCTTCTGTCTGAGGAGACTCCAGCCTCGTGTAAAGCCCTTGTGATGATCACAGTTTCCTTGCAAAGAGAAGGCGATTCTCTGGCCATTTCTACCATCTCCCACCATCTCCAGACCTGGAGAATCAGTTACCTGGAATCAGTTCCCAGCAAGTCCAAATTAGGCAAATGCAATGTCAAACCCAAGAATCAAAGACTCAAGCACCAAAGGACTTGCAAGATTTTGCTAATTGTGTTTATGAATGAATGAAGAGAAGAGCATATGCATTGAAATATGTTCTAAAAGAGATAGAATAAAGAGAGGAGAAGAAATAATTTAATTGGGCAAAATTTATCAATATGAGTACACTTACCAGGTTTCTGGATTCATGTTTGAGAGAATTACGTAGGTATTGTTTGCTTAGCTGGTTGACTGAAACCTAGACTCAGCAGTGCCTCCTATGAATGCTCCCCAAATGCCCCTCTGAGGATCCCCTGGATCCACAAATAGAGGCTGTCAGTTAACCTCTTTCCTCTGCCAGTCCAGGGCTTTCTCAGTGGACTCCTGGAAAACATAACTAACTCAGCCAGAATCAGATTCTGCTACTTGAAACTGGAGATTACTACAACATGTATCTTTTAATTTTAAAAATTAAATGCAAGGTATGTTGTTCGGGGTTCTCCGGAAAAGCAGAACTATTAGGTTAAGTGTATATATAGAAAGATATTTATCTTAAGGAATTGGCTCATGCTATTATGGAGAATGCAAGTCCAAAATTTGCATGGTGGGCCAAGAGGCTAGAGACCCAGAAAAAGCCAATATTATAGTCCAAATCCAGGGGCTATCTGCTGCAGAATTCCCTCTTGCTTTGGGAAGGTGAGTCTTTTGTTCCATTCAGGTTTTCAACTGATTGGATGGGTCTCATCCAATGGAGGCCACTCTGCTCTCCTCAAAGTCCACCTATTTAAATGTTTATCTTACTCAAAACATTCTCACAGAAACCTCCAGAATAAGGTTTGTCGTTGGGTTTTTTTTAGATTTTATTTATTTATTTGACACAGAGAGAGAGAGAGAGAGAGAGAGAGAGCACAAGCAGGGGGAGTGGCAGGGGGAAAGGCAGAGGGAGAAACAGGTTCCCCACTGAGCAGGGAGCCTGATGTGGGGCTAGATCTCGGGACTCCGGGACCATGACCTGAGCCGACGGCAGACACTTAACCGACTGAGCCACCCAGGAGCCCCCAGAATAAGGTTTAACTGTATAACTGGGCACTGTGGCCCAGCCTATTGACAAATAAGATTAAGTCTCATACCAGATAAATAGTTTTTTATCAGAAGAATACTGAGCATCTGCATTATAAATTATAATTATTTCTAGAAATGACTGTATTTAGTCTTTTTATAAATAACTCAAGAAGTGAATGACTAGGACAATGTAATTTCAGGCCAGTTTAAAATGTTGAATTTAAATGCTACAGAATTTCCTATTATCCATTTTTTTAAAATTGCTTTTTCTAATGATTAATGGCTAGAATAGGAGGGCACAGTCTACCATGCTTGCTCTCAGTTCTTTTTTCTCAGTCGGTATGCTTTATTCAGAGATTCCAAGCAGGTAACTTGGTATTCATGGCACATGTCTAAATAGAAACCTGTGAAAGGTAATGCGTAAACATTAAGACTCCAAAGTTCTGACCCATAGGGTCATCAAGCTATTGATCTTGCTTGTTTATATTTGTCTTGCCAATGGAAATCCTAAGACATGTCTCCTTGATGTGTATTATAGACAATAACTGCAAAATCACGGGATAGATCACACACTCTAGTGAGGGAGAGGCATACAGATAAAAATGATTGAGATTTAGAGAACATTTTTGTCCCTAGACAAATGGAGATTTAACAATGAAAGCATATTCTTTTTATTTAATTCGGTCAAGGTTACTTTCTCATGATGTTAGGGTGATAGAGGCCCTACAGATAATATTCTCATAAAAATTTCTCCACCAAATACATAAACTCAAATGAGATATAAAAAGAATCAGTGAATTATTCTGTCGAAAGCAACTTTTTTATAATAAAATCTACAGAAAAAGATGAATTAACTTTATGCATTGTGATATAATTATTTGACCTTCCTTGAACCGAGATTCTCAAGGACTTCTGAGAGCCAGACAAAACGCTATTTAGTCCCACTGAAGGCTATGTAAGTCTCTCCTTTAAACCAAGCTTGGATTCAACGTTCCAAGTAATTATTACTTAGTGACTCACAGAGAGAGGTTCTTGGCCACTAACAGAAGTGGTATACTAACCATGCTAGTTTCACATCAGGCTTACCCTTGTCAGAACCCACCAGTGCTCTCCACCACTGCCTTTGAATAGCCTGACTATCCTCGAAAGTGTTGCAGCAGTGCATAAATAAATTTACCTTTCACAGTATAACACTTAAGAAGAACAATAACTTAGTTATTATTTCAAATCATCTTCAACAGTTTAATGATACAGGTGGGTATGACATGGTCAAATATTTTCTCTTGTATCTCAGTTTATAAAACGCCTATGCAATTTGTGGCTATTGCAGTAGATGGCAGTATTTTAAAACTTCCTCTATTTGCAATCAGGACGATTAGATGATTATCTTTAATCAGACTATTTATATTTTATATAGATGAGTCCATACAAAACAGTTATGGTTTGATTCTCACATTTATTACTTCCTGGACAAATGCTAAACAGCAATAAAACTTGGATTAACAAATGTTATCTGTGTACTTGAGAGGTGCCAGGTGTCACTTGGGAAGTACAGGGATTTTCCTGAGCCATGGGAGCAGGAAAAGTCAGGGTTAAATTGTGCTAATGATGGTCATCAGCAGAGACTAATAGAGCCCAGACAACATTAACTGTGTTTTTAAAAGAACCATTACTGAAATAGGGGTTTACATTTTATATAATGGGCAGTTAGTAACCCAGGAGAGGTGAAATCATTCTCCCCATTGAAAAATATCCTGACACTCAGATTTGCATTGGAAATCTTTAGAAAATGCTTTTGGCTGAGTATTGTGCAGCATCAGTAATATGTTATTTATTTTCACTATTACAGACCTATATGTCTGGATTTTACCAACTTTGCCTAGAAGCAATTCTTTAAGATTTGCTCTGTGGGGTGGGGAGGGGCGTCACTGTCTTTTCACCATATAGCTACAATGAAAATTATTTTTTTCATTATCCCTGGAAATAGGTGGATATTCCTATAATTGGAGGAAAATAATTTCTGGAAAGCCAGTAGTCAAACAAAATAACTCCTGATCAATTAAGGATTCTGTGGTAAACCACTCTTCTCCACCCTGACACTTTATTTTCTTCCAACACTTCCTGAATTCAGACTATTGAACACTTCAACAACCAATGATGAGTAACGATTTTGGAAACTCTGCTTCATACACACCCAGTATGTATTCTTTCTATTTTTTAGATCAGTCCCCAAGTCATGCTCTTAGAGGTCCCACTTCCTACATTTCTTTTGTAGGTTTGCTGCACTAATTATCCATTCTGTCTACTGTCTCCCCAATTTTTCCCTTTCCACTGAATTCTTCTTTTTAGCCTTCCTTTGTGCTCAATCTTGTCCATCCTAAAAAATTCAATTAAGGGGGCGCCTGGGTAGCGCAGTCGTTAAGCGTCTGCCTTCGGCTCAGGGCGTGATCCCGGAGTTCCGGGATCAAGTCCCACATCGGGCTCCTCTGCTGGGAGCCTGCTTCTTCCTCTCCCACTCCCCCTGCTGTGTTCCCTCTCTCGCTGGCTGTCTCTCTGTCACATAAATAAATAAAATCTTTAAAAAAAAATTCAATTAAGAGACTTTCCCTTGATCTGGACCTTATTTTGATTATTGTCTGTTTTAGTCAGCTCAGGCTGCCATAACAGAATACCATAGCCTGAGTGGCTTAACCAACAGAAATTAATTTTCTCACAGTTATGGAGGCTGGAAGTCTAAGATCAGGGTGCCAGTCTGATCGTGTTCTGGTGAGAGCTCTTTTCCTGGCTTGTAGATGTGTCCTCAAATGTCAGAGAGAGGAATTGTTCTCTCTTCCTCTTCCTATGAGCCCTCCTCTCGTGATTTTATCTAACTCCAATTACCTCCATGTGCCCATCTCCAAATACCATCTGCTTTTTAGGGCTTCAACATATGAATCTGGCAAGAAGGAACACCAACATACAATCTTAATTCTCAGCCTCATTTTCCTTCCTCTGGAGCTTCTCAGATGACATTTGGGAAAGGATAACTCTCACTCCGTGCTCCTCTACCTCACCTCTCATTGTCCTACAACTCTCCACACTCTGGCTTCTAACCTGATAATGTGACTGGCATCACTAAGATAACCAGCGACCTCATGTTTGTGAAGTTCAAAGATTGCTTTTCGGTTCTTGACTTACTTGGCTTCTCTTACTTGATTGTCCAGTGCTTTTGACCATTCTATGTATTTGTGGCTTCCTCCTCTGGCTTCCAGGAAATGATACTATTTTCTGCCTCCTCGTAGCTCTGGAGTTTCTCCTTGATAGCCTTTGCATTGTCTTCCTCAGTGACCCCAGTGTCAGGGTTCCATCCTTGGGGCTCTTTCCTTGTAATCTATATCCTTTCCTTCTACTTACTCCCATGTCTTTATTACTGCGTCTGTGCTGTGGTAGGCCTCCTGTGGACCTCTCTGTCCATGATGTAAAGGGAGCTCCCTTTACTGTGTTCTAGTTATTTAAATAAATATTTTTTCAGATGGAATTGGAATCTGCCACCTTAGTGATTATGGTTCTTTCCTTTGCAGTAATATAAAACAAATTATCCTCTCACTTCTGTAGCCAGACTCTTCAAGTTTATATTTTAAAATATTTATTATTGACTTTCTTTGTTTTCTCTTATCAACACTAAGTAGCATGTTATCTTCTACTACTCCTCAGTAGGTATGGTCTCTGGGCTGCTCCAATCACCTCTGGATACTTCACTATTTGTCAATGTCTTTCTTAAAATGTGCCACTAAAAAATCAAATATGGTATTCCAGGAGTGAAAGAATTATTCATTTCATGTCTGAACTCTATCCTTTTTAATGATGTTCTGTTTCTAAACCACCTTTCCAAAGCATGTTTGGGTGTTTTTTTTTTAACTGAAAAACACATGAATTATTATTTATTTCTATTAAGTTTCACTCCTCAGACTTTTAATCCAGTATTCTAGCTCAGAGAAATAATAAATTGTAATTATGTAATCTATTGCATAGTTTCTTTCTACAAAATAAGTCACTATTCTTAATTTTACTTTCTGAAATTTGGATAATCTTGCTTTCTGGGACTTTATCCAAATCACTGATGTTATTGAATAGGATAAAATCAAGGAAGAGCTTCTAATACTTTTTTGAAGATGCTGCTTCACTGGCGGTGCTGTGTACTTTACTCAGAATTTGCTCTGGAAGTGGCTGACCCACACAGTATCATTCGTTAGCATCAACTGTGGTTGTGTAAGCCACAAATAAACAGCATGGTCACAGCATTGGACAATCAAGTAAGAGGAGCCATAACTCATCAATGATGCTGTCATGCCAACAACCTATCCATAAGTCCATCATGGAAATCTTTCTCAAATGGTTATTAAACATCAAAATATGTTAAATGTCTATGATGTTTACATGTTCCATGAAACCGTAAGTCTTATCCCCAAAGAAAACATTACTTTAGTATGATGTTCTCACTGAACTCATTTTGAGTTCTCATTTGAGTAGTACACTTTCCATTAATTACCCTGTTTTATCACATTTCCAAAACTTTCCAATTTACCTTGATTTTTATTTCAGTTTTCAGACAAATTATAATTTGCCTTTGTCTTTCCTTTCTCATTTGCCTTTCTCTAGGCAAGATACTTGTTTTGAATATTTAGTCCACGTACTGGCCAGAGAGAACTCCTTTGTTAGGAACTGCTTCATTGTTCTAAGACATTTTGCTGACACAGTTCTGCAGTATGGTTTGTTACAGTGATGAGAAACTCTCAATAACCTGAATAATATTAATTCCTCCTCTTGAGTAAGTCTTACCACCGTGTCACACAAGGGTCCCCCCAAATATAAAAACTATGCTTTTATTGTCTCTTAGAGATCAGAGTCTCCCCAGTATGTTGAGAGATTCAAAGTGTGATTTTTCTTCAGTATTTTAATCCCAGGCGCACGAACATAAGTATAATTCAGGAAACTGATTGTTCATATCATGGGTTCATTTCACACTCTGTTGCAAACATTCCAAACACTCTGATGATTGGAGTGTAAATGCTTAGCCACAAGATTCTTGCACATTCCAAAATATTGCCTCAAAAATGATGGTTTAGGATCCTTCCCAATTTTCACAGCTTTCCAGAAACAACTTAGCCAAGCATATAAACAAGTATAAATGCCAGCACCTTTCCGTTTTGCCTCTTCTAGACTTCCCCTGATCGAGTTGTGCATTTGTCATTAGAGAGTTGCCCAATAGGACAGAAGAGTGGTAGCAGCTCTCTTAGCTTTCCAGCCATCTGCTACCAGGCTATTTCCCCTGGAACTTCTCTTTTACTGTCTCTTGCCCATCACTGACAGCCTCCATCCTCACGTTATTGGTCCATCTTTATGTTTTCAAGCCTACATAATCAACCCCCATAAACAACATTTGCAGTTAGACTCAATCTCATCGTCACTGAAGCTTAATTCTTCCAGGTGCTTGCCCTTGATTTCTAGCTGTGAAATGAGACACTTCTGATTCCCGTGAAAAGAATTTCAGGCCACAGTCAGCAGGTAGAAGAAAGTTCTGCTTTTGATGGGGGAGTTATTTTCTTCTTGCTTCTGAGCCAGATATACCTAAGGCTGTCTCTGAAAGTAACGCTCCCTTACTTGTTTATTTAGGGTGCCTGAGATAAAAGGGGCTTGGTCAGAATGGGCAGTGAAGAGTCTGGACCAGTCCCTTAAGACAACTACTTTAAGAAAACTATAGGTCAAAAGTTTGGGGGGGGGGGGAAGAAACACACTGTCCCTCCTCCCAAAATCTGGTCATATGTAGCCATTAATTTGACTAATTATATAATTCCTAGATTGACTAATGTACAGAGACATCCAACACAGGGAATCTTAAAAGATCTCTCGAGTCGAGTGAAAACCAAAGTTGCCATTCAACGTCAAGAGTAGCCAAAAGGGAATCAAACAATTGATAGCTCCTTCATAATTTTCAGGCCTGTAATTAAGTCTTTTAAGAACTCAAGAACTGTATTGAATTATATTTCTGTTTCCCAAACCTCATGGGTTATAATGAGGTATTGAAGCATAGCGAAAGCACTTGACTGAAGTTGATTCTGTGTGCTTGATGGAAGAACAAGTCCCACATGAGGTCAACCGTAATTTCTGATAAAAATGACTAAGTCATGGCTCTTAGTGAGAGCCTCTGACAAGTAGCCATGTTGGAGATCAAAAGATGATTCTTCCAACCAAAAATTAGGTTCCATGTTAGCAGTTTGCAAAAGGACAAACTATTGGTAAGTCCCCATAAATGACCAATCTTATTCAGAAAAGAGAAAGCCCAGGAAATATGAAAGTAATCTTTCTTTTATAAAAAATTAGTCTACCCCTCAAGTTGACTCATGTCACGAAAAATGCAGTATTTCTTCCAGAAAAACCAAATCTGAACTTTCAATATTCAACATGTTGAAGAGGTGGTATATCAGTAAGGCTGACATTAGTGATAGAATTAGTTGGCTGCTCAGATATAAATCTTTTTTTTTTAAATCTATACTAATAAAGTATAAAGTATTAGTATAGATTTTCACAGGCACAGTGAGGATCCATGGTTATTACACATAACGTATGAGGAAGGCTAGCAACTTGAAATACACTACACCCTTATGATACAGAAATAACTTGGGACTTTATATTTGTTTGGTTGATTCCTTTTTGGAAAATGAAATAAAACCTAGATTGCTGAAATTTCTGTGAATCTCACTAAATTTTTCTGCTTAGACATTCTGAGCAAATATTTTTAGAAAAAGCCTTCCCTAGAATGGTACGGAGGAACTGCATACGTAGATATATTTATCTTCATTCATTTATATTGGCATATTTTCAAGGAAATTGCAACTGGAGAAAGGTATGAAATCCAGTATGTAAATACACAGGTCCAGTTTCAGTGAAATTGGTATTCTATCAGAAGGTAGGAGCTTGGGGCGCCTGGGTGGCTCAGAGGGTTAAGTGTCTGCATTTGGTTCAGGCCTTGATCCCAAGGTGTTGGGATTGAGCCCTGCGTCAGGCTCCCTGATCAATGGGGAGTCTGCTTCTCCCTTTCCCTCTGCTCCTTCCCCCCATTCGTGCTCTCTCTCTCTCAAATAAAATAAATAAAACATTTTTTAAAAATAAGGTAGGACATTGTGAATCAGTGAATGACCTGATGACATATCTAATTCCACTTACACAAAGCAGATGGCCTTCTCTGGTCCCTCACTATCCCTCAGTCATCTTCCTCCTCGCTAACTACATCCATAGATTTAAAAAGATGGTGGTCTTACACTGTTTCTCTTGCTCTACTACGAGCCTTTGCACTTTTTCTTTTTCTTTCTTTTTTTTTTTTTTTTAATGTGACTCGTAGAAACCAGTCAGAAATCAGTCTTCAGAAATGGGTTTACCTATTCTTGTAAGGGGAAATAGACTTAGCCAAATAGGGAGTCACAAGCGTCCTATTCAACATTAAAGAGCACTCTACCAGCAAAAGCAAGTGGTCCAGAAGTTGAAATCTGGAGATTCTTTAGTCCTAAACTTCATGTGAGTATCTGGGTAAGAAGTTTCGTGTTTGATCCAATGTAGCACTAAGATCAGATACTGCTGACCTTACATAAGAATTGGTGTTGTCTTCACACCAAAGCTGTGGCTTACTGGGAAACAGCAGCAGCAGGGACGACAAACTGAGTGGCAATTAGAGGACTGCACATATTTTATATAATTCAGGATCTGCAAATAGCAGTCTTTCCTAGGAGGTACTTCTGTCTTATGGGGAAAGAAGAGCTGATCACAAGGGCCCCTGGTTGTCTCAGTTGGTAGAGCACGTGACTCTTGATCTCGGGGTTGTAAGCTGGAGCCCCACGTTGGTTGTAGACATTATTTAACATCAGATCTTTAAAAAAAGAAAAAAGAAGGGCTGATCACAAATGGACCTTTCAGCCGTGGATGGACTCATGAACTCTGAAAGTAGCAACAACAGAAGCAGAAGGAGCAGCAGTGGTATGAATGTGTGGATTTGTATGCTGGTGGTACGTTACTTATATTTACTGGAGATATACATCGCCAGTTGTGTGCGAAGTTTGTTGATTTAAGAAAGTGGCATTACCAGAGTATTTTATCTTTCAATAATCTGTGTTCTCCTGTGATTTAAAAATAATCTGTATTCTCAGTAAAGATTTGCATGAAACTCCTGTATTTGCGTGAAAGAAAGCCAAATTTGCATTGGGAGAATGTTAAAATAATGGGATAGCATGGAAGGTGATGAGCAGAAGAATAGACTGAGTTGATCCTTAATTCCCAAATGCACGGAAATCAACATTTTTACCTCTTGAAAGGATAAGGGGAAAAGGAAAAAAATATATTCAGCAATGTCCTGGCATTTGCCATTAATTGTAACATAACCCAGTTGCATATTGAAGAGCAGTTCCGGTCCTTCAAGATTTATGTAACACTTACAACAGTATGATTTATTTACAAAGAGCTCCTTTATGTGCTCTTTGAAACAGCCCAGCAAAGTCATATCCCTTCCATTCAAATAATGTTTGATTTGAGTTCCAAATTCAGTCCTGGAAAGGAATGCAGGCGGTCAAGTGCATTTACTTTGGGCATGAGCCATGTGAGGATCCCAGGCCTCTCAGAATCCATGCCAGCTGCTCTGTCCCCTCTGGGCCCAGCAAGGTCTCCTGGGATTGCCTTCTTTATCAGCTTGGTACCCTGAAGACAGGGGTGCCGGACACTGTGATTTTCCCCGATCAGCATCCGATCCCTATTCTGTCACTGTGCCCCAGGTTTGCTTGGGAGAATTCGCCCTCCCTCATTCACTGGATACAGACTTGATGGGTGTAACCACCAAGATGTCCTACCATCCCACATTAGGTCCTTAGAGGATTTCTTCCGGAATCTGACTCTTGAATTGAGACTGATGCAAGGAGCTGGCCCATTCTGGTGATGGCACTTTGAAGGGACTGTCCATTGGTTTTTGTCATCCATGTCCCGGCTGTTCTGGACCCTGTCCTTACTGCAGACTTGTAAGTCACCTCAACAACATTCTTTCTTTCTGCCTTCCTTTTTTTTTTTTTTTTGCTTAAATTAGCTATTTTTTTTTTCTCTTGCTTGCAAAAAAGCTTAACCACTGAGTTATGCCTCTCAGCCTGTAAAACCTCTCTGTCTGGAACACCTGTCCCCAAGGCCAATCTTCTGCATTCACTCCACTCTCCTTGAAATCTCTAATTGACTCCTGGTGAGTGGCCTGAGGACTGGTAAGTCGAGATTCCTCAAGAGAATATAGTTAAGGATAGGAAAGGAGATGAGTAAGGATTTTAGTAACAAATATTCAGTGTTTTGGATGCCAGATCCCTTTTTTCCCTAAGATCAGAGGTACTTCCTTACACATCTGAACACTGATATACCAAAATTGGCTCCTACTTCATCAGCAATTCAAATAAAAATGTTCATCATCAACCATCAGCATTCAAATAGGCTCCTGGCATACTGCCAGAGAACTCTGCACATCCTGCTGTCCTCAGGAATGGTTTTTGCTTATTCCTCTCTAGTAAACTGTGTACTGGGCAGGCTTAGGTGGGAGATTTCCCTTCAGGGATTTCCTGGAAGCCACCTTGGTGAGAGCCAGCTGTGCCCCCTCAAAGCTTTCTCTCTTCTCACCTTTTCTCCCAGAATTTCTGTTCCTTCAGAGCCTTCCAGGTCCAATTCCATATTCACGTTTCTTAACATCTAGACTTCTGTTATGAAGTACAGAGGGCTGGTATAATGTTCTTTATACAGAGACATTGTTTTTCCTTAGTTTCTAAGTACAAGTTAATCAAATCCTATTATATAAAATAAGATTAATAATCCTTCCTTCTCAAACATTTTTGCTCCCCCTGAAGTGATTACATATGTTTTTATTTATTTTTACATATACATTTACATATACCCTTTAATTGAAAATCTCAAGTCATCTTTAATTTATAGAAGTCCAAAATTTCAATTGCATTGCATTTACCGAGTGTCCTTTTCCCATCTTTACTTTCACAGTCTAGGTTTTGGGTCTCAAAACTTGTCAAACGTCCCATTGCAACAGCTTCCTAACTGATGTCCTTGTCACCCTTATATCCCGTGTTCCGACTGATACCGGTCGTGTTGAGACAGAAAGCTGATCATGGTACTCTTCTGCTCACAAAAGGCTAATGGCTCCTGACTTCCTAAGGATAAAATACAAACTCCTTGCAGAACACCTAACCCCTTTCAGAATCTGTGCAAACTCTGTCTCCATCCAAGATACCCTACCCTTCCTCCACTGGAGCCAAACCCAATTTCTGTCTGTCACATTAATCAACCTTGGCACATGTTAGCTACTCTCTCTGCCTGAGAAAGGAGAGGGTGACCAGTCATCAGTGAATGTTCACCATGTACCAAGCCATTGTGCTATTCATTTCTCCTTCAATAATACTCTTAGAAATTAGTTCTTTTTCCCATTTTGAAAATAAGGTTAAAAAAATCATGCTTAGAAAAATGTAAAAACCTTCCTCAAATTCACAGAATGATTAAAGGCTAGAACTAGGATTCAAACTTTAGACTTCTTGATTTTTTTTTTAAAGATTTTATTCATTTATTCGACAGAAAGAGAGACAGCCAGTGAGAGAGGGAACACAAGCAGGGGGAGTGGGAGAGGAAGAAGCAGGCTCATAGCGGAGGAGCCTGACATGGGGTTCGATCCCATAACCCTGGGATCACACCCTGAGCCGAAGGCAGACGCTTAACCCCTGTGCCACCCAGGCGCCCCTAGACTTCTTGATTCTAAAGCTCAAGCACTTTTTACAAAATCAGACTGTGCTCTGAAACTCATCCTCTCTTTGTCCTTTAAGACCCAGTCTAAAATGCCACCTCCTCCGTAAAACTTCTTCTAACCTCCAAGGCAGACTTAGTCATTCGCTCCTCCCAGTTCTGGTGCCGCATTCTTTCGTGGTGTTCTTGTCACATTGCATTGCAGTTATGGACCGAGTCTGCATTCCCCACAGTCTGTGGGACAAAGGCCACATCTCATTGATCAGTAGGAAGGCCAGCAGGGGAGGTGGAAACAGCAACAGCTTGCCAGAGTTGAATCCCCTTTCTAGTATTTCTGTACCATGCAACCTTGGCCAATTTACAGCCGATTTCCTCACCTGCCCCATACTGATGATCCCACGGGCAAGTTTTCTCGTACATAGAAGGCTCTCAGGAAATGTTGAAAGAAAAACTTGCAAGACTATTCAATAGTTTTGTGGTCCTTTCAAGACATAAACTTGCATTTCAAGGGATCTTCCACAGAACTTCAGTAGTGGGATGTTTGATATTTGCGAGAGAATGGAGGGAGAGGTAGTTGGGGCTGGCACCGCATCCAGGCCGCTACCCACCCACCGTATTTTGATATCCACCAATGCTTGCCCCAGCAGGAGAGGCTGGAGCTCTAGAAGAAAAAATTTGTTCTTAGATCTGCTTGGCATCTCTTTGCAAGAGTCTGAGCCCAGCCCTGCGCTTGGCAGGTGTGGAGAACATACTCACTGATTCACTGATTTGCTCCCTGAAACTCTTAGCTTCACCAAGAAAAATAACATGCATTTTATTGTACGTTTATGGAAAATGCTCAGTAACAGACTTTGTTTTGCAAAATATCTTTTAAGAAAAATGTATCCCCAAAATATCTTTTCTAAAGCTCATTATTATGTTTTCCTATGTATGTGAATCTTCCTACTTAGATGGACTCAAAAGCATTTTGCAAACAGATTTATTACCTATGTGGTGTGTTCAAGTCAATTAAAGTAAAATTCAATTAAAACGCAACCACTTCTGCAGTGGGACGCGGCAGATGTTCAACAGCTCCCAGTAACACCTCGCAGCAGTGACACTTAAGCAGCAGTTGACGAACAAAAATGAAGAATTCCATTTTCTATTTAAGCCACAGGAGCCACAGAGAGAAGCAGAATGTAATTATCCAAATTAGAAATTTTCTGTGACACTGAAGTCACCCTCTTTGCTATTCACAGAGGGGCCAGGGGATATTTATTGATCACACGCAGCCAAGAACACTGTTTTATGTCTCTGAGGATGGACAGCCCCTCAGGCACACGGTGGCCAAGTACTCTCGGCAATGAAGATTTCTACAAAATCAGGAATGCTGTTCAGGACTTTAGGAAGGCAGTCCCTTCTCCTATTCTTCTACCCTTGGACTCCAAACAGGGTTGACCAGTAGACTGTCTTGAGGGACATATGCAGAATACAATGTGAGACAGCAAGAGTGTATCTTTTTGTCCAGTGCAGGAGGGCCATTACTGGTATTCAACTCGGTCCTGGGTCTGGGTAGAGTGGAAAACATTCGGACAGCTTCATTCAGGGGTTTCCACATTCCCTGCTGCTGAAGACTAAGGACTACTGAGGTGGGAGGTGGGTTGTGGGTCAAGGTTTCTTTGACATGTAGAGATACGATTTGAAGAAAGTCACTACACAACATCAAGGCAACCTTACAAAGAGTTAAAAAAATCAACCACTATATGAAAAATGCCTGGATGGAGAGAACTGGATATGTCTCCCCTTCTAGATTTGAGCCGTTTGTTCCACAGCCACAGGCTAGCTGTGTCATCTTATATGTACCAACCATATACCTATTGTATTACATTTAACTTAAACGTCAGATAGAATAGGTTTCCACGGAGAAAAAGAGCAACCTTTTGCCTTCAGTTTAGGTTGAACTGAATGATAATTTTACTCAGATTTGCCGTAATCTGATAGAATTCTAAAATACGAAGCAAGCAGAAACATGTTAATGGATTTGTCTCTGGGTCAAATTCTACATCAACTCACCGTCGTAATGCTATTATTTAATTAACTCGTTTTGGTAATGACCACTTGCAAACAATTTACTGATACATATAGAATTAACAATTATTCTGTCCCTGCATGCTGAGGAAAGGACGTCTCCAGAGTCTGAAGGAGAGGGGAGCCAGCAGTTTCTGGGAGAGGCACTGTTTACCACTAAATCACAGTCTATTTAGATGTTGTTACAGTTTTACCTGATGAGAAATATGACCAAGGCTGCTTAGATAGTATGGTATGATCTCACGTCTAGCTTATGAATTGCAGGGATTAAATACTGAGGTAGGTATTTTCCTCCCATGCAAGAAAAATGGAAGTCTTCCTGAAGAGGTTCACAGGGACTCGATGCTCTCAAGATCAAAGCCGATGCAGATCGACACGGTTATTACACACCCACTGTGTGCATAAAATTGTGCTGAGCACTAGGCAGATATAAAGATGGACACGATGATCTCTTGAATCCTTACAATATTTCAGGGATCTAAGGAGATAAGGAGCAAAAACTAAGAAACAGGGGTCACACAGAAGGTTTCTGGTACAGCCAGAAATCGAATCAGAACTTCTTTTTTGCAGTCCGGGGGTGCCCTTCAGAAGCAGAATTTTGCATTAGACCTTAGAGATATCAAATGGTTTTCAAGAGCATGCATAAAGAATAAGGGAACCAAGTAGGTCACCTACAAGACAGCAGAGGAAGAATCACTCCTGGACCCACAGAGAGGAAACAAAATTTGGAGACCAAGGTGGAGGCTGTCATTTCTCTCCAGACAGATTTCTCCTGTCACCCGAAAAATTTTATTCCATCAGCAATTTCCCTCTCCTGGATCTGCCACACCTCTCTTTGACCACTGGGTGCTTCTCGGCACAGAATTTGATCAACTCCCTTATGTCCAAACTAATCATCTAAGCAAGCGAATCTTACCTAAACCCTGAGCCTGGTGTACGTATCTCTCTGTCTTTTTCCTTCCATCCACAGCCAGACTCGGGAAAGGAAGAGTTGTCTGCACTTCGGGACCCTCATTTATCATAGTCTCGCCTCGGGCACCAGCAATCGGGCCCCACACTCTGGAGATTGCTCTCCTAAGATCACTAACAACCACTTTTCTAACGTTCATCTCAGGGCAGTAATGATCATGCTGACAGTTTTTCAATCTTGAATCCCTCCCTTACCACTGCCTTTATGATCCCACTCTTCTAATTCCTCCTCTCTCTCAGACCACACTCATTAGGACTCCTCTGGCTCCATTCACCTCTTCAATTCTTGGTCCCTCCACTTTGTCAATCTCCCAGAGCACCGTGGAGAGTGGAAGTAACATGAGCTCCCAAAAACATTGGTTGGAATGTTGATTCTTGCGCTTATTGGCTGTGTGATTTCAAGCAAAGTATTGACTTCTCTGAACCTGTCTCCTTGTCCTCAGTAAGATGGGGCTAATCATGCATAAGTCATCAAGTTCCTGTAAGAAATAAATGTGAAACTATAAATTTCACAAATAGATGATCTTAGGTCTGCCACATAGTATGTGCTCATTAAATGTTCATTCTCCTTCACCTCCTACCGCTATGTTAATAATGCCTTAATTGATTTCTCTAGCTTAGACCTTACCCTCTCTCGGTTCAGGTATACATCAAACTGCAAGTCACCTAAAAATCACCTTAGACTTTTTCCTCTGCCTCACTCACGTGGAATTCCATTGCCTTTAAAATTCTAGAATCAGGGGTCCTGGGTGGCTCAGATGCTTGAGTGTCTGCCTTTGGCTCAGGTCATGATCTCCAGGTTCTGGGATCAAGTCCCATGTTGGCCTCCCAGCTCAACGGGAGTCTGCTTCTCCCCCTCCCCCTGCTTGTGCTCTCTCTCTTGCTCACTCAAAGGGATAAATAAAATCTTAAAAACAAAACAAAACAAAACACCTCTAGAATCATTTATCTTCTCATTTTCCCACTTCGACTACTGTCTTACTTCGGGGTACCTTCATCCTTTACCTGGACTATTGCAAGTCTTCTGGTTGGTCTCCCTCCAGTCATTCCCACACCACCCTCACCCCTTCTCCCTCCATAGCTCCCATCTAATGCATCTTCTCTACAGGAAAGTCTTCACCGGCTCCCCATCCTCTAGAGAACAAAGCCAACATCATTTGCACGGCATGCAAAGCCTCTCAGGATGATCCTCTTATTATAACTTTCCACCTTTATCTGCAGCACAGATATCTTTATCCTTTGCACAGACGTCCTGCCCTCCATTCTTACCAACCTACTAGTAAGTTTCCTAACTCACATGTCCTTACTTTCTCTCTGCCTTTTACATTCTGATTCCTCTGTTACAAGGGAAATATGAAGTGTCCTAACACTATGTGGTGTGATGTGTGTGTTTTTGTAAGTGTAAACTCCTAACACTTTGTTCCCTATGGTGGGATAAAATAACCTGAGATGGAGAGTGAGAGAGAGAGAGAATACCAAAAGCCAAGAAGGAAAGGGGAAAAAATAGACTCTTGGGATCTTGAATAATGTTTTACCAAAGTAATTAGTAAAATAAGAACCATTTCCAATGCAGACCACTTACACACATTTCCCCAAGCTGGAGCCACATGTTAGGAATTTGCACTATTGTGTGAGGAGCGTTGCTGCTAGGCTAAAATACAGGTGGTTTTTTGAATTGATATCTTAGTTTATTAATGGCTCCCAATTTTCAGGGACCATTTCTCTTCTCAAAAATCACAAAGATGGAAAGTTTATTCACTTTAAGCACGAGGCTGCCTAGAAACTACGGGTTTTCTTAAACTGTCATTAAGGGTAATTTCAACAAGACCTGTGACACTTTCTGCCACCAACCCTAGGATAGCAAAGTGTCTTCCAGTTTGTTGTGCATTGAATTTACTTAACATAGGCCACTTTTTTCCTTTTTTTTTTTTTTTAAGATTTTATTTATTTTTGGAGAGAGAAAGAGATAGTGAGAGCAAGCAGGAGCAGGGAGGGGAGGGAGAAGCAGGCTCCCTGCTGAGCAGGACCTGGGATGCTGAGGTTCCCACCAGAAGGCGGACGCCCAGCCCAACTTACCCGCAGGCCCAGCCCAACCGACGGAACAACCCAGGCGTCCTAACATAGGCCGCTTTCAATTCAATTGAAAATCAGGAATAATTACACTTAGTTAAGAAAAAAAGGACATTTCTAATTATTTATAATTACATGATCACAGGCTCACATTGCTTCTTACACTTTTCTTTCTCTAATTTTATTACTCAGAAAGAGGAAGCATTGGTTAACCGATTTAAATTTGGTGATGGTGGCATTGGGAAAGGGATTTAATGAAAGCTAGAGACCTTTATTTTTCATGACAAAATAAAGTCGGTCTCTGAGCACAGACACTGAAGGAAATCAGCTTGGATATTTCCCTACTTTCCAACTCGGTTACATCCCAATTTTGGGTACAGATTACAGGTTGTCACTCCTAGTCATGAAGGAAGATCCCTTCTCACTTCACCTGGGAAACACTTCCTGTAGGGCATGAAATTCTGAATAACGGGAAGGAAAGTAGTCAGTATATTCCCATCCCAAGGTGTAAAGCCCCGGAACCTGACTGCTTGGCAGCAGACCCACATTTCCCATTTACTGACTATCCTCACTACGTCTCAGTTTCCTTCTCTGTAAAGTGGGGGCAATAATAATGGAACATGTGTCATAGGTTCATGATGGGTTTTAAAACTCACCGATTAATATAAAGTACCCAGAATAAGTCCTGATCTGCAGTAGACTTGTGATAAATGTTAGCCCTTATGATAATCTGTGGCTGTTCGCAATGACCTAGTGATTACTTACAGAATGTCTGTATGATTTATCTCATCAAATCATGGAACGTTTGTGGTAGAAAGGAAAATCTTAAAAATCACCTGGTTTTAAATTAAGCCAAGACTGCTTCTCCCCTTCAAGCCCTTCCCCCAATCCATTTTTTTCACAGTCTGAGTGATCCTTCTCAACTGCAGATGTGATCAATGACTCACCGTCCTCAAGGGAAGAGGAATCCATTTCCCCTGGCAATAATATTCTAGCTGTTTTCCCCTCCCCCCCAACATGGATCAAATATTTAAGTCTGTTTTGCTGAGATCCCCCCCCCCTACATTTTCAGGAGCTGTTGCTTGTGCCTCACATACCCTTCTACTCACCTTACTATCTCATTCCTACTTGTTTTAGGGCAGGACCCCTCCTGTGTGCTTGGGGAGAAGTCCTGTGCTTTCTCCCTTAGCCCCCATCATGCTGAACTGTAGTTGCCTCTTCGTCTGTATCTGGCTACTTACCCCAGTTCTGAGGGGGAGGGGAGACACTTCTTCAAGACAAAGCACAGTGCCTGGAACATAGTAGGTACAAAACAAATACCTGTTTTGTGAATGAATCGATCAATGATTTTTCCCCCCAGGTTACTCAGAACAAAGATAGGCTTAGAATTAAGGTCTTTCGGGGGTGCCTGGGTGACTCAGTTGGTTAAGCATCTGCCTTTGGCTCAGTCATGATCCCGGGGTCCTGGGATTGAGCCCCACATCTGCTTTCCTGCTCAGTGGGGAGTCTGCTTCTCCCTCTCCTTCCGCCCATCCCCCCCTCAAAGAAATAAATAAAATCTTTAAAAAAGAAGAATTAAGGTTGGCTAACTGAACATAATAAAAATAAATAAATAAATACCCCCACCCCTGCCAAAAAAAAGAATTAAGGTCTTTTCTCCATGGGTATTTGATCAGTTCTTTGGGGAAAAAGGAAAGATTTTGTTCAACACCCATTGAAGTTGTCAGAAGAAATGCTTTTCCAAATAACAAACATAAACACTCTTACAGAAAAAAGCACCAGGATTATATTTTGAATTTAGTCCTTATTTCTTCCTATGTCTATTCCTCATCTCAGCTTCTTATAAATATGAACATATTTTCATTTCTTGATGATTTTATTCTTTCCACCTGGCAGATAACCATTTTTTTCCCCTTTGTGTGTGTATGTTTAATGGAGCTGACATTAATACGGATATTTTTGCTTGACAACTTCAATTCCTGAAGCTTCTTATTATAACCAAACATCTTTAATTTGATGCTATATCAGCAATTAGAAAGGGTAAGTTTTTGTGATGAGGAGTAAATGTCTCAGTTACTGATTGTTGTGTTTGTGAGAAAGAATAAAATCATTCACCTGATCTCATAAATGTGCTGCAAGTTTTAAATGAAGCCAACGCTGCTTCTCCCCTGTGCAGAACTGAAGAGCTGCAGAGTGTCCGATGCTCAACATAAGCCATTCCATCCCTCATTCCCCTCAACTCCGGTGGAAGGAAATGGGACTTCAACGCTCTGCATGCCCACCAATGGCCTCCCCTGTCCTCCCCACCCACAGGCACAGCCTCTGAGGCCTGCCCTGCTCTCACAGTCCCAGGGCTAATTTCATTCTCTTCTCTATCCCTGCTTACTTTAGCGACAGGAGAAGTCCAGAATGCCAGGTGATCTTTGCTCCCACCTACTCTCCAAGAAATTTGGCATATTCTCCTTTTAGTTTTTATCTCTCCTTCTCTTTCTGCCAGTTCTCTGAAACTCATGCTCCATCACCAGGAAATCTCAATCTTCTCTAACATTTCCCTCACCCAAAGGTGGCAATCCCCTCAGGACTCTGCTTCTGCTTTGATGCTCTTCAATGAAGGCAGCTCTCTTGCCCACATTCTGCGTAACTGGCCTTGTAGGTGGTTGTTGCCTCTCATTGCCCCTTGCAGACCATTCTTCCTCTTTCCTCCCTCCTGCAAATACCAGCTCAGAACTCTGAGTCATCAGAATCTGCCGTCCTCTACTCCTCTGGTTGATATCACCTGTTGACTCTCCCTCATTATTTGAAGATCTTCCCTTAGTCATTATCTTGGGCTCGTGTCCCCCATGAAACAGACTGGAATATTTGCATGCAGGAGGTCTGTTGAAGAGTGCACTCTGACACAACACTTGTGAGGCAGGGAAGGAAGTAGAGCTGGACTGAGGAGAAACTGATCAGTGAAGAAGCTGCAAGAGAGGTCTCAGATCACACCAAGGTAGCAGTGGAGTTCCTTCAGACTCACCCCCAGTGGATGGAAGGGAGTCAAGATTTTGTACTTTATCATCAAACTCATACTCTCTGGAGTGTGAGTATAATTACTGTTTCTTGCTCAATCCAGTCTGATTCACATGATCTCACTGCTATAGTGGACCAATGGGATGTTCTGCAGAATGTCCAGATGTTCTACGTCCTTCAGACTATGACACAGAGTAAGAAAGTTAATACAGCCCTGGATCAAGACATAAATGTGTACTGTTGTCTGTGCCACATTAGTATAAACTACTCCTGATTTTTCTTCCTCAGAGCGATGAAAAAGGACGCACTTACCAGATCAATGACTGCCTACCATATGCCTAGGCTGCATTAATCTGCCCAGGGAGGACATCACATCTGACCTGCTGCTCGTCCTTGGTTGAGTTTGCCCTAGTCCATATTCATCTATCCGATTTTGTAGGGGCTGAACTGCTGAATGACATGAGAATATGGTGGGAACCACCAGCCCTGTATCCTTTGTATCTTTATGGGTGGGAGTAATCTTTGCCATTCCCTCTCTTGTCTTGAGTCGGGAGACTCTTGACAGCACAGTTTTACCCTCACCTCTAGAAAACTCACCTCTGGTCAGTGGAGGACTGACTGACAGATCTCTGTCTTAGAGAGGCAGACAGCCTGGGGCAGCATCGGGAGTTGCAGTCCCAGCTCAATAACAGATCGTCTGCAGCATCAGCTCTAGAAATGGCCATGGTGGGCCTCGGTAATGGTCAGGTCACAGCCTCACTGGAAGCATTTTTATGGGTTTAGAGAGGGGAGAGACATGAAAGAACCAACTTGTGAGGGACTTGAAGGCAACAGAGGGGAGTTTGGAATTAATCCAATGCACAGTGGGGAATTTGTTAAGCAGAACAATGAGTTGGTGAAAGTAGGGCTTAATGACTTAAATATCCTGGCCAAAGAATAGATGGAACATGGCAATCGACTGGGCCAAGTATGATAGAAAATATTACAGTATCATAAGCATGTGGTGACAGGGTCATGAACTAAGGTGGTAGCTGTAGGAATTGGAAAAATGAGGAAGGAATAAGGCATATCTTAAAAAACAATGAATCTTGATAATGTAATAGAATCAGCAGATGACAGACTGATAGTTATCAAAAGTTTTTCCATCTTTTCGCCCATGAGTGATGGAGGAATGCTATCCTCTTTAAGATAATTCAGAAATGAAGGAAGAGGTGCAGAAGAAGAAGGGAGCATTTAAAATGGAGGCTGATGAATTTGCTTTGGAAATGTTGAGTGTGAGTTGATGGCAGAATATCCTGTTGGAATGATCCCTTAACAATTGTAAAAGTGAGATTATAGACTTGGATAAGCATTTGGCAAAACTATAAAAATGTAAACCTATAAAGAAATACTTTTATCTGTAACATTTTTAAGATTTTATTGTTATCAATCTCTACACCCAACATAGGGCTTGAACCCACAACACCAAGATCGAGTCACACGCTCTACCAGCGGAGCCAGCCAGAGGCCCTAAAGGAACCCTTTTAAAGAGACCAATTAGAACTCATTCAGGCGCTTCAGTGGAGGATAACAGTGGTGGTTTTTAAGAAATTGTAGAATGTTTGTGAAGTATATGCCTGGGTAATATTTGGAGACATTAATTCATATTCTGCACACCTCCCTAGCATTTTCCTGTTCATTTTCTTTTCTTTTCTTTTTTAAGATTTTATTCATTTATTTGACAGAGAGAGACAGCCAGCGAGAGAGGGAACACAGGAAGGGGGAGTGGGAGAGGAAGAAGCAGGCTGCCAGTGGAGGAGCCTGATGTGGGGCTCGATCTCAGGACCCCAGGATCACGCCCTGAGCTGAAGGCAGACGCTTAACAACTGAGCCACCCAGGCGCCCCCATTTTCTTCCATTAATTCAGTAGTAAACTCTATGCTTGATTGCCTATGGGGGAATAAGGGGCAGGCAGGAATTCCAAAAATAGTTTATAAGACCTGGTATCTCTAAAAGCATAAGTCCATTGGAAGAGGTTTAAGCATGAAACAGTGGACGGAAAGAAGTAGAAGGAAGAGAAAGGCTCCCTCAGATTAAAGAAGATCCTCTTGATAAAGACAAGCCAAGTGGTCTAGAGGCTCCTGAGACAGTTCCACCGTAACTGCACAGCAGGTACTCTGGAGAGAATTTTTTATTTATTTATTTATTTATTTTTTTAAATTTATTTTTGTTTTGGTTTGATTTTGCTTTTTGTTCGTTTGTTTTTTGTTTTTAAAAAGCAATATCCAAGTTCTCCTCCAAAGATTCTGATTTAAATATTCCAGTTTGGGCCTAGGAATAGGGTATTCTCGTTTTTTGTTTTTGTTTTTGTTTTTCTTTCTGGAATAGGTATTTTTGAAAATTCTTCCAGGTAATTTTTATGAGTAGTTAGATTCACTGGCCTAGGGTGGACTTGCTCAGTCTCATCACTATTACTATTTGGGGTGGATAATTCTTTGGTGGCGGGTGGTTGCGCATCTTTGCATCGTGGATATTTAGCAGCGTTCCTGGCATTTTCTCACTCAATTCCAGTAGCCTCCAACCACTCCGAGTTGTGACAATCAACAATGCTTCCAGATATTGCCAAATGTTCCTGGAGACAAAATTGCCCCTGTTGAAAAGCACTGGTCTAGGAAAACCATAAGGTTTGAGGTTCTTGGCCTCACCCATGAGTGACATGACACTACTGGGAGCTCGGGAACCTGGAGCAAACATTGGACAACTCAGAGGAGCTTCCTGAAGTCTATGAGCTATGTAAACCAATGGCCAATGATCAGAGTACCCTGCGCCCCACTTCTCACATCTAGTGCTGTTCACTGTGCAAGTGTCTGAGGTCTTGGCCTAACTTGAGGATGAGAATGAAGGATGGAGAACTGAGAGAACTCCAAGGTAACTATAGTGGAATCTCCTGCTACCCTGGTAGAGTGGGGGCTTAGAGCTAAACATGAAATATTAAAGAGAAAGAAATCGAAGAGTGATATTTCTTGAATACCTGAGTTTCTGGCCCAATTTTCATGCATTATAAGAGCTCATGTCCTATTGCCCTACTAATTCTCAGAAATACATCACACAAATCTTATGCATACATGTCCATGGCAATCCTGCAGTAGACTGGAAGGCCAAAAAAGGCTGACTAACATGGAAGCAGAGCTGTTACAGTGACTGCCTAAAAAGTCCACAAGTGACATCTGAGCTTATCCTGGCAATAAATGAAATGGCAGGGGTGCCTGGGTGGCTCAGTCAGTTAAGCGTCCCCTTCAGCTCAGGTCATGGTCCCTGGGTCCTGGGATTGAGCCCCGAGTTGGGCTCCCTGCTCAGTGGGGAGTCTGCTTCCCTCCCCCAATCCCCACTCGTGTGCTCTCTCTTTCAAATAAATAAATTAAATATTTAAAAAATAAATGAAATGGCATTGCAAAATAAGTGCAGTAAAACAAAGACAATTGGGGGTCTCTTCAGCAGCTAACATAATCTGTCATGTCTTACCCTCCAAACTTTCCTGATACCTGGGAGCTCAAGGATCTCTGGTGGACAGCAGGAAACTCAGGTAGACAACTCAATGAGGAAGGAGGACATCTATGCTCTAGGGCCCTCATAGCTCCAGACTAAAATGCTCACCCCAAATGGCAACTGTCCATCCACTCACCTCTTGAATTTATAAGAAGGTCTGTCATCCCAATTGCACTGAGAACCAGGACATTCAGTTGAATCTCATCATCTAAGAAATAAGAATCCTGAAGTCCAGAGATATTAAATGCCACTCACCTAAGGTTATACTCCTAGTAAGTGACAGCACCAGGACTAGAACATGGGTCTGATGACAACCAGACTGGTAGCTTTTTCACTCATCACAATGTCTCAAAATAGAGATTTTCAGAACATTTGTCTCTTTACACTAGAGATTAACAGAAAAGGAAAGGCAATATAGTGTAAGTGTATAGAGGTTCTTAATTGTGGGGTTATTTCAGGCAGTGGCCCAGATTCCATTAAGTCCTGAGCAATAGGGAAAAGGAAATAGCTCATATATTTCAGCAAGATGGTAAATCCTAGAAGTTTTGCCATGGGCAGCCTTGGCTTATGATAGATTGTGAAGAAGGAAAGTTTGTCTTCTCTCCCAGCACAGTTGTGGTCCATGTGCAAAAACAGAGTTGGCCCTCAGGTTTATATATATTCCCCACAAAAAATTACTTTTATCATCTTATATCCCTCTTTGCCTCTATATTACCATTTTCCTTTAAAGACTCATGGGAAGGGCCTCCAGAAAGGGTTTGAGACTAATGGTCATGTTCCTCACGTTCAGAGTAAAGTACATTCGAAAGGAAGTGGTGACAGGACTATAAGGAAATGTCTAAGGGAAGAAGGGGCCTTAATAATGCAGGAAATTAATCTGACCCAGAAAACCTGGGCCCTCCTAAAAATACAGAGTGGTTGCCAGGGTGGTCTACGATACCCACGGCACCAGGTGATGACTCTTCCAAGTCGTGTCACCTGAATCCCTTCACTTCTGAAGTGAGTTCTCTTAGTTCAAAGGCTGGGTGCCCGCATGGTTTCCAGAGACTGATGAACTGTGGCTAGAGATGGGAACAGAAGTGGTTGGCAGTGCTGCGACCAGAGATGTGGAAGCAGAAGTGGGGTCAGCAGGTGGCATCAGAGACTGAAGTTCTGTTGTAGTCAGACCTGAACCGAAGATGCAAGTAGGCCGTGGGAGGGCAACAACACCTACTGCTTCTTCCAGTAGAAGTTGGAGCTTGTGTAGCATAGGACTAAGGGTCACTTCCATGTTCTATCTTCTTTACTAGGGCCACAGGCTTCTTTCCTTCTTCACCTTTGTCTGATCAGTCCTACCTAACTTAGTTCTGGAACACCTTTGTCTGATCAGTCCTACCTAACTTAGGAGCACAATGAACTCAAATGAATTGATCAGGTATTCAAAGAGTTTGCCCTCCCAAGCACATTTGCATTGAAAGAGGACTCTTTCTGGAACTAAATATTTATTCAGATACACCTTCCTTAGACTTGGAAACAAATAAAACACAAATTAAGAATGTTAAAAATTTAACTTTGAACACTGACAAATTGACACAATAGTGGGGAACTGCAGCCAAATTTTGAGAGAAAACCTAATTCCTAAGAGGCAAGAAAAGTCACTAGGCACTAATGCTGACTGAGAGCATTTGCCAGTGTCAGAAAACATATCAGGAAACCTATATTTGCATTCATCAGCCTCAGGGGTAGGGGGACAGAAATCAAGTCCTTTGCCAGCAAATTCTACCTAATATTCAACAATGAAATATTTCAGTGATGAAATCGACCTGGTACAGACTTACAAAGGATAGAAGGAGGGAACATTGCCCAACTCCTTTTTGTGAGGATAGCATATCCTTGATTCCAAAACTCAATAAGGATAGTATGCAAAAGGAAAAATAAGGCTAATTTCAATACATGAAAATAGTTGCAAAACCCAGGAATATGAGATTGGATTCACATTAAAATCAATTAATTTATCACAACAAAAGATTGAACTAGAAAGATCATGGGATCCAACTCACAAGATGAAGAATATAATAGCCCAAATGTTTGTCACCAGTAGAATACAATGGGATACTACCTGTACTCTATACTATGTACCCGTGATGACACAGAGCAGGGACAGGACTCAGGTCCTCTCAACCTGGCCGCCAATTCCAGCATTGCTTGATGGCTAAATCTCCATGCCCTTGGGTAGCATACCTGCAGGAACAGAGGCGGGATGCTTACTGAAAGGAGGGACTCAACTACAGGAAGACTGGCCAGGGCTGGACCAAACCAGTCTGCACCAAGATGGACCCCAGAGTCAAGCTCTCACCGACTTTTCCCCTCGTTCTAATGTTAAGAATCATATCCAGGGGGACGCCTGGGTGGCACAGTGGTTAAGCATCTGCCTTCGGCTCAGGGCGTGATCCCGGCGTTATGGGATCGAGCCCCACGTCAGGCTCCTCCGCTATGAGCCTGCTTCTTCCTCTCCCACTCCCCCTGCTTGTGTTCCCTCTCTCGCTGGCTGTCTCTATCTCTGTCTAATAAATAAATAAAATCTTTAAAAAAAAAAAAAAGAATCATATCCAGGGATACAGATTGTACATGTTAATTAGACACACGATGCGTGAAGAAGCATGACTTTTAAGTGCACAGGTGCTAAAAATACCCGGCTCTCCATGCATAGACATCATCCTTTTCCCACCTAAGTTTCTTTAAGAAACTCTCCCTGACCTCTCCTTAAACTCAGCCTGAGGATTCTTCCTTTTGTGCTGTCTCTCTTGTACTCGAGCATAAGCCCCCAAAAAGCTCTGCCTGAAACTCCCATTTGGCCTCTTGTCAATTTCTGTTGCTTAGCTAGCCCAAAGGCCGTGGGAACGAGGGTAGTGAGTTAACTGTAGCTAAATCCACAACCCAAATGCGTCTTACATATAATCTTAGCAAAAAAAGCAAGACATCGAAGAATACCTATAGCATGATTCCATTTATATCGTTTAAAAAAATAGGCAAAATGTAATAATATTCTTTAGGAATGTATGCATAGCAGGTAAAAGTATAAAGAAAATAAATTTATTACTGTAAACCTAAGAACTCTATTACCTCTGGGAAAGAGAGAAGGGGCTGTGAATTGATGGTGGTGTAGAAAAAGACATTAGTCATCAAAGCTGACTGCCAAGAAAGACTTCTTGAGACGTCTTTGGTGCAAAAAAGTGATTTTATTATAGTATTGGGACAGGACCCATCAGCAGAAAGAGCTGCACTGGGGTCATGAGGAGTGACCCATTATATACTTCCAAGCTGGGTGGTGGTTAGGGATAGTGAAAGTCTCTAAGGAATTTTGGAATCAATGTTTCCAGGACCTTGAGGTGTTGCAGAAAAATAAGAATCAGACCTGCGAGAGACCAAGTGACACTCGGAGAAGTAGGAGAACTCGGATTTATTTTACACTGGCAGACCCAGATGAGCTCGTGCTCCAAATTCTGGGCCCTTGGGCAACGGGGTTACAGGGCTTTTATAGGGCACTGAAGGCAGTCAGGCTCCAAGGGCTATGCTGACTGCTGGTAGGTGGATTTAAACTGGGGGAGTGAGGGCTGTTTTAGGCGGGAACAGTAGTGCAGGGAGCCTGTGGCTGGAAGCCTGTTTACAGAAGAAGAAACGGCTGGTTATCTCTTGCTCCCAGTAGGGCTTCTGGTTATCTCTAGCTTATTGTTAGTAACTTTCCATCTTCTGGGGCCTCCTGCCTGGGCCTGCTTTGGGCAGTTTCCCTCTTCCGAGGGGGCTAGCCATTGTGGGGAAAGGGTCATTTGTTATTATCTAGTAAAACCTGAGTTCATGAGATCCTTCAGATGTATAACGGTGGGTCATATGCTTGGGGGATGATTGCCAACATGTATCTTGGTGGGGTAGAGATAAAGGAAATTTACAAAAGAATTTTTTTTTTTTTAAAAAAGATGTTATTTATTTGACAGAGAAAGAGAGAGAGAGCACAAGCAGGGGGAGTGGCAGGTGGGGGGAGAGGAAAAAGCAGACTCCCCACTAAGCAGGGAGCCCAATGCAGGGCTCCATCCCAGGCTCCTGGGATCATGACCTGAACAGAGGGCAGACACTTAACCCACTGAGCCACCCAGTGACTCTGAAAGAATTTTTATATGCTAGTGTAGACTTACAGGATCCTGGGGGTTGGGCTAAGATTGCCTTTTGCCCTCAGCAAAGTGTTAACATCGAGGCAGTTGAGTCCCTAGAGGAATGTCACCCTGCATGCTTCAAGGACTTGTCAATGGGCTAGAGATGGTATGGAAATTTCATAAATTTTCTTCTGCCTTTGTTTCCCACCTTAATGGGATACAGGGAGAGTTTGGGGAGTGCTGTCAGTGTTTTATATCTTGATTTAAGTGGTGGTTACTCAGGTGTGCACTTAATAATTACTGTCATCGTCAAACTTCATTATGGTTTATGCACTTCTAAATATGCATCTTATACTTCACACCAAAAAAAATCTTTTTCAAGGAAACGTTTTGAGACTCACAGAAATAAAGCTCCAATGGTGGCATTTCAGGCACCATGTCTGACAATAGGAAAGATGTTTCGGGGTAGGGTGGGCAGATCCATACTCAGGAACATGACGGACCGACCGTTTACTCCACTGCCCACACAGGCAACCTCCCTGTCTACAGTCCAGCTCACTAGACTGAAAAGCTTGGTCCTGGTCACTTATGCAGTGGTCTATTGATCTTTGCCATAATCTTTCAGAACCAACCAAGCCAACATTATGACTACTTCAACCATACAGATCTTAAATTTAACTTGAAAGCATAATAATTATGTTTATGTTTTTTAGCATTTTGAATCCGGCAAATTGATGAGCGCAATCCCAAAGCAACTAAGACGATTATTCATGCCTTGTAGTTTGTTTGGTCATGGGTCATAAGAAATAAGAAATAAAACCTACTGAAAGTCAATGATAGAAAATAAAAATGCAAAACTTAGTATTTTTTTGAATGATAACAACAGCTCATTCGAGAAGAGCCTAGGAGTTGTCATGGCAACAGTAATACGGGAAAGTAAGCCTCCAGCCTCCAAGTCTCCTTTTTCTCTCTTTCCTAGTACTGGCACCAAATAGTAAAGAATGGTCCCAGATGATGTGTAAAACCCATAATGTTTATAAATTAGTCTCAGTTAACTCATACAACAACCTTGAGTTTCTAAACAAATAACATGCTGATGAATGTTAAGAGAGTAGAGACATCTTTGATGGATGTACAATGCATCTAGGTCTCATAAAATAAAATAATACAGCATATGGTTGGGTTTACTGATGGCCTGTGCATATCAAACCTGACTAGCATCATGTGTAGTTTCAAGTGTTGAATTTTGCTCAATCTTTATGTCACTTAACTGTAATACACTCATTTCAACACTCACATATACATTCTAATCCTTGATCTCCAATAAGCATACACCTTGTCTATTGTACAATGAATAGGTAGTAGGGTATACTGGTTAAGACAGTGAAATTGGGGATCAGAGAGATCTAAGCTCAAATTCGAACACTATGACTTATTTGCTGGACACTCTTGGGTGAATTACGTAATATTTCCAAATTTCAAATTCATAATCTGTAAAACGGAGATGACTATAAGTATAATACCTCTTACAGGATGGTTGTGAAGGCTAAATGAGATCATGTGTATAAAAGCACTTAGTGGGGCGCCTGGGTGGCTCAGCTGGTGAAGCGTCTGCCTTGGGCTCAGGTCATGATCCCAGGGTCCCAGATGGGGATGGAGCCCTACATCAGGCTCTCTGCTCAGCGGGAGTCTGCCTCCCCCTCTTCCTGTGCCCTTCCCCCCTGCTTGTGCACTCTCTGTCAAATAAAAAAAATTTTAAAAAGCACTGAGCACAGCACCT
This sequence comes from Ursus maritimus, assembly GCF_017311325.1. Taxonomy (NCBI): domain Eukaryota; kingdom Metazoa; phylum Chordata; class Mammalia; order Carnivora; family Ursidae; genus Ursus; species Ursus maritimus. The sequence continues at coordinate 84,493,618 of NW_024425563.1, forward strand.
GACACATACTAAATACTCCAAATATTAATTTATTATTATTATACATAAAATACTGTCCATGGCCTATAGTTATAGATAGTTCAATCAATATTTCAAAGTCACAGAAAAATTGGAGTTCTTAGAATTGTAGTTCTCAGCCACTTTATTCAACTTCTGTTTCTATTCCCGATTTGGTGTTTTATTTCTCAGTTAATGCTTGGAAGCACTATTCAAAAACCACTCTGCCAGCCCTCCTCTACAGCTCTCACTGCTTATTATGCTTGTTTGGGTCCCATTCTCAATCACAATTAAGAGTGGCAAGCTCTGGGGACGCCTGGCTGGCGCAGTTCATAGAGCATCGATTCTTGATCTTAGGGTCATGAGTACAAGGCCCACACTGGGTGTGGAGCTTACTTAAAAATAAGTAAATAAGTACAACGTAGGAATATTAAAAAAAAAAAAGGAGTGTCAAGTTTTCTGAGAGACAAGGCTCAGTTTAATTCCTATTCTGACCACAGTTTGTTAAGTGAGGTAGAGTGTAAGGGTGTCATGTCCATGAATATAAAAAAATGGGGTATTGGGCAACTGGCAAATCTATTTGCTGTACCATCATGTAACAGCTATGAATGAGGAGCATAGACTTGAGTTAGGCTGCTCGCCCTCTTTTTTTTTTTTTTAATTGATGTATAGCGTATATACGGAAGCACAAATATGTTGTGTAGAGCTTGACGAATGTTTACAAAGCGAGCACACTCATGGGCCCATTGCCCAGATAAAGAAATAGCACGTTATCAGCACAAGAGAAGCCTTCCTTAGACTGCTTCTCGGTCATTACCACCTTCTATGGGAGCCACTTTTCTGTCATTGTCAATTAGTTCTGCCTGTCTTTTAATTCTGTAAATAGAATCATAAACCTACTCCTATGTTTGGTTTCCATTTATCAACAATATTCTTGTGAGAAGGCGATACAGTGATTTATAATAAGAAATACATATTTGATCTTTGACTCCATTCCTGGCACAGAGCTCCGAAAACCCTTGGTATTTCCTGTGATCCGAGCGGTAAATGTGTCTTTTGTTACGTTAATGAGGCGACTTTGGGAAAGCCTGTAGGTAACCAGAGGATAGAGGCTGGTTGCTGGGGAACCAACCACCTGATTACAGGGTCAGAACTGGAGCACAGAGTAGGCAAATGCTTAGTAGAGTAGACACTGGTTTGCCACTTCACCAAAGTGGTTTTGCCAAACTGCCCTCTCACCAGCAGTGTATGAGACTTCCAGATGCTTCTCATTTTCACTAATACTTGGCATTTGTGTCTTTTTAACTTTACCTTACTGGTGAGTGTGCAGAGGTATCTCACTATGGTTTTGACTTTCATATTCTTTATGAATAATAAGGCTGAGCCTATTTTCATACATCTACTGACTGGTTATGAAGGCCCTTATGAAGTGCCTTAGCCAAAGCATGTTTTTCTTTTTTTCCATTTTATTTATTTGTTTGTTTGTTTATTTATTTATTATTTTTGTTGTTATTGTTTCAAGTTTTTATTTAAATTCCAGTTAGTTGGGCACCTGGGTGGCTCAGTCAGTTAAGCATCTCACTCTTGGTTTCGACTCAGGTCAGGAATTCCTGGTCAGGAGATCAAAGCCTGATTCAGACTCTGAACTCAACACGGAGTCTGCTTCCTCTCTCCCTCCACCCCTTCCCCCACTCTCTCTCTCACTCTCTCTGAAATAAATAAATCTTTAAAAAAAACGCTGATTTAAAACAAATTTTTAAAAAATTAATTTCAGTTAGTTAACATATAGGGCGATATTAGTTTCTGTAGTAGAATTTAGTGATTCATCACTCACAACACCCAGTCGCACGTTTTTCTAGTGTCCTTTTTTATTGATTGATTAGAACTTATATATATATATATATATATACCCCCCTTTACTGGCGTGTGTACATGCTCTCTTTCTAAAACAAATAAATACATCTTAAAAAAAAATGAAAGGCTCTGAAGTTGGAAAGATATATATTAAAATATATGAGTTTTCTCATCTGTAAAATGGGAATAGTAATCTCATCTCCCACATGGTAGTGCTATGAAGATTTAAGAGGACCATTTGTGTGAAGCATCTAGAATAGTACTAGGTATGCAAACTGTTTATTATACTCCACTTATTACCAATGTAATACTCATTATTTTATTCCCATGTTAAAATATACATGTAGTAAAACCACAGTTTTATAGGTGCACATCACGGGTAAACATAATTAATTTGTTCATATTAACTTTGATATGCAAACAAATTTTGTGACATTGATACCGTATTGCAGGCCTGGACCACAAAGTGGAGTTAACGAGATTTCCTCCTTGTCTAGAATCTATTTGATTTGCCAGCATAATTGATTTTGAGTCTTCAGTTTCTTTTTTCTTTTTTTTTAAGATTTATTTACTTATTTAGAAAGAGAGAGAGAACACGTGAGTGTGAACAGGGGAAGGGGCAAAAGGAGAGGGAGGGAGAGAATCTCAAGCAGACTTCCCGCTCAGCTTGGAGCCTGATGCAGGACTCCATCTCAGAATCCTGAGATCGTGACCTAAGCCAAAATCAAGAACCAGAAGTTTAACCAACAGAGCAACCTAGGTGCCCCAAGTCTTCAGTTGTCTTAATCCATTTTTATATTTTATCGTATGAGTTATGCTTTAATGTAGTGAAATTCCACAGCATTATGTAGATAAAGCCTTTGTAAAAGGAAACATACTACATTATTCTTCCTTGAACCTCATTGGGAAAACATTAAGATCATATTTAAAGAGTTACTCATCTGGATTTACTTGAAAGTTTGTTAATCAATTCCCTGGAAGCAAGGTAGGCATTTCTGGGAATTTGTTGAAAACACCATAGTATCATTCATTATACTGTGGTCTTAATTTTTAAAATGATATTCTGGTTCCCCAAGTTACTAGAGACAGAGCTAGGGTTGTTCTTCACCTGGTGAACTTAAAACTGCAACAAACACAAAGACAATAGAAGTGGGAAGGGGAATGATTTGATATGGTGGGAGGTAGTCTTAAAAATTATTAACTGACTCCTTTCTTTCAAGATTGTTTCATAACATCATTCTATAAAGGTTGCGCAGAGATTGGCCAACTAAGATGAAACTGGAAGCAATGAGTCATGGTGGATACAATGTAAGAGTTGATATTTACTGAGCACTTTCTATGACTCCCTTCAGGGCTTTATGTGGGTTATCTCTTTCAACCTTCTTGGCAAACCTCCAGAAGGGGTACCATTTTGTACCCATCGTACAGCTAAAGAAGCTGAGTCTTGGAAAGAGTAAGTAATTCGGCTACAGTGACACAGTTAACAAGTGATAAGCCAGGATTCAAACCCAGGTAGCAAGATTCAATATCTGGCATTCTTTTTCTTTTTTTTTTCCTAGTTTTAAATTATTTATTTATTTATTTGAGGGAGAGAGAGAGACAGCACAAGCAGGTGGAAGGGCAGAGGGAGGGGAAGAAACAGACTCCCCACTGAGCAGAGAGCTTGATGCAGAACTCGATTCCAGGACCCTAAGATAATGACCTGAGCCAAGGGCAGACGCTTAGCGGACTGAACTGCCCAAGCACTCCGGTTGCTTCTGTTCTATTCAATTATTAAAATGCTTGACTGTAAAGCATTTTTGTGAGTGACCAGATATGCCAAGATTCAGTGATCTTGACAACCTAACCTGGATATTTTGTCAGTTAGGGACGAATCTCTTTTACTCAATATTCCAGTTATCTCTTGCTGTGTAACAAACCATCCCAACTTCATGGCTTCAAACAGTAGCAATCATGTATCCTTGGACAGGCCTTTGCAGCGTGGTTATCCCTCTTCCACGTTGTGCTAGTGGGGTGGCTCAACCCGGGGCTAGAGGTTTACAAGATAGCTCACAAACATCGCTGCAAGATGGCGCTGGCTGTCAGCCGGGAGTGCAGCCCGGGCTGCGGAATGAAGGGCTCAGTTCTTCATCTTATGGGCTGTTTGGACTTCCTCATGGCTCGGTGGCTGAGTTCCAAGAACAAAAATCTCAAAAGAACCAGGCACAGGCTGTTGCCTTTTATGGCCTAGAATCACTTCTGCTTCTGCATCACGCGACTTCACTTCTGCTGTAATCGCAGCCTGCCCAGATTCACGAGCAGGAAACATAGTTCCCACCTCTCCACAGGAGGCGCCTTGAAGCCACACACTAAGAAAGCCTGTGGGGTGGGAGATACTGTGGCCATTTTTGGAAAGTGCAACCTGCCACACCATATGTGTTCATTCATTCATTCATTCATCTAATAAATATTTATTGAGCACTGAATTAGGAGTCGTTTTCAGTAGTGAGGAAAAATACATACTCACTGTGTGGTGAGGGAAATGGGCCTCATTCGTACAGTCACATAAATAGATCTATGGTTATAACAGTGATAAATGGTGCAAATGAGACACCATGAGGGAGTGTGAGGAGATCTAAGACGTCAGTAAAGGCTTCTCTCCAGAAAAAGAAATGTGAGTTACACTGAGATCTTAAGGCTGAGGAAGGGCAAATTTCTCAAACGGCATTCCATGCACAGGGAACAGCATGTGAAAGGCCATTCAGCAGAAGGGAGGGACACGGTGAGAACAAGGACACGAAGAAGGCCTGTGTGGCTGGAGAAGCTAGTGAGAGACAAAGAAGTTGAGGCTGGAGAGGCTGCTGGAAGAGCTGGTAGAAGACCAGGCAGGGACAAGCTAAGGCATTTTGCCTTTAGTCTCAAAGCAGGGAGAAGCCATTGAAGTGTTTGGAGCAGAGGCAATGCAGAATCTGATTTGCATTTCAAAGAGCACACTGTGCTCAGTGTGAAGGTTAAACAGGAGAGGGTGAAAGCAAGGAGAACGGTGATGTGGCTATTGTCACAGTTCAGGTAAGAGGTGATGGGTAATGTAGGCTAACCTGGTGGTAGAGATGGAAAGAATTGAACAGATTTGAGAAATGGACGGGAGATCCTGCATTTGCTTAGGTCTCTCCTCAAACACTGGATTCTGGTTTGCTAGAGCAATAAGGGTCAAATCTTAATAGTGTTTGAATTTACACTCCTTAGCCCAGTCTCTGGAATGTGAGAGATAATTAATGAGGGTTTTGGGGGGGGATGGATGGGTGGATGGATGGATGGATGAGAGAATGAATAAGAAAATAGACACACCTTCCTTTCAATTCCAAGCTCCTTCATTCTCTCCTGCCTTAGTGCCTTTACTCAAATTGCTCTCTTCTTGCAACATCAGCCTTCTTGGTCTCACTTCTTTCCGCCCCCTGGTCAACCCATCCTTCATCAAGGGAGCATTCCTGGATGCCGAGCTAGTCGGATGTTTCCCCTCTGTCCTTCAGAAGGCATCTCCATCAGATGTCAGGACTTACCACACTGCCTTGCAATACTCAGTGTGTCTCTTCACCTGATCGTGTGAGCTCGCTCATGCAGGGACTGTGTCTTGTTCACGTCTGTAACCCCAGCAGCTAGCACAGTGTACAACCTACAGGGGCACTAGTTAGTGTTGGCTTATATCAATGAATGGAGGGAACGAATTCTGTGGGTAAGACCCCCACGTGCAAAGGTGTCAGAGCTGACATTCTGTGGGGGAAAATTAGGAGTACAACTAACTAGCCTTCTTTCCCAAATGGTTGCCATTGCCTCTTCCGGAGAGTAGTCCAGAAGGTTGCTGGTGCACCATCTTTATTTCCCTGTCACCCTCCCCAGTGTGCAGCCACCCTCACCCTCAGCCAAGAATCTGCTTCAGCAAGTGAAGGAACGTGCGGCTGAGATTTCAGAATTTGCCATCATAAAATACAGTAGGAATGAGTTGGGCCTGAAAAATATTTAAAAGCAGCTGTTTTCAATAAAAAACTTAATATGTAGAATACCACTCCCAACAGAATAATTCACTGAAGCACTGTTTCATGCTTTTAGTGGGGACACTAATGAAATATACTCACGAAACTTGGAAACACTACCCGGTGAAATGCATAATGATTTAGGCCAGGGCCTCTTAAACTGAGATCCACATGACATGACATGACATGACATGTTCTTAGCATTTGTGAGTTCTCTAGGAGAATTTTTAATTTTAGTTTTTAATTAGGTGCTAATTTAAAAATGAATATGAGCATACCTCAAATTATCTGGTACATTTACTGTCTGGTGGGGAAACAGGCTGAAAAGCCGTACTGACAAATAGTTTTAGAACAGAGGAAGACTTCATTCCTATGATTTCTTTGATGCTCAGTGATCCGCCAAAGAGTTTAGTTTTAAATGTATTGGTAAGCTACACATTCTCATGTCAAGATGATAACTCATCCCACAACTACCATTATTTAACTCTTACTAGATTTAAAGATAGAACAAAACGAAACACGCCTCTTTTTTGCAGTGATAATTTGCAACTGAAAATCATTTTCATAGAATAAGATGTTAATTTCTTATTTCCTGACTATGATACTGTCATTTGAAAATGGTGTAGTGTTTCAGAGTCATGTTGTGAAGTAATAACATAATAGAAGTGGTCTTTTTTTTCTTTAAGTAATCTCTACACCTCATGCGGGGCTCGAACTCATGACCCTGAGATCAAGAGTCACATGCTTTTCCAACTGAGCCAACCAGGCACTCAAGAAGTGGTCTTTATGCGTAAATTCAATCATTCAGTCTTTTGATATCTGCCATATGCCATGCACAGTTCTCTGCTTTGGGGACGCAGCAATGAATCAGAAAAAGTCTCTTGCCCTGTGGAGCTTACATTCTAGTGAATGACATCTAGGCATCTAGTAAAGCCAAATCACATTGTGGTCCAACCGTGAAAAGAAAAGTTTTGCAGTAGTTTGGAGGAAGAAAAGTGATCAGAGAATTGAATTGCCACAGGGCACATTGTAGTCCAGACATTGTCGCCTTAAAACACCTGTGCCAGGGGCACCTGGGTGGCTCAGCTGGTTAAGCATCTGCCTTAGGCTCGGGTCATCATCCTGGGGTCCTGGGATCGAGTTGCCTTTTGGTCCTGGGATCGAGTTTGCCTGGGATCCCTGCTCAGTGGGGAGCCTGCTTCTCCCTCTAGCTCTGCTGCTCCCTCTTCTTGTGCTCACTCTCTGTCAAATAAAAACAAACAAACAAACAAAAAGCCTGTGCCGGATCAATCATGGCCACATTCACAGTGAGACAGGAGTTTTTGAGTTGATCTTGTCTTTATGCGTATCAACTTGTGGCATTAGTATAAATGAATAAATAATACTTAAGAAAAATATTTTTATTAGATGGTATCTTGGAATCTCTAGTTATATTCTGGAAATGTTAATTTGAATTTTATTAGTTTGGTAGTTTGACCTATGCTTAATTTGTAAATAACTTTTGGGTTGATAATTTCATGAGTAGGTTTTGAAAGTATAAGCATTGGGAGTTTACATTTCATTTTGTAAACAGTTTTATTGAAGTATAATTTATAAGCCATAAAAGTCGACCAATGTAACTGTGCAGTTCAATGACTTTTTAGTAAATTTCTACAGTTGTGCAACCATGACCATAACCCAGTTTTAGAGCATTTTAATTTCACCGAAAAGTTCTCTTCTGCCCATGTGAAGTCAATCCCTGCTCCCACCTCCAGCTCCAGGCAGTCACTTATCTACTGTCTCTAGATAGTTTCCTTTTCTGGAAATTTCTTGTGCATGGAATCTTTTGCACCTGGCTTCTTTCATTTAGCACAATGCTTTTGACCTTCATACATCTCATAGCACGTATCAGTAGTTTTTTCATGTCTATGGCTGAATAACTTCTGTTGTTTAAACACATTTTGTTTATGCATTATCAGACATTTGTATTGTTTTCTAGCCAGTCTGACAGTCTGTCTTTTGATTGGTCCATTCGTTTTTTTTAAAGGCTTATTTATTTATTTGGGGGGGGGAGGGACAGAGGGAGAGGGAGAGAGAGAGAATCTCAAGCAGACTCCCCACTGAGCACGGAGCCTGGGTTGAGACTCCATCTCACAGCCCTGAGATCATGACCTGAACTGAAATCTAGAGTCTGAAGCTTAACCAACTGAGCCATGCAGATGCCCCATTAAGTTTAAAATATGTATATGTTTAGGGGTGCCTGGCTGGCTCAGTTGGTGGAGCATGGGACTCTTGATCTCAGGGTCGTGGGTTTGAGCCCCACATTGAGGGTAGAGATTACTTAAAAATAAAATATTTTTTTCTCCAAAGATTTTATTGATTTATTTGAGACAGAGAGAGAGCATGGAGAGGGGGGAGTGGTGGAAGGAGAAGGAGAAGCAGACTCCCCGCTGAGCAGGGAGCCCCACACTGGGCTCACTCCCAGGACCCCGAGATCATGACCTGAGCTAAAGGCCAACACTTAACTGACTGAGCCACCAGGTGCTCCTAAAAATAAAATCTTTAAAAAAAATGTATATGTTTATTTTTACACATTAAGGAGGGCATGTGTTATGATGAGCACTGGGTGTTATATGCAACTAATGAATCGTTGAACACTACGTCAAAAACTATATGCTGGCTAACTGAATGTAATTTAAAAAGCACATAATTTTTAAAATTAAACTTTTTTATTTTGAGATAATTGTAGATTCACAGGTGGTTATAAGCAATTATACAGAGAGGTTCTTGTGTAATCTAGTTTTCCCCAGTTGGTAACATTTGCAAAACTCTAGTATTATAGCTCAGCTAGGATAGTGACACAGATAGGGTCAAGATAAAAACATTTCCTTAGATACCAGGTTTCCCCCCAACCAGTTGCCTTTTTACAGCCACACCCACTTACCTCCCGTAACTATTTCCTTCTTAATGCCTAGCAGCTGTCAATCTGGTCTCCATTTCTTCTTCTCTCCTCCCTCCCTTCTTTTTCTTTCTTTTCTTTTTTCTTTTCTTCTCTTTCCTTTTTCTTTTCTTTTCCTTTCCTTTTTCTTTTCTTTTCTTTTTCTTTTCTTTTCTTTCTTTCTTTCTTTCTTTCTTTCTTTCTTTCTTTCTTTCTTCTTTCTTTCCCTTTTATATTTTATTTTTAAGTAATCTCTACACTCCACGTGGGGCTTAAACTCACAACCCAAAGAGCAAGAGTCGCATGCTCCATGAACTAAGCCAGCCAGGTGCCCCTGGTCCATTTCTATAATTTTGTTATTTTAACAATGTCATATAAATAAAATCATGTAGTATATGATCCTCTGGGATTGGCTTTTTGTTTGTTTGTTTGTTTCTCCACTCAGTTTAATTAACCGGATATTCATCCGGGTTACTGCATGTATCAATAGTTTCTTTCTAAAAGTTGCTAAGTGATATTCAGTTTTGAAGGACAGTTTTCCTGGATATAGAATGCTTGGTTTATAGTTTATTTCCTTTCAGCATTTTGAATATATCCTCTGAACGCCATGGCCTCCATTGTTTCTGATGGAAAGTTAGCCATAAATTGTATCGCTATTCCAGAGTTCCTATGAACTGTTTTTCTCTTGCTGTTTTAAAAAATTTCCCCTTGTCTTTAGCTTCGGCAGTTTAACTATGACAAGCCTAGATAAGATTTGCTGCCCTCGGATCTGAAATGTTTTTCATCAAATGTGGGACATTTTCGGCCATTATTTCTTCAGATAAACTTCCTGCCCCTTTTGGGGCTCTCATTACACATTCTTTGGTACACTTGATATTGTCCCACAGATGTCTGAAGTTCTGCTTATTTTTCTTTAATCTTTTTTTCCTCTGTGCTCGTCAGATTGGATAATCTCTCTTGATTTATCTTCATCTTCACTAACGCTCTCTTGTATGATATCAAATCTGCTGATATTACTGAATCCATCTAGTGAATTTTTCACTTCAGTCATTGTACTTTTCCACTCTAACATCAACATTTGGTTCTTTTTTGTATTTTCTGTTTCTCTTGACATTCTCTATTTGTTGAACAGTTTATTTTAAGCCTTTAAACATGGCTCCCTTTCAGTTTTAAAACATATTTTAAATAGCTGCTTGGAAGTTTTTTGTCTGCTAAAATCAGCATCTGGGCCCACTCAAAGTTTGTCTCTACTGACTGATTATTTTCCTGAGTAAAGATTAGACTTTACTATTTCTTTGCATTTTTGGTTGTTATTGAAAATGAACATTTTAGATAATAAGTTACAGCAACTCCAGATTCTGATTTTTCCCTCCTGAGGGATTTTTTTCCAGTAACTTGCCTGAACTGAACTTACAGGATCCGTCTCCCTCATGGTCTGTGGCTGCTGAGATCTCTGCTCAGGTTTTTTTGTTTGTATGTTTTGTTTTGTTTTTAAGGTTTTATTTATTTATTTGTTTGTTTGTTTATTGAGAGAGAGAGAGAGAGTGCCAGAGAGAGAAGGAAGCTCCCCGATCAGCAGGGAGCCCGATGTGGGGCTCGAGCCCAGGACCCTGGGATCATGACCTGAGCTGAAGGCAGACGCTTAACCAACTAAGACGCCCAGGTGCCCCAAGTTTTATGCTTTTACTATTTACTCTGTACATTTAAGTAACATTACAATAATAATTATAAGTCCTTACTGTCAGTGTACTAAGGTTTTTTGTTGTTTTTATTTTTTAAAAAGATTTATACAGTTTGAAAAACACTGTAGACTTGTGAGAATTCACAAGACACATATATTTTCTCCACTTTGAAACTAAATGCCATTTCAGATCAAATACACCTCAACAGGAAGAATCACCTATCATGTCTGAATATTGTAAAGTGAAGAAATTCATTATGAATTTAGCATCTCATGAGACTTATTTTTTTGCAGTGTATTAATTGTCCATGAAATAAAAAGTAGTGGCAGATTCTTCAAAAAAAGAGTGAATGGGATGAAGTGTTTGTGTAAAATGAAATGGTCTATAGCATTCAAGTGAAAATTATATATACATATAGTCTTTCCAAGAAACATTTGAAAAGTAAGTTGGTGTTAAAGCTTTATCAGAGGCTGGATGTGGTAGATTTGACTAAAGTTCTTGCTTTTTCACTCATCTGTTTCCTGTAAGAGCATTTTATATCCCCATGACATTGACTTTTGGTCTCTGCATATGATGTGCTTTGACCAAAGGAATATGAGATGACATGCTACATGCTGTCTTTGAGCAGAAGTTTTAGATACAGTTTTATAACTTGCCTCAGCCTCTTATACTTCTGTCCTTGTGCCAACTGCACGTCCCAGATAGGAGCTGCTCCTTCAACTTGGACCTCAGAATGAGAATACAAGCAGACCTACAGTTAGGTCCACTGCCTGGAGCAGAACTCTAGCTAACAGCAGCCATCACGTGGTGTGGGATAGAAGTAAATGTGGTTATAAGCCCATGAGTTTGGGTTCATTTCTGCAGCAAAAGCTGATTAAAATAGGCATAAAAAATGTGACTTTTCAACAAAAGCACTGAATTACCAAAAGTAATATTTTTGTACTACTACAGCAGTAACAGAAAGCATGTGGATGGGTTTCCTTTACATTTAGAGGGGCATCTGGGGTTATAAGACTTTAAATAGAAGCTTTGTGGGTTGGGGATATTTTCAGAAAGGTTGAAACTGAGGCTTGATAGACTCAAGTGATTGCCAAGCTTTGTGAATAAAGATGTGTCTAGCAGAGAATCCAAGCAGTGGTTTCAGATATAAGCCCGGAATTGAAAGTACAGGGGTAGATATTCCAAATAAAGGTGTTGATTGTCAATCAAGGTGCACCTTGAATGGGAAACTCCATGGGGCAGTTTCAGAATTAACAGCAGATGGAATTGATTTTTTTAAAGATCAGGAAGGCCAAATGAGTGCGAGATTGGAAGAGAATGGAACACACATACTGAACTGAAAACTTTAATATAATAATCGTTACATTTCAGACTTAAAAAAAATCATACCTCAAATGATGATTACATCTATAGTCTTTTATTCAATAGAGGTCACTACTTACCCTCAAATAGAATTGTTTACAAATCATCAAGGGCTTTAAAAGTTAACAGAGACATGGTTCTTCTAGCACAGACTGTAGAGGTGTTCAGCCTATGAGAAAACAACTTATGTTCTTAGCTGGGTTTTGGAAAAGTGGAAAGAACTTACAAAAGGAGTGATTCTCACACAGAATTCAATTTAAAATATTAGAAAAAGGGGGAGGAACCGGGAGTGGGATAAATAGTGGAAAGGGGAAAGAAGAATGATTGATATTCCTATTTCCCATTTCTTTCCATATGTGGAACTCACATCTTTTCGCAAGTGGTATAGACTAAGGTGCAATGAAGTCAGAGCCTTGTGATCAACGTGATCTTGACTTGCAGGGGCCTTTGAAACACTCAACACATTTGATTGCCACAGCTGACCTATTGACTGATTAACTAAGAGGTGTTTCCAGACTTCCAAAAAGCCCCAACAGAGAACTAAGGTTGGGGCAGGGGGCAGAGAAAATCCTTGGTCAGTGAAAAGAGATTCATTATTAGAATCTGTATATTATGGAGTGGGATCTGATACTGACCTTAGTAATAGCCCTAGAAATTGATGAAATAACAGATTTTAGAAATCATCTCTTTGTCCATTTTCCAAGGTCATCGCAATGACTTACCTGAAAACACTAAGTACCGGTTGCCTGAAAAATTATAACAATTAGATTTCAGGAGGGATTTCCAATTTCAGATAAAACGTCTGCATCACGAGTCTGATATCTCTTGTTAGGTCTCGCCTCATTTTCCTGCAAGTACTGGGTTTTATCTTTTTCTGCAAAGTCATCCTAGAATAGTCTTTGTAGAACAGAATAGAATTCTACTGCAGAAAGGGACCTTGGAATTCATCTGATATCCTCTTTCCCCCATCATAATTTTAGAGATGAGAAAATGGAGCCCCAAGAGCCACAGGCTTTAGTTACACAGAGATGGCACTGCAGCTGGGTCCTGTCTTTTGCCCTCTGAGGTCTTCACACTTTCCCAAGCCATTGCAGATTAGTTTGGAATCAACACATTTCATCCTTTAACTTACCCAGAATCTTTTTAGTTGTGTTACACAGTCTGACTATTCTTCTTTTGTTTTCTGTTTTGTGGTCCTCACATTCATTAAGACACAGTTTGGGAAAAGAGTGGGTCTCACTACTGACTCTAAGTGGCAGTAAGAGAAAAGCATTTTTAATAGTCAAGTTTGAGATTTGAATGTTTAGTGTGTCTAATTTGAGGCTGACAGTGACACTGACTTCTACTAGTTATTTAGCACATATGAATCATGTTATAGTTTCAAAATACTCTTCTATCAATAGTAACTTCTTAGCATGAATCAGGCTAATTTTATTATTTCCTCTTCCCCAAAACAGCTTTCCTGGTCACATCACATTTGATGAATGTAATGAGCTGCCCAGGTGCTGAGCTGTCTAAAGTCCTAAAGTCTGCATGGTGTCAGACAAAAGCTTTATGGTCAGTTTAGGGACAATCTTACCTCTGGCGTTTCTGGTTGCAAAGGACAAGGTTGGGATGGGCAATGGAAGGATTTGGGAAGATGTAGAAGGACAATCTGCATTCATTGATGGCAACTGAAGAGTTTACAGGAATTCTAGCTCATCCCTAGTTTCAAGAATCTTGGGAGACCCTGCTCATCCTGGAAATCTGCTGTGGTGCAGGGCAAGCTAAAGGTATGGAGAAAAGGAGCAACAACTCAAGTTCTCAGGGGAATCCATGGGTGCACTTAAGTTCGTCAATACACCAACACCAGTCCGTTCCAAGTTGCTGTTGACCAGAGTGGACACCTTGAGTGTGCCCCTTGGTGTAGTGATTCTGAGCACGAACCTAGAGGCAATTCTAAACCTGGAATAAGAATAGGGCTCTCCTTGGGTATGACTCAAATAGAAAAGCTCTTTGAATCACAACATTTGAATCTGAGTCACTCGCTAGTCTTTTCTCTGTCCTATAAAGGCAATTTAAGCACTGAGGTCTAAACTAGGCTTTCTGATTCTCGGCCTTTCCCCTCTCCGCAACCTTCCATCTCAACTATCCCATGGGAGCAGTAAGATCTCTTTTAGGCATTGATTTTAAAGAAAGACCACTTCATACAAGCAGATTTGGGGGGATTTGAGGGCTTGGGAGAATCGTTAGAAATTATTGTCAGTTCACGTTGTAAAACTATGCCCCTGGGAACTATGGTCTGCCAGATAGCCCCATAAATCTGATTACCCTCACCTTTCCTCTTCTTCCTTCCATGCTAAAACTCTTCCNGATTTACCAGCAACTTCAGGAAAGTTAAAACAAATGACACCTAACAGAAGTTCTGACCTTCCATTGCCACCAATGCACTGATGATGCATCATCGTGAATTATATTTTTAGAGGCTTGCAAGTGTTATATTGGGCTGGCTTATATTTAGGTCATCTTCCCCACCTCCCCCAAGCCCTCTGGATTTTTAAAGACCTTCTGAGAGTCTACAACCATGCTTGCAAAAAATCCTGTCTTCTAAACTTACGTGTCTCATACTCCTATTTAACTCTGCCCCCTTGATTTCCAAAGACCTGCCTAAAGGACCTGGAACTGCATTACCTGAATTTCATGCTTATAGGACAAACTGAATATAAGCCAGCACTAATCCTTTTAAATTCATTCCCAGTTTCAACAATAGCCAATAGCCCCTTCATTATTTCGTGTGTCCCATGTCCCTATTTCCACGCCCTCTCTTTCCCCATACTATCTCAAATCTTCAGGTTATCAGATGATGGGCATGGCTGGTTTTCATCACTTCGGGTATGACCTGAGTCTTCTTCCATATGACAGGTATTCAGGTGGCAGAATACATTTTGGAACTTTCCTTCCTTCTCCCCAACATCCTCTGCTCCCATTGAACCATTATAGGCATTCTTATTCATTCCTGGTAGTTTCACATGCCACTTGGTACTCCCTGTTTCTCACTGCTCTTGTAAGGTGGGTAGTTTGGGCATAATGGCAAAATGATGTCAAGGAGCTTATATAGGTTTTTCATCATAATAAAGTGTCGAAGTGAGTGTAGACTTAGCGGTCAAATTCTAACAGAATTCTCTCCTTTCTGCTCAGAGAATTCAGTGGTCATCTGGGCCAAAATGGTTTATTACCACTGTTGTCGCTGCTGTTAAGCATTCTCATTTCATTGCTTTGGGTGAGGGTTACATTATATCAGAATCAGAAAGTACCAAAAAAGTAGCCAATGTAAATAAGGAAATGGAGATTGAATGGCAGGAATTGTTAAAAGAGCAACAGAATGCTTGTAAAGGGAAAACGTTAAGCTAAGGAAATAGTACAAAGTGCAGGTGTAAAACAGCAAGGCTACATGAAAGTGTAAGGAATTACATTGTGGCTCATTCCCGGGAAAATCACTCTGAAAACACCTCTCTGGTTAGCTGGAGCTTTAGGTGGTGGGGGAGGGGAGATACGTGGACAATGTAAACGATTGATTCTCCTCATGGTAGCCGTAGCACCCAGCACAGTGCCTGGACATAGAATAGTTGCCAATGAATATTTGCGTGAGAAATACAACGCTAGCCAAAGTACCCAGTGTTTTCAGACAAACTACACATTTCTGTGACACAGTCGCTTCCATACCTCGTAAGGCTCCATCTGTGGGGAAAATGCCCTGACTTTAAGGAGGGTGTAGGGCATCCATTGGCTACAGTTCGTTTGACTGCGTGGAGGGGGTAAACGCGAAGAGGAAACAAGCTCAGTTGAGCAGATATGAGACCACCCTCGAGGTGTGCCTTTTACATTATCGTCTGTCAGGCTCCTATCCAACTTCTGTCTCCACCTCTTGGAACACCTGGCAACCGAGGAGTTAGCCAGGGGGCAGTTCTGTGGTTGTAACAGGGAGGCTCTTGGGGGCAGTACGCCTCCTCTTCCTTGCGTCTCTTGCCTGCACCTGCCGCGCTGCCCCTGTCGTCTCCGCAAAGATGCAGAGGTCGAAGCACGTTGCTGTGCGGTGCTGAAATGCTCCCAGAATCAGCCTCCCACACCCGCTCCCTCACGCCAACCGGGATCCTGGGATCGCCTCTAGGATCCCTGTGGGTGCTCCTGCTTCCTCCTCAGATTTCCCCCTCCCCAACTCCAGGCCCGCTTCTCCGGCCCACGCCCGCCACTCGAGGGCCGTGCCAGGGTCGCCGCGGTCCTCCGCGCCCCGGGGCACCCGGCGGGGGGATGGGGCGGAAGGCGGGAAGCGGAGTGGGGGGCGCCCGAGCTCGCGCGCCACGCTGCCCCGCGCGGGATTTGCCGCCTTAAGCTGCTGCAGCTGCAGCGGCGGCGGCGGGAAGAGGGGTGGAGGGCGGTGAGGAGGGCTGGAGCCCGGGCCAGGAGGGGGGAGGAAGGGGGGCCGGGAGACTGTGCCAGGCGAGCCGGAGGGGTGCTCAGCGCTCCCCCGCCCTCCTTCCGGGAGCGAGGATGCAGACTCTGAAACTGGCGCTGCTGGGCTGAGGCAGAGGCAGGGGAGTTGCAGCGCGCGCGGCTCGGTGAGTGTGTCTCCTGAGCGCGGAGAGGCGGGGGGAGGCGGAGGACGAGGAGGAGGAGGAGGAGGAGGAGGAGGAGGAGGAGGAGGAGGAGGAGGGGGAGAATGCCCGGAGCCGCCGTCGCTGCCGCCGCCGCCGCCGCCGCGATGCTCCCGGCTCAGGAGGCTGCCAAGCTGTACCACACCAACTATGTGCGGAACTCGCGGGCCATCGGCGTGCTGTGGGCCATCTTCACCATCTGCTTTGCCATCGTCAACGTGGTGTGCTTCATCCAGCCCTACTGGATTGGCGACGGCGTGGACACCCCGCAAGCCGGCTATTTCGGGCTCTTCCACTACTGCATCGGCAACGGCTTCTCCCGGGAGCTGACCTGCAGGGGCAGCTTCACGGACTTCTCCACGCTGCCCTCGGGCGCCTTCAAAGCCGCCTCCTTCTTCATCGGCCTCTCCATGATGCTCATCATTGCCTGCATCGTTTGCTTCACCCTCTTCTTCTTCTGCAACACGGCGACGGTGTACAAGATCTGTGCCTGGATGCAGCTCACCTCCGGTGAGTGCGCGCTCACCTCGGTGGAGGCGGGGGGACCGCGGGGCGCCCGAGCCCGGAGGGGCGGGAGTGGGAGGGACGGGGGCCGTGAGCGCCGCTGGGTGCCGAGCAACTTAATCCGCTCCGGCGTTGGGGGTGGGGGCGGGAACCCTGAGAGGCCGGAACCCCCGGGGTTCCCCAGCCCGGCACTGGCGCCTTGTCCCGGGCTTTCCAGAACCTCCCAAGCGCGGGGGACGCCACCCGGGGGGGACGCGCGGGAGCAAGGGCGGTTGCTGGGCCGAGTTCGCTCCGAACTGAAAATGAGGAGAAGAGGCCGGCCGCTTAGTGCGCGAGCTGAGGGACTAAGGAGGGGCTGGCACAGTCCGGCGGAAAGCGGCTTTGGAGAGGTTGTAATGGCAGGAGAGTCAGTCAGCTCTGTCCCTCTCTGGGACTGTTTCTGTCTTTGCTTCAGGAGGGGGTGGTGCTGGAGTGAAACTGTTTCACTCTGTCCCGGGCAGTTATGAAAAATGCATCATCCATCTGGAAATGAGTAAATGCTAATTCTGTTTTGGGTTTCACCCTTTTAAGAAAAATGTAGCTTAAAATGTTCCTTAGCGATTCCCCGAATGTCTAGTCCTCAGTTTGCTTCCCTGTCAGCAAAGGTCCTTACGTTAAATCCTTCAACAGAGATCTTGAGGGAATCAAGATTTCTCAAGATCTCTTTTTGGGGAAGTGGCTTTAGGGAGATAGGTTGAGAGGAAAACCCCTTTCAATAGCATTTCTGATCACTTTTTGCCCGTGGAGTATAGATTGTTGCTAGCTGGAGGATATGAAAGTACTTTTTCTGAGCATCAAAGTTACTTTTAACCCAGAAAGGATGGGGATGCATTTCCCGGTGGCTTCGGAGAGTCCTGAAACAAAACTGACTCTTTTCTCTACTTCCGGTGAAGCGGATTCCCACTCTACTAGCCACCTTGGATGCCCTGACTTCTGAAGGCAGCCTCCTTCCTAGGGCACTTGACACCCTCCTGGTCCAACATTGTTGGGTCCTTTTGATTTTATGGATGATCTGATTGTGGAAGAATATAGGGTATCTCAGGCAGTCAGACTGTCTAATTTGTGTTTTGTTTTATTCCTGTTTTTAAAAGCTGTTACCTTCAAGATTTGGT
>NW_024425563.1:84511735-84528834 GCF_017311325.1 Ursus maritimus
GGGAGGAGGAGGAGGAGGAGGAGGAGGAGGGGGAGAATGCCCGGAGCCGCCGTCGCTGCCGCCGCCGCCGCCGCCGCGATGCTCCCGGCTCAGGAGGCTGCCAAGCTGTACCACACCAACTATGTGCGGAACTCGCGGGCCATCGGCGTGCTGTGGGCCATCTTCACCATCTGCTTTGCCATCGTCAACGTGGTGTGCTTCATCCAGCCCTACTGGATTGGCGACGGCGTGGACACCCCGCAAGCCGGCTATTTCGGGCTCTTCCACTACTGCATCGGCAACGGCTTCTCCCGGGAGCTGACCTGCAGGGGCAGCTTCACGGACTTCTCCACGCTGCCCTCGGGCGCCTTCAAAGCCGCCTCCTTCTTCATCGGCCTCTCCATGATGCTCATCATTGCCTGCATCGTTTGCTTCACCCTCTTCTTCTTCTGCAACACGGCGACGGTGTACAAGATCTGTGCCTGGATGCAGCTCACCTCCGGTGAGTGCGCGCTCACCTCGGTGGAGGCGGGGGGACCGCGGGGCGCCCGAGCCCGGAGGGGCGGGAGTGGGAGGGACGGGGGCCGTGAGCGCCGCTGGGTGCCGAGCAACTTAATCCGCTCCGGCGTTGGGGGTGGGGGCGGGAACCCTGAGAGGCCGGAACCCCCGGGGTTCCCCAGCCCGGCACTGGCGCCTTGTCCCGGGCTTTCCAGAACCTCCCAAGCGCGGGGGACGCCACCCGGGGGGGACGCGCGGGAGCAAGGGCGGTTGCTGGGCCGAGTTCGCTCCGAACTGAAAATGAGGAGAAGAGGCCGGCCGCTTAGTGCGCGAGCTGAGGGACTAAGGAGGGGCTGGCACAGTCCGGCGGAAAGCGGCTTTGGAGAGGTTGTAATGGCAGGAGAGTCAGTCAGCTCTGTCCCTCTCTGGGACTGTTTCTGTCTTTGCTTCAGGAGGGGGTGGTGCTGGAGTGAAACTGTTTCACTCTGTCCCGGGCAGTTATGAAAAATGCATCATCCATCTGGAAATGAGTAAATGCTAATTCTGTTTTGGGTTTCACCCTTTTAAGAAAAATGTAGCTTAAAATGTTCCTTAGCGATTCCCCGAATGTCTAGTCCTCAGTTTGCTTCCCTGTCAGCAAAGGTCCTTACGTTAAATCCTTCAACAGAGATCTTGAGGGAATCAAGATTTCTCAAGATCTCTTTTTGGGGAAGTGGCTTTAGGGAGATAGGTTGAGAGGAAAACCCCTTTCAATAGCATTTCTGATCACTTTTTGCCCGTGGAGTATAGATTGTTGCTAGCTGGAGGATATGAAAGTACTTTTTCTGAGCATCAAAGTTACTTTTAACCCAGAAAGGATGGGGATGCATTTCCCGGTGGCTTCGGAGAGTCCTGAAACAAAACTGACTCTTTTCTCTACTTCCGGTGAAGCGGATTCCCACTCTACTAGCCACCTTGGATGCCCTGACTTCTGAAGGCAGCCTCCTTCCTAGGGCACTTGACACCCTCCTGGTCCAACATTGTTGGGTCCTTTTGATTTTATGGATGATCTGATTGTGGAAGAATATAGGGTATCTCAGGCAGTCAGACTGTCTAATTTGTGTTTTGTTTTATTCCTGTTTTTAAAAGCTGTTACCTTCAAGATTTGGTACTTATTCTTATGCCTGAGGTTTTCTGGGGAGTAGGGATTTGATCCCTGAGTTTACCAGAGTGTTGTAGGATGATTAAGTCCTTAAAGGTGCTGGACAAGACCATTAAGGTTCATGATCTTGTATGGCTGGTTGATATGAGAAACTTGTGGGAGACTAAGCTTGTATTATGGAAGTATTTGCTGTGTATGAAGTGTGTGTCTCAGCTGAGTTTGATTTGCCATGTTCTGGGAACACGTGCAGGTGAAAGGCAAGAAGTGAGCACCAGCAGAGAAACACGCCCCTCCCCTCCCCCACTGTTATCCTCCTGAAATGCTCCAAGCACCCCACAGACACCCTCTGTTTTTATATATAATGTTAATTTTTATGGCCATTTCAGGAGCAGACTAACTTTGAGATTTGGAATAAATTCACATATTACAATTGTTCTTGACATTTGGCTCTGGTTTGACTTTGAAGACAATAGGACATTGAGGATGCAGATGTTTTAGAAAAAGAATTGACCCTGCACAGCTAATTTTAATTTTTCTAAGTCAAATGACCTATTTAAACTGATGATTCAAATTAGATTGTTTTTCAAAGGTCTGAAAGTAATTTGCAGGTAATTTCTCAACAACATATTCTTAAATATTTTATCTTTATGAGTTTTTGTACTCTGAACCCAGGTTTTTTTGCTGCTGTTGTTGTTGTTTTATTTTAAAAAGGAAAGAAAACTATCGAAGAATTACCATCTTTGAAGTTAATACAACTACAACTATTACAGTGTTTTTTTCTTTCCTTTTTCTGGAATAGAGCACACAGGAATCATTCTGGGGTAGTGAAATATGATGTCATGTTTTCAGAAGTTTGACATAAATATACTATCCTATTTCCCATATGTCAGTGTAAAATGTGATGATGGCCTGCATACTGATGATATTTGGACATTTCTGGACTTCATTTTTGGAGGAGTGCAGGTCTTTAAGTTCTAGGCATACTTTCTAAAATCTCTATTTGCAATTTATTTAGCATTTTATTCCTGGATAAACCACAGAAGGACATAATTTTATTTATTAATACAATTTATTAGTTAAGGAAGAATAATTACGATGACAGGCAGTTAAGTCAATTATGTCCACAGATTTTTAAAGAATGGGTTATAGAAGATATTTTTGAAGAATGTCACTTTTATCATGGTTTTCTTTTTTCAAGTCTCATGGCACTAACAAGAAATTTAGCATAATGGAAGCTATTTGCAAAGTTTAGGTTCTAACCTTTAAACTATTCCTCTTTAATGTTAAGCCCTCTCATACTTATAATTTAACTGTAACTTGGCTAATCTCAAGTGTAATTTGCAAGCTATGGAAGATGAGACTTAATGTGCTATTTGCTTATTAGAGACTGTTTAACCCTCCCTGAAAGTCAAACAATTAACTTGTGTATTTAGGTATCTAAGCCTTTTCACGTAGTAATGTCGTAAACCAGAGCCTAGTAGAACATAAAATCCCATATGAAATGATAAGAAGATGATGAAGCATGAGACTTTCTTGTGGCAATACAGCACCAAGAGTTATTCTTTTTATGATTCTGAACAATGAACTAGAAAAAGTACTTAATGTATTGGACCTGAAAATGATGTTGCTCTTCTATCTAGAAACGCGAAGCACATATAATTAATGGTGCTATTATGAACACCTTGCCCTGTCCCTCTCACTCTCCCCTGTAAATCGTTATTAACCTCAATAGAGTGAAGCTGCTGAATTAGGAGCTAATATGTCATACTGCTTGTGGATGTAATCCTATGCTTATGGACCATGCCTAATATAAAGACCGAATACATAAAAATAATACATAAAATAAGTAATTACAATCAGAGATGCAAAATTTTCCTAATCTACAGAGAGACAACTTGAAGAAAGACTTTTCTTTTTTTTCTATGTATGATTTCTCTGACACTAAAAGAAAAGAGGTAGATCTGTAATTGGTCAAGTAGGGTAATAAAGTCCAGATTTTTTTTTTTTTTTTTTTTTTAATAATCAGGATGGAAAGGGAATTTTGTTGCTCTGGGAACTTGGTTCTCTGTTTCCATGTTTTTGTTATTTAAATCAGTGTTTTGGTCTGTTTCCAAGTCTGTTAATAGCCAAGTCTCATAAAGGTGTTGTTTTGTTTATTTGTTTTATTGACTATAAACCATGTCTGGAATTGTTTCCAGAAGCCCAAGTGTTAACCATTATAGACCAAAGAAATCTTTTCTTTTTTTTTAATAAGCTAAAGCATGAAGGGGTGCCTGGCTGTCTCCATCAGTAGAGCAGGCAACTCTTGATCTTGGAGCTATAAGTTCGAGTCCCACATTGGGTGTAGAGATTACTTAAAACTAAAAAAATCTTTAAAAACAAAATAAGCTAAAGCATTAAGGTACAATTTAAGGTTTTTTAGACATCCACCATAAACTTCTTGGTCAAAAGCAACAGATGAGGAGGTAATTGCTTTCTTCTGTGAAGAAGGGGCACCAGATCCAGGTTGGATTTTTTATTCAGGAGGGATAAGGTTAGGAGAAGGGATTGCATTTGCCATGTCCCTCCGCTCTTGTCATTTGGAATATACCAACAAGAAGGGCCACCAAGATGGCAAGGCTCTATGGCAAAGGTTAAAGGCTGAATTGCTTAGTTACTTTCCCCAGCTTCCCACCCTTAGTTTTCCCCAGCAATTTTTAGCCAACTTGCTTTCTTAAAATGTATAACTTTGTTGTTTAGGTGAGATGAGAATCATCAAGAAGTAATCACTACATTCCTTAGCCTGCAAGGAGAGGCTTTGCAAGGTTATATGATAACTATCTCAAGGCACCTTGCTCTTTTCTTACAGATCTTACCAACATTTGAGATGATAAATGTGTTTGTGTGTTTATTTACTGTCTGTCATCTCCAGTACATGGAAAGTTCCATAAAGCCATGTCTGTATTTCTTCATATCGTATAAAGGTCAAGATCATGGACACTGGAGTAAAAAGATGTGGGTTTCAACCCTGGCTCTGACACTTACTAAGTGTATGAGCCAGGGTATTAATTTCTCTGGACTTCAGTTGCTCATCTGCAAAGTGGACATGTACTTACCTCAGGAGATTGGTGCAAGGATTAAAGAGTGAATGTGTCTGCCGAGATCCGTGCCTAGTGCGTAGTAAGCAAGAACTATATGCGTGTTAGGTTCTGGTTACTGTTCGTGTGCTATTACTGCTATATCTTGGCACACAGTAGTATGTACATGTCATATACCAAATAGTAGATATCCAATAAATTGCTGTTAATAAAGAAAGAATGAATGATTAATGGGGTGAAAAATGAAAGGTGAGTTTAAAATTCCCACGTGCCGTGTTGAGAAGTGAATGTCGTATATTCTCTGAAGCCACAATGCTCGTCTTTCTCACTGGTTTGTGGCATCAGCAGTAATTGCATAAAAGATATTTTCCAACATTCTTTGACAGCGGTGATTGTGACTCGACACCCTAATTCATGATGAACTTATTCCCAAATGGGGGTCTTTTCTGATGCGGGGATAATGATCTTTATTACAACCATAGGACATAATCAGTTATATCTTAGGATCCAGCAAATTTTTTCTTAACATTTGATTTCTCATGAAAAACATCATTCAAAATGGAGGTTTTATGTAAGAATCAAAAGATCGGGTTTTCATAAGAGCAGGGACCCCATTCCAGCTTGAATTTTCTTACATATCTTCAGGAGCAATCCAGAGAGAAGAGGATGTATCTTCTAGGCTTTCCTCTTCTCTTTCTGGGCATCATCCAGATGTGGTCTTGGACCTGCCAGGGACCCTGCCCCAGACCTGCTCAGATGCATGGCCTTGTGTGTTCAGAACTGTGATGCTGGTCTCCAAAGAGGGGACCAAGTTGGGATTGACTGGCCTTCAGGACCATCACCAATTTTTGCCATTTGGCTGGTGCTAGGTGTATGAGAAAGTGAGGTCTTGCCTCAAAGAGCTGCTAACCCATCCTATATTTAGAGTTGCAGAATGACCTTAAAGAGGGGTTTTCCAATGGCAGGGCATTCTAAACACTTGCCCAGATGCAGAGGGAAGAGTGCACCATGGGTGAGGGCAATTTTCATTTTCTAACAACATGTTCTACTTCTAGAATTTCCTATTTACCAAGTCAAACTTAGAAGAAAGTGATTTGAAATGAGAATTTAGAAACTGTTTTCTTTTTCTTTTCTTTCTATCTTTTTTTTTTGCTTTTATGCAGTGCGACAAGAGATCTGACAATTGAAGAGATGTTGAAAAATATATTAATGTGAATGTCAAAACAAATGATTTTTATAACAGCGAGATTTTAAGTGAATGTCTGTGAAAAATAACAGACCCTGTATAACCCGTGCAGTATATCGTTAGGTGTTTTCTTCCTTTGGTGCGAGACTGCACATTTAACAGCTTTTTACGCATTGAGAAGTGTTAACAAGGTGCTCACATACTTCTGTTATGCAACAAATAAATAAATAAGTAAATAAATACGTAACCAGAATGTGGTATCAGATGCTTGACACGAAAACAATAATTTAGTGATTACCACTTACGTTTGGTATGATGTAATCAGAGAATCCAGATGGCCAGGCCAGTGTATTGCATTTTATGTACATACCTTAGAAATCTTTCAAAGTGAGCAAAATTTTCAGTGAAGGAAAGAGCAGAGCAGAGCATATAGCTGTGGGTGGAGCGCGTGGCTCAGTGCACTTCTGTGTGTGGTGTGAGGCTATGGGGAAAGGAGTAGACAGAACTTCAGATCACACTGGTGTGAAGCAAAGAGCAAACACCCTGAGAGAATTCTAATTTGGGGGCTTAATAGCATGATAACTGGGAGAGTTTTAAAGTGTAATTTCCATAATACATTTGAACTTTGGGGGTCAACACCAGCTTTAATTAATGTAATTTTTGCTTATAATGAGTCAACTGAAATTTTTATTTGATATGAGGAAAGACCAAGGAGGTGACCTTTATTCTTAATAATAAGAAGAAGATATTAATAATGACAGAAAGTAAGAGGCTGGTTCCTATAACAAATGGTAGGTAAGTTCTTTGATGGCTCAAACGTAAAACTGTTCTGAAAAGTCATTGGGGCATTTCAAAAAGAAATAAACAAAACAACCTCTGCTAGCATTCTTAATGTTTGCATAATTAATATTATGCAGCTCTCCAATTGTGATTATGATTCTATGATGCTCCTGCGCGGGGTCAGAGCGCCATTCCTGGTTTAAACTGTCCTAACTGTAATCTTGAACACATTTCTCATCTCTTCTGCTAAAATGAAACAGAAAAATGAGTGGTTTGCAAGAGAAAGATCA
This sequence comes from Ursus maritimus, assembly GCF_017311325.1. Taxonomy (NCBI): domain Eukaryota; kingdom Metazoa; phylum Chordata; class Mammalia; order Carnivora; family Ursidae; genus Ursus; species Ursus maritimus. The sequence goes on from NW_024425563.1 coordinate 84,518,687, forward strand.
TTTTTGAACCACTGGAGATATGAACCCTGTCTACCTGCTATTGGACAGAATGAAAGAAGAAAGCGAACCTTTCTGAAGTAGGGTTGCTGGCGTGGGATCGCCACACTGGGTCTTGCTTACCTGGATTCTGACATCTTCCCCACACTAGTGAAACCAGAGCTGCAGTGGCTGTAGGGGCTGTCTCTGTGTGCTGAGAAAGGAGAAAGGATCCTAAGTGGGAGACTGAGTGAAATTAGGCTAATCGCATGAAATTTTGAGATTATGACTTATCAGTGAAATGGCTACTGGCAGAGTAGTGAAAGGTAGTGAAATTAATGATAAATGATTGTCGATCAGAAAAGAGGCTTTAGTTCACAGACAGGCAGAACTTAAGAATCGAGAGGGTTCTCCTCATTCTTTGTCAGCTTAGAAAACAATGGCTCACTTAGCTTTGTTATAGAATGCATCACAGGCCCATTTGCTTAAGTGTCTGGAGATGCCTTGTGGAAATCGTCTGGGGGGGCAGGGTGCTCTACATCTCTCTTTTTTGCTTTAATGAAGATCAAGAATAAGGTTGCAAAAATCAAAATGGGAAGTGTGTATCATCATTGACAGAAGGCTCAGTATTTGAGAAACAGGCAAATAGATCCAGCTGTGGAGAATGACGGGGACAGCAAAGAGTGACACCAATAGATGAAGTATGAATAGAAAAGATGAGAAGAAATTATAGGTTGCAGAGCCTGTCGAATTTGATAACATTAAAAGCCTGTTGAGGTTGATATCATCAATGGCTTAAAAATATATTGTCACGGGACAAGCAGAGAGCTGGGATATGCATTATAGTGCAAGGCTGTGTGCAAATCCCAGTTCCCAAGAAGGAAAGATTAAGGCTCTACTGTCCGCACCCCCCCCCAGGAGTTATAATAGATTCTAATACCAAGCTATTCAAAGAGAGAGATGATCGAACTTCCCGTATGGCAGATGAAAATATGGAGGATTAAAATAAGCCAACCAAAGAAAGAAAAGGTCATTGTGAAACTTGATAAATAGAATTCTTATAGTTTCTCTTTGAAAATCTAGTTACAGATTGTGAAGCAAAATTGATTTCTATAATGCCTTTAATGGGGAAAGGGAATTTAGAGGGCGTATTTAGGATAAATATATTTACAGAGCATTTTAAGAACATGGATAGTTGCAAGCTAGACTAGTTAAATTTAAGATTCAGATGATTAAAAACCAGCAATATTATGGATCTTTGTAACGCCAAATATTAGTTAATGGAAGTAGCACTGAATAGTTGGCATTTCTTAAAAACCTTCATGGAGAAAGGAATGCTGCACTGCAGTGTTTTACAAACTATGGTTGGTGACCCTTTGATGGGTCACGACATCAATTGAGTAGATCACGATCAGCATTGAAGCTTAGATTACAACAATAGGAAATGTGAATGCAATGTAGATAGTAAGGGTTTCGTGAAACCTTTATTTCTTAAAATATTTACATATGTATATGTGGACGAGATTACAATGTATAATGTATTGCTTACCTGTAGGCTGTAGTCAAAATGTTTGAAAGACACTATTCTAGAGAAAAGATGATTGTGTGAATTTAGGAAAATAATTATCTGTTCTTTGGAAAATTGTGGAAGTTTTGCACCAATTCACAGGTAATTTTGTATTAGAGGGTAGATTAGTTAAAATATACTTAACCTAAGCATATTTGAGACATTTTTCTTTGCTTTTCTTTCTTACATTAATGACCTTGACTGTAGATTGTAGGTGGATTGAAAAAGAGAATTATTTTTCCAGCTGTGATTCGACTGGCCATTCATGCTATGAAAAATGACATAGTCCACCTCTAAGCAAACATTTAAACAAGTGTACTTAACCCAGTGCCAAATGGATATAGACTCAAAAGCTTTTAGGAGTTGGAAGGATGTTAATAATTATTTAGCAGTCTCTTCATTTCCTAGGTAAAGAAATAGTAATGGCAAATACTATCGAGCAACTACCATTTGCAAAAACCTTTAGTATATTTAGCCTTAACAGTAATTCTACAAGGTTATATCGTCATACCCATTTCGCGGATGAAGAAATTGAGGCTTAAAAAATTGTTGAGGGTCTCATGCCAGTGAGTGGTTTGAGCCAAAATCAGACTTTCCCCCTTCCCTGCAGAATGTTGCCTTTGAATCTGAGAGAAATTAAGAGTCTTGCCAAAATACACCTTGGTAGACTTGAGCCTAACGCATCTGATTCCAAGTGCAGTTCTATTTCTACTACTTTCTTTTGTCTCTGACTTGATGTGCTTTTGGTTAGTGTATGTCTTCAAAATGCATTTTCACCATGCTGTATCAAGAAAAGGGGCTGGTCTTTACAAGGAAAATAATTGCCAAATGTTTACAAGACTTTTCTCTTCAAGCCTGCTAAGGAGGCTTCCTTTTCATTTCCCTAAGCTAGGGCTTGGGTGGTTCTTTACCCACAGCATCCTCTTGGTTACACCTCTGATCTCATTGCTATTATTTTTAGACTGAATTCCTATAGGCCAAGGGCTCCGTCACCCATTCTTGCCCTGCATCAAATGCAGAAATGTTCTTAATAGGTTTGCTTACCAATGGCCGTGGTAAAGGTGGTGATGCCCCCGGACAGGATCATCAAATCACAGACACAGCTCCAGGAAGGTTGATAATAGACTTGGACAGCTTCTGGAGGCATAGGGTGGGGAAGGGGACCTGGGCGTGTGGTCAGAGGATGCGCATCTCCGCTTGACCACTTACTGGCTGGATGACTTTGAGCAAGTCATCTAACTACTCTTGGCTTTTCATTTTCTTCACTTCTTGCATTTTTCTAAATGTATATATTTGTGTTGCAAATACATAGAGAACACAAGTTATGAACATCAAAAATTTATCACCTGCAAACTAGTAGCTGCACGTTTACCGACAAAGCAAATGTTAGGAAAACCACCAAAGATAGGGTGCGATTAAAGGAGAAAGCAAATAAAGAACAATCCTAGACAGACAGGTATCCAGAGTTTGATTTCCACAATATAATGAGACTTTAAATACACCTATCTATTAAGATTCTCAGGATTATTGAATTAATGCCCACGAAACACTTATAACTGGACCAGGCACATAGTAAGCCCCCAATAAATGTTAGTTAAGTCTACTGTTGTTACTGTTACTCTACTACCACCAAAGAGAGCAGGGCTGGAGGGATGGTTAGGATTCAGAAAATTTAGTAGACAGAAAAATGGAACTCAAAATACCCAACTTAAAAAAGGACAGTTCCGTTTCACAACTTGTGTACGCCAGACCTAACTTGTTCTGAGGATCCAGTAAGATAATGGCTGTGAAAGCCTTTTAGAAACTGCTCGGTGTTCTATAAATGCCATTGTGCTTCCTGTAATGGATTTCGTGCATTACTAACAAAACACTATCTTCAGCTAAGAGTTTAAGTTGGTGTTAACAGGGTCTAGCTTTTCCATTTTATTTGTCTAGAGTAATGACTCAAAGTAACAAAGATGTATTTCAGAGATAATTTTGAACTGTTTAATAACTTCAGCTAAACAAACTTAAAGAAGTCATGTTTTGAAGACATTGTGGACCAGACGATTTTGATTATGTCAAGACCCTTATAAGTATTTAAGTTCCTCCCAAATGATAGGGAAATATTATCAGATATTACTCAAATTTATTTCCTCTTGACAGTCATCAAAAGCAACATTGAATATTCTTGATCTTTAGTAACATCATGCAACAGGAACAATTTAGAAGTAGCATTTGTTTTCTGTGCGGTTTTAAAAGTAGCTGTAATATATTGAAAATTAGGTTTCTCAATATTGTGTCTGTGAATCTTTATTTTTTTTCTTCCTAAGCAAAGAAAGTAGTGATTTAAGATTCTTAGATTAATGCTCAAATGGAGATTGTTGTTCTCTTTTTCATTAACACGTTAATTCCTTGAATTTCTGTAGCTTTCCTAAAGAAGGTAAAACAAACTCAACATTGCTTCTTATTAATATTTTCATTTCAATTTAAAGTCATCAGCTATTGTAAGAAGAGAATATCAGTTTGTTATGACTGCAAGTATGACTATGACCCAAACCACTGAACTGAGTAATGAACAAATGAACATCGTCTCTTCTGCATAGTATCAAGATCCCATTTGTAGTAAATATCCAGAGTTGATGTTGACAAGAGAATGTGTTAAATAGGAATGCTCCATCAAACTCTGCTTTTAGACATGCTGGTGAAGAGATGTTTGGCGAGCACTGCCGGGCAGTGTCCCACTTGTGTCCTGGAGGTCGTAACGAATAGCTCTTCTCTTCCTGACCTCTCAGTCTGCTGGAAGGGGCTCTCCAGCAAGATGAACTCACATGGGGAAATGGGCCAGGATCTACGCAGCCCTTCACTGTACTGAGACCCTCCACTGAGTGCAGGATGGGCTCTAGAGGGAGCTCCAGCCCTGTCATCTTGTGTTTTTCAGAACTTTCCCTTTTATAAGGTCAGGTCCTGAGTCATTTTCCCCCTGATACTCCTTGCAAGGTAACATTTTAGAGAGTAGCGAGTGGAGGATAAAATATGAAGGGTGAGAAAGAATAAGAAAAGGGATTCATTCAGAATACATGCGGTAGAACGGAGAGCTCCTTTATCTGCCAGGAAAAAGCCAACTCCTCCTGGACTTTTCTGTAGCCCTTTGCCTTTATATAAATTCTCTGGAATTACTCTCTGTAACTTATCTGACCTTTAAAGAAGCTGTTGTGACTTTTCAGTGGCCTACTTTTCTAGAGGACTCATTGGGGTGGTCTTTCCCCGTCGGAACATTTTGGCTCTTTTTTTCTTAGCCTGGAGATGGATTCTTTGGATGACTTGGACATCACTGGAGAATTAACAGGTCACTGGAGACCTGGTATAGTAGGTTACTAGAGAATTCAAAAGAAGTAGAAGAATTCGGAGCTGCAGAATTTGAAACAGCTGTTTGATCTTGGTGGTCATGAACTAGGCATTACGGTTGTGTCTCTGCAACAGCTTGAGCACATTTTGGAAATGAAAAAAAGGAGAATTGGAAATTATATTCCTTGGGAAACTTTAGGGACTGTTCGGAATTTAAAAATAATGTTTATAGTAACTCAGACTATGGACCCCAGCCATAGGCAAATAATACTTCATAGGTTGAGAATGGAAAACTGAACACCTAATTTCATTACTAGCTCCTACCTACATACTCTAGTCTCTATTTCCTTAAATACAACAAAATAAAAAGAAGGAATGAGTGCCTGCTGTACTCACACATAGTTGTCTCCACTAGAAGCCACTCAAAGAACACACACATTCCTTTCTTCTTTTCTTTTCTTTTCTTCTTCTTTTTTTTTAAAGTGGGAGTTGAACTCAATCTGGTTTCTATTTTATCTCTTTGAGAACCTGAAGCGCAGAAAGTTCTTTGGAGGAAAATTCTTTGGAGGAAAGTGCACACTTCCTGCTCAACGCCAAGCCTTTTTTTCCCCATCTCATACTCAAAAAGTGTTTAAAAAAATCCTCACTAGAATTTCCCCTTATTAGTCCCGATGCCCCCTCTTGGGCCCCAATGCCAGCCAAAGTGTGTGTGTCTGAACAGGCCAAGCAGAAAATCTGGAACTCTACTGGTACTGTGGTTTAATACAGCACACTAGCATTGCTGTGGGACCTCTTAGAATTTGGGGGCTGAGTTTAATGTGCATAGAACAAAGGGGAAGAGTTCTGCAATCAATAGGAGTTCATTTGACAAGGGCTGTTCCTTTCCACTGTGTACTATTAAAGAATAGATTTTTTTACAAAAGGTTTCTAAAAAACCAACCTAGTGATTGTGAGAGGTGGTCCCCGAACACTGAAGTTTTAATCATGGTAGATTTATTTAGGAAATAGAATGAGTTTCACATACAATTCTTCCTCTTTAAGTCTCATGGTGACATGAGCAGTTCATTTGGAATTTGTTCCCAAATGCGTTGAAGTATTATCTAAGTTTAGTGTAGAAATATGACTTATTCGGAGGCAAGCTTGAACTTGTCCAATGAAAGAGAAGGTGATTTAAATTTCTACTGTAGTTACCACATTATTCAGACTAGCCATCATTCTGGTCTTGCCAAACATTTGCAGAATGAATCATTGTTTCAGTTCATCTGCAAACACATTATGAATAATATACTTTATATTTGTGTGTGCGTGCCTGTGTGGTTTTGTATGTACAGTTTAAAAAAATAATAATAAAATACCCACTTGTGTATCCACTACCCATTTTCCTGATGATATCTGCCCAAAGGTAGCCACTTCCCTGAGTTTTGCGTTATTAACCCACATTCCTTATAGTTTTATCACTAATGTGTGTATTCTGGAGTCACAGGTTAATTTTTTACTGTTTTTTTTTTTTTTAAAGATTTAATTTGTTTATTTGAGAGAGGGAGACAGCACAAGTGGGGAGGCAGAGGGAGAAGCAGGCTCCCCACTGAGCAAGGAGCCCGATGCGGGACTCTATCCCAGGACCATAGGATCATGACCTGAGCTGAAGGTAGCCGTTTAACAGACTGAGCCACCAGGCACCCCACCATTTCTGTTTTTAAAGTAAGTGCTTTCAGTATTTCTCTGTTTAATATGACCTATGCAATAGCTGCAAATACTATTTATTAGGTTGAGAAAGTTCACTTACATTCCTCCATTGTTAAGAAGTTTTTAGATTTTGAATGTATGTCAAATTTTATTAAGTGCTCTTTCGGCACCTACTGAGATGACTAAATGAATTTTTGGAATTAATCAATACTGATGAGATACTGTGATACTGGATTTTCTAATGTTAATGCATTTTAAAAACAAAGCCAACTTTCACACCCCTAGTGAGACTCAGTCTCTAATACCTTATTTTTCCAACTATTTTCATGAGTTAGGTTCTGTGGGTTTTTTGTTTGTTTATTTGTTTGTTTTCATTGTCATATGTCTTCATCTAGTTTAGGTATCAGGGTTATGTAAGATCTGTAAAAGTAGTTGAGAAGTCTCTTTTTCTGTTCTTTGAAAGAATTTGTGTATAATTGGAATTATCTGTTCCTTGAGTATTTAGTAGAATTATATTGTAAAACTGTCTGGGCCTGGTATGTCTTTATAGGAAGATTTTTAAACTACTGATTACATTTCTTTAATTGTCTTAGAATCAGTCAGGTTTTTAATTTTATCTTCAGTCAGTTTATAAAGATATATCTTTCTAAGAATTTGTCCATTTCGCATACATTGTCAAATTTATTGGCATAGAGCTTTTCAAACTATACTCTTATCATTGTATAAAAACTGTTTGCTTGTGTCTTCTGTTTTCTTTAGATCAATTTTCTGAAAAGTTTGTCAGATTTATTAGTTTAGAACCAGCTTTATCTTTGTTGTTCTTTTGCATTGCATTTCTTTGTTTGAAGGCATTAATTTTTGCTTTTAATTTTTATTTTTTTCCCTTCTATTTTCTTTAGGTTTATTCTCTTATACTTTTCCTAACTTTTTAATTGGTTACCAAGTTCATTAATTTTTTATCTGCTACAAACTTATGGAAAAAACTCCTTATCTATAGTGAGACTTTTAAAGAGACCATCATTAAAAATTTTGATCGGGAATTATATGCAGCCATCTCAAGCATGACACAAAATGAAAAATATATATGTTCTTCATGAAAGAAAGCTCAAATTACATATTTATATTTTATATTGGGTATATTCAGTAAATATATTCAATATATTTAGTATTTAACACTTTATATTCTATGTGTCTGATATGAAGTAAATATGAATGTTTTTGCAAAATCACATGTACATGTTCCCATTTATTCTAGCAATTGCTATTATAATAATATTATTTTCTGTGTGGATCATAATATGAAAATATGAGAAGACACTCGAGATTACTAATGATCAGTGGATGGCACCAAGGTCATTATTGGCTTTAGTGCTCAATTGCTTCTCTGGATTTTTGTTTTGTCTTTTTCCTTACCTATAAGGGATTTCTCTTACTTTGCTATTGCTCAGCCATGCATGTGAAAAAAAAAAGTTTTGAACTTTTATCCAATATTTTTAGGTATTCTATTTGGGAGTATTTTTTTGGGTCATCTGATCTGCCATGTTGCCCAAAATGTGGATCCCATGGATAATATTCAGTTGGCTTTGCTTAGTTCTAGGGCCACATGGACTCTAAACTTCCAAGTGCCAAGTCACCAATTTAAGCCATTGCTGAAAGGGGAAACAATCAGAGGAGTGTGGATTGATGTATATAAACTAATTATACTTTCTGAATCTACTGCTCAAAATTCATGAATGTCCCATAGTGAGTTAGTGTCATAGTTCGTTTTCTTTCTTTCTTTCTTTCTTTCTTTCTTTCTTTCTTTCTTTCTTTCTTTCTTTCTCTCTTTTTCTCTTTCTTTCCCTTCCTCCCTTCCTCCCTTCCTTCCTTCCTTCCTTCCTTCCTTCCTTCCTCCCTCCTCCTCCTCCTCCTCCTCCTCCTCCTCCTCTTTCTTTTTTTTTAGAGAGACAGAGAAAGGGGGGAGGGCCAGAGGGAAAGAGAGAGACAGAATCTCATGTGGGCTCCATGCCCAGTGTGGAGTCTGTGGGGCTTGATCTCACAACCCTGAGATCATGACCTGAGCCAAAACTAAGAGTTGGACGCTCAACTGACTGAGCCACCCAGGTGCCCCAGGGTCATATTTTTCTTTTCTTTTTTTTTAATAATAATTTTTTATTATGTTATGTTAGCCACCATACAGTACATCCCTAGTTTTTGATGTAATGTTCCATGATTCATTACTTGCGTATAACACCCAGTGCACCATGCAATACATGCCCTCCTTAATACCCATCACCGGCCTATCCCAATCCCCCACCCCCCTCCCCCTGAAGCCCTCAGTTTGTTTCCCAGAGTCCATAGTTTCTCATGGTTCATTTCCCCTTCTGTTTACCCCCCCTTCCTTTTTCCCTTTCTTCTCCTACCAATCTTACTATTTCTTATGTTCCATAAATGAGTGAAACCATATGATAATTGTCTTTCTTTGCTTGACTTATTTCGCTTAGCATTATCTCTTCCAGTCCCGTCCATGTTGCTGCAAATGTTGTGAAATTGTTCTTTTTGATGGCTGAGTAATGTTCCATTGTATATATGGACCACATCTTCTTAATCCAGTCATCTGTTGAAGGGCATCTCGGCTCCTTCCACAGTTTAGCTATTGTGAACAATGCTGCTATGAACATTGGGGTGCATATGGCCCTTCTCTTCACTACGTCTGTATCTTTGGGGTAAATACCCAGTAGTGCGATTGCTGGGTCATAGGGTAGCTCTATTTTTAACTTTTTGAGGGACCTCCACACTGTTTTCCAAAGTGGCTGTACCAACTTGCATTCCAGGGTCGTATTTTTCTAAGATGAACTATGCAGTAGGAGCAAAAGAATGGGTCTCCACTTCCAATGACATATGCATTTAATGTAGATTCCTCTTTGTTTTAATAAAAAATGCCAAATTACATGACAGAAATATTGTCATTGGGTTCTCAATCCTTTTATTCTTTCATTCATTTATTTATCCTTCCCTATTGTATGCCTAGTATATGTATTAGAGAAGATATGAAGTCTAAAACACTTCTTTTTTTTTTTTTTAAGATTTTATTTATTTATTCGACAGAGATAGAGACAGCCAGCGAGAGAGGGAACACAAGCAGGGGGAGTGGGAGAGGAAGAAGCAGGCTCATAGCAGAGGAGCCTGATGTGGGGCTCGATCCCAAATCACCGGGATCACGCCTTGAGCCGAAGGCAGACGCTTAACCGCTGTGCCACCCAGGCGCCCTGTCTAAAACACTTCTTATGTTAAAGATCTCTTTGTGGTTGGTTTTCTTCTTAGGTTTGGAAAGAATTCTGAATTCCTAAGAAGAAAAAATGTGGAGGCAGCTATACCATAGTAGAGAAGTGCATAAGCTCTGAAACCAAAACATCTGGGTTTGTGTGCTGGCTGCTTCATTTACAAGGTCGTTGTATGACCTTGGACCAGTTCCTTAGCCTATCTATGCTTCAGTTTCCTCCTCTGTAAAGTGAGGATAAATAGAGAACCCATCTCATATCTGGAAAACAGAAGACACTCATAAATGTTAGGAGTGAGTACGACCATCATCAGTGTTGTCGTCATTATCATC
>NW_024425563.1:84528844-84612250 GCF_017311325.1 Ursus maritimus
CTTCCTTCCTTCCTTCCTTCCTCCCCTCCTCCTCCTCCTCCTCCTCCTCCTCCTCCTCTTTCTTTTTTTTTAGAGAGACAGAGAAAGGGGGGAGGGCCAGAGGGAAAGAGAGAGACAGAATCTCATGTGGGCTCCATGCCCAGTGTGGAGTCTGTGGGGCTTGATCTCACAACCCTGAGATCATGACCTGAGCCAAAACTAAGAGTTGGACGCTCAACTGACTGAGCCACCCAGGTGCCCCAGGGTCATATTTTTCTTTTCTTTTTTTTTAATAATAATTTTTTATTATGTTATGTTAGCCACCATACAGTACATCCCTAGTTTTTGATGTAATGTTCCATGATTCATTACTTGCGTATAACACCCAGTGCACCATGCAATACATGCCCTCCTTAATACCCATCACCGGCCTATCCCAATCCCCCACCCCCCTCCCCCTGAAGCCCTCAGTTTGTTTCCCAGAGTCCATAGTTTCTCATGGTTCATTTCCCCTTCTGTTTACCCCCCCTTCCTTTTTCCCTTTCTTCTCCTACCAATCTTACTATTTCTTATGTTCCATAAATGAGTGAAACCATATGATAATTGTCTTTCTTTGCTTGACTTATTTCGCTTAGCATTATCTCTTCCAGTCCCGTCCATGTTGCTGCAAATGTTGTGAAATTGTTCTTTTTGATGGCTGAGTAATGTTCCATTGTATATATGGACCACATCTTCTTAATCCAGTCATCTGTTGAAGGGCATCTCGGCTCCTTCCACAGTTTAGCTATTGTGAACAATGCTGCTATGAACATTGGGGTGCATATGGCCCTTCTCTTCACTACGTCTGTATCTTTGGGGTAAATACCCAGTAGTGCGATTGCTGGGTCATAGGGTAGCTCTATTTTTAACTTTTTGAGGGACCTCCACACTGTTTTCCAAAGTGGCTGTACCAACTTGCATTCCAGGGTCGTATTTTTCTAAGATGAACTATGCAGTAGGAGCAAAAGAATGGGTCTCCACTTCCAATGACATATGCATTTAATGTAGATTCCTCTTTGTTTTAATAAAAAATGCCAAATTACATGACAGAAATATTGTCATTGGGTTCTCAATCCTTTTATTCTTTCATTCATTTATTTATCCTTCCCTATTGTATGCCTAGTATATGTATTAGAGAAGATATGAAGTCTAAAACACTTCTTTTTTTTTTTTTTAAGATTTTATTTATTTATTCGACAGAGATAGAGACAGCCAGCGAGAGAGGGAACACAAGCAGGGGGAGTGGGAGAGGAAGAAGCAGGCTCATAGCAGAGGAGCCTGATGTGGGGCTCGATCCCAAATCACCGGGATCACGCCTTGAGCCGAAGGCAGACGCTTAACCGCTGTGCCACCCAGGCGCCCTGTCTAAAACACTTCTTATGTTAAAGATCTCTTTGTGGTTGGTTTTCTTCTTAGGTTTGGAAAGAATTCTGAATTCCTAAGAAGAAAAAATGTGGAGGCAGCTATACCATAGTAGAGAAGTGCATAAGCTCTGAAACCAAAACATCTGGGTTTGTGTGCTGGCTGCTTCATTTACAAGGTCGTTGTATGACCTTGGACCAGTTCCTTAGCCTATCTATGCTTCAGTTTCCTCCTCTGTAAAGTGAGGATAAATAGAGAACCCATCTCATATCTGGAAAACAGAAGACACTCATAAATGTTAGGAGTGAGTACGACCATCATCAGTGTTGTCGTCATTATCATCACTAGAAAGGTGGTCCCAGAAGGAACCAAAGAAGAAGTATAAAGTACATTGCTGTTCTGTTAAAAATCCCATATGACCTCAGATTATTTCTCTTTTAATCTCGCAAAGAAATCATGTACATTTTGAAGGTGTAAATTCATTGTTACCCATTTTTTCTTGGGTGAGGTTAGCCCTTTCCATTCCAGGCCTTTGTGGGGATTTTATAACAGAGAACAAAGGAAGCTGTGGATCTTCCCTGCAACCCTCCTTTTGGGTTGGAGACTGGGGATCTGTAGAATGATATCACTGGGCTCAGAGAAGAAGTGTAGCAGTTAGTGATTGCAGCTCCTTGTGCCCTATGTACTGGAAGCTTCCTGGGGGCTCGGATCATGGTGGTTTTTTTTACCCTTGTACATTTAGTGCTTAGGATGCTTGTTATTACAATTTGCCTCCCCTTTCAATACCTTAAACTGATGCCACAACTCAAAGCTCTATTCTAGGAACTGATATAAAGAAAATTTCTCAGCTTTTTTTAGAGGAGTCAGCATAGTGATTTTCCCACAGAGTCAGTGCAACTGGAGATCTTATCATTTCTATATGACTTAAGCTCTATTTAAGAAAACAGGTCCTACTTTTATTTCATGTTTCAAAATCGTGAACTATGAACCAAACTTGGTTATGCTTTAATACCTTGTGTATATGAATATGGAATGACACATTCTAAACGGCTCACCTTGACCAGAGAAATTTGGCATTGAAAAGCAGATGTTTTGTTATAACCAGATACGTGGGTCCCGTGGTTTGTAATTTTTGACCTTAACACAAAGAATACAAATGTTACAGAAACATGGAAACACCGAACACATTTGAATATAAACCTTGTTTTTAAACAGATTATTTTCCAAAATGAATTCTTTTAGTCCTCTGCCTTCACTGGAACAACCATAAAATCTGAACGTTGAGCAAGGTGGGAAAATTGTGAGGACAGAATAAAAAAAGACATAGAGAGCAGAGTGGGTCTAGACGCTAAACAGAGGGTTCGACAGGCATGGCACAGAAGCAGCAGTAATCGTGACATTCAAATTCTCTGAGAAGGACGAAAAATCTAAACGTTTAAAAAAGAAAAAAAAACCTGTATAGGTAGGGAGAGAACATTTTACTTGGAGGCTAAAAGGAAGACAATACAAAATAATAAAAAATTAATTCAAGTCTCCTTCAAAATACACTAACATCGGTTTGCTGCTTCCCAAGGCAATAAGAAAGTGGCGTCATAAGATAGACTTCATAATAATTTTCTTCTTATAAAATAATTGTTTTTACCTTTTTCCGTGTTGTGAGTTTTTTTTAAAAGATGTATTTATTTATTTTTAGAGAGTGAGAGCTCGAGGACATGCATGGGGGGAGAGGCAGAGGGAGAGAATCTTTGAAGCAGACTCCCTGCTGAGCAAGGAGCCCAGATGCAGGGCTCCATCCCACAACCCATGAGATCATGACCAGAGCTGAAACCAAGAGTTGGACGCTTAACTGACTGAGCCACCCAGGCGCCCCACCGTTCTGAGTTTTTTTAAAACACATAAGTAAATCCTCGAAATAAGAAAAACGAGTAGAATCTTGGGTGCATTAAAGTAGATCTGGAAAAAAACTGGGGACAAGTGCTAGGGAATGAATTATTCTCTACGATAAACCCCTCCCCAGACAAGGGAGCCCTTTGCTTATACTTGCTCAGTTGCATTGTTCACAAGAATTCTTTTAAGAAGATGCTCATTGTCTCTGATTTTGAAATGACTTTGTGATGTCTGGCTGCTATGGTAACTGCTATTTTATTAAAAAGTAACATTTATAGTCAACTAAAATTGTCAGCTTGTTGGCACGCTATTCTAGATGTCCCTTACATTTACCAGTTTCTGAATTCTCACGTATTTGATATAATCTTACTTTTTGGAAGTGCCTCTGTTTCCCTATGTCTATTTATATGTTAGATTCCTATTGTTGTGTCTGAGTAGGGATACAGTGTTATTGCAAAGCCTGCTTCTTTTGTCCGCAGTAGTGCCATTAGTGATTAGGGAGCCCACTGTGTACCAGGTGCTGTTTCAGTGCTCTGTCTATTGCCCTATCTAATTCTCACTAAATCCTGCGGGGGTGCTGCTGCTGGGTTGTTATTATGATTATTACTACCACCATTTCACTGATGGAAATGGAAGAATTGGAGGCAGAGAGAGATTAGGAAGTGTTGCTCAGGATCATACGCTTACAACTGAGCTTTCCAATGCAGTCACCTCTAGCCGTATGCTGCTACTTAAATTTAAATTCTAAAATTTAGACTAAAAATTCAGTTCCTCGGTTACACTAGGCGCGCTTCAAGGGTCTGTGTGGGTAGTTGCTACTGTGTTGGGCCATGTGGAACAGAATCTTTCTATCATTGCAGAAAGTCCTATTGGAAAGTGCTGTTGAGGAAGCGGTGAAACCAGGTTTGAGACCAGGCCGTGTGGTTCCAGGGTCCATACTTGTAACTACTATGCTGCCCTTGCTTATTGTCTCCTTCCGTTAATAATAAAGGGATTAGTACTGACAGTCAATGCGTTGCTGTTAAAATGAAGGATCAAGAGCAAGACTAATGACTAAAGAGCGAATGGGAGATTCATTCATTCATTCCACAGATATTTATAAAGCCCCATGCAGAGTGATAAACACTGTTCTAGAGGTTGTTGCTGCAGAGGTGAACCAAACAAGTGGGTTCTCTGAACTCACAGAGCTTGCATTCTGCTGGGGACAGACAGGGACAAGACATGAAGTACAAAAGAGACCTTCATCTCTTCCTGATTGTCATACATCTCTTCAGCCTTCCTTGCCCTTGGTGTGAGGTCACCTTTCTTGCCCAGTTCCTGTTCCTCAACCTTTGTACCGTCAGAGCCCATTGCATTGACTTGCAGGTATTATCAGTTTTGGAGGCTGCAGACTTCAGAACATAAAGCAGACCTTAGCACCCTTGTACGATTAGTCTTGTCTTAATGGGATCACAGGATCCTATTTGTTGGAAAAGTCTTTCTGCTTTCGATGGGCCTCTTCCCTTTATAAACCGAGACGACCTTATCGGATCAGAAGTCATTGTATGTAAAGCCAGGATGATAACATTATTTTTAGAAGAAAATTAAGATGAAAAGAGACTAAGCCATGGTTTAAATTTTTTAGTTCTAGACTCAAGAAACAGTCTTATGAATCTAATTTTTCATTGTTAATCGTTTGACCAAACATGGAAAATGAGTCCCAAGCCTTTGAGTAAATTTAAATCTTTCCAGATGGCAACTACATTGGCAGCCCGTAAGGATACATTGAACCTCTCATTTGCCAAGCGTTAGGAAAGCTTTGCTTCATAAGACAATACCTAGGAATTTGCACGCACCCTCCTTCCTGACTGTGGCCTTGTCACTTCCTCGTCTCTATATCCTGTAAGTGCAAGTCCGTGCTCTCCTTTTCTCTGTTACCATCTAGTACAATGTTTTCTTCTTAATTGAGGACAAAATGAATTAACGAAAGAATGTAAAATGTCACTTTTACATTTGTATTCTAAGCATTTTACCGATAGAGTACTTTTATGTGTAAAATGCTTAGAATAGTGCCAGGTACGTGGTGAGAACTCCATAAATGGTAGTTGCTGGCACTGTTATTCCCAGGAGTCTCCTCTCTCTTTTTTAAGCCGTCTTACCTGAGTGCATTCTACCTTTGCTTCAGCCCCCCTGTGTCTTCCAGTCCTGCCCCTGTACCCCGGGCAGCTCACACAAAGTGCGTGTCTCCTTTGGTGAGCGCTGATTCCCCTCCTCATCCTTCTAATCTGTCCTGCAAATGGGAGCTCCTAAACCCTGGCAACTTTTAAAAATCCTGTGCTGGGTCCTGTTGAGATTTCACTTATTCACAGGCATTTTATCATCTAAAGAGAAGGCCTCAAGGCAGAAGGCAATCTAAGCCTGTTAGTCCAGGGGCAGAGCTTTCTTCCTCCTTCTCTCTCAGTGTAGGGTGGGTCATGGGCGCCTAACACCAAGTCTCCAGACAAGAGTCTGGGTCTGGTGGGTGTGGGCGGGATCCAGGGAGAACCGGTCACGTGTTCCTCACTGATCTTCCAATGACAGGTGAGGCTCCCGCCGTATTTAAAAACTGTCCAGAAAAGCTTGACAGTTGGGAGCTGAGCAGGAGTGAGTCTTAACTGCACTGGGTAGGTACCTGATTTCAGTTGGGGATGAGGGGAGCCTGGGAGGGTGACTGAGAAAGGCTCTTTTTCCCTCTGCAGTTCTGGATGCCTCATAGAGGCTCTGAACGGGTTGAAATGTACTGATTTCTGTTTGTCATGTGCTTGTGAGGGAGCGCTAAAAGCTCTGACATGTTCACAAAGCCAGGCATTTTGTCCATTTTACATTTCAAAAGAGAGAGAGAGAGAGAAAGAGAAATACAGCACACTATGGGCCACTCTGTGAGGAAAGGTATGGTATTTAGCAGTAGCCAATGTTGGAGGAATTCACATTTTAAAACTACCTGAGCTCACAGGCAACGGCACCAAGGAGGAGCGAATGAGGCCCGCAGTGCTGTTGTGGTGTGATGTTCGATGAGAGGAGATGTGCCGCGGCATGAATGGGAGGGAGCACAGTTTTCTCAGAACTTCTTAATATTCTGTCATTGCATCATGTTAGTTCTTTTTATTTATGTTTCCTCAGGCCTTAATTTAAGTCTGTGTTCCTGATAGATAACAGTGATAAATTATTCATCCGTATATAAATAAAGAGCACATTTTGGATGCAAGAAGTATCTGCAAAGTGAGAGTAATTCCTGTAAGATAAAGGATAATCCTTTATAACGACCTAACATCTGAATCACCGTCCCGTATTTTCTCCATTGATGCCTGGCTAGCCAGAGATTGAATAAGCTGTGAGCGTCAGTGCCTAATAGAGGAGGAAGGATGTGCTTCAAAGGGTGAGCAGAGCCTGCAGGAACTCCAAGTGGTAATAGCTGTTTTCATTTAAGGAGCCCTGGCATATAGCAGCGCTGTGCTGGCTGCTTCCCACAGCACACGCTCACTTTTCTTAGCGCTCTTCACTGGGGATTTTGTTATTTGCTGATCATGTGACCGAAGAAGCTCAGAGAGGTTATGTGACTTGTCCAGGGCCACCAAGTGGAAAAGCAAGACTCGGTTCTCTCTCCTCTTTCATGTATTTTTCCTTCCTTCCTTCCTTCCTCCCTCTTTCTTTCTTTCTTTCTTTCTTTCTTTCTTTCTTTCTTTCTTTCTTTCTTTCTTCTTCTGTCTCTCTCTCTCCTTCCTTCCTTCTTTCAAGATTTATTTATTTATTTTAGAGAGAGTGAGAGAGCGTGTGAGCAGGAGGAAGGGCAGAGGGAGTGGGAGAGAATCCTCATGGAGACTCCTGACTGATATCCCAGGACCCTGAGATCATGACCTGAGCCGAAATCAAGAGCTGGATGCTTAACCCACTGAGCCACCCAGGCGCCCCTATGCATTTTTTCTAGTTAATCCCTTTTTTCCTCATTTCCCGCTCCCATTGCCTTTCCACCAACAAACCATTAGAATGAGTCTGATGTGTATCCTTTTGTTCGTGTGGATTCTTGCAAAAAAAAAAAAAAAAAACCCAAAAAACCAAAAAACAAAAACCTCTTTCTCTTTCTTTTCCTGTATTTTTAGTTTCAGTCAATGGTATTTTGCTATAGATTTTTTTCTCTTTTTGTTATCCATTTATTTATTTAAAATATTTTTTCGTGCAGCACCGGGTGGTGAGATCCATCTGTGTGGCTGTATGTACTTCGGGTCCGTTATTGCTGCGGGCTGCACAGGACTGGAGTAGTATCCACCACATTTCAGCTGGTGACAGACTCCCAGATTGCCCCTGGATCTCCAGCACACCAAATAACCCCACAGTGAATGCTCTGCCCACATCCCTCAATGAACCTGGGGGGGATTGTTTGGCAATCGGTGGCCTGTAGGGAACACATACACTGACTTTGACCACACTGGGTGAGTCTGCTGTCCAGGCTGGCTGCTCCAATCCACACGACCACCAGCCATGCAGGAGCACTCCAGATCCTCTCATCCCCACGGACACT
Organism: Ursus maritimus; assembly: GCF_017311325.1. Taxonomy (NCBI): domain Eukaryota; kingdom Metazoa; phylum Chordata; class Mammalia; order Carnivora; family Ursidae; genus Ursus; species Ursus maritimus. Next base: position 84,536,646 of record NW_024425563.1, read on the forward strand.
CCCAGTTATCTAGTTTTTCTAATTCTCTACCTCTGCCCAGTCTGTATGGATGAAGTGATATCTCATTGTTTTAGTTTGCATTTGCCTAAATTTTTGAAGTTTTAAAAAAATCGTCTCTTCGTATGTTTGTGAGCTGCACTTTTTCTATTGCTACGTTTTATTCCAGTTGAGGGCATGAAGGTCATGGTCAGGGCCCCACCCATCCCTCTAGACCAGCACTGTCCATTCAAAATATAATACAAACCATATATGTAATTTCAAATTTTCTAGTAGCCACGTTAAAAAGGCCAAAAGAGACAGGTGAAATTAATTTTAATGATGTATTTTGTTTAACTCAATAGATACAAGCTATGATTTCCATGTGCAATTGATAAAAACAAGTATTAATGATATCTTTTACATATTTTTTTTCAAACTAAGTCTTCAAAGTCTCATATGTATTTAATAATGAAAGCACATCTCAATTGGGATGCTAAATTTTCAGTGATCAAAGTAAATTGCCACTTTATACAAGTAAAGTTTTGTTTAACAGAGAAATACGTTGTTTATAAAATGTTGGATGTACCTGATTAATGGAAAACCCCCTTCTCTCTGATTTTTACTCATTCATCATTATATTGCTTTCCATGGCCACACATAAAATGTTTAATCTGTCTTTGAAAGGACATCCTGATAAGCCTTAGATTATAGCTCTTGACATTATCTTTCCTCACAATATCTTCTCTTCTTGGTCCCCAACATTGCGTATCCCCTGGTTATACCTCACATGACATATTTCCTTCACTTAGTCACACTAGTCCCTTGGGTTGATTGCATTGCAGATTGTCCATGTCTTTCTAAGATGGGGCGCTAGAAGCACCATGTTTCTTTAGGTGCAGTCTATACATAGGGCAGTGTCCAGATGAATTTTAGCTTCCCCTGACCCAGACACTCTACCACCACCAGAGTCACTTGAAACTAAGTTAGCTTTTCACAATCACATTTAGACTTGGTTATCAATTGATTCTTGTCTGGTAATTCATCTCTTCAAGTATCCAGTGTATGTTTAATATGCCTATAAAAGCACGATCAGATGTGACCTCCTTCTTGCAATAATATCTAAGCAAAGAGAATCAATCTTGTAAAAATAAAATTTCTATATATTTTTTAAAGTTTTTATTTATTTGAGAGAAAGAGAGTGAGAGAGCACGAGCAGGGGGAGGGGCAGAGGGAGAAACAGACTCCATGATGAGCAGAGAGGCCAGCACAGGACTTGATCCCAGGACCCTGAGATCATGACCTGAGCTGAAGGCAGATGCCCAACTGACTGAGCCACCCAGGCACCCCTCAAATAAAATTTCTTTAAATAAAATAGTCCCTTTTCACTGTAACTTCCCCCCCAAAAGCCTTCCAAAGACCCATCCTCAGAATAACTGTAGCACATCTTAAGTGCTAGAGACATTTTTTGTGCCTGAAATTGGTGGATAGCCTCTTCCCCAACTAGCATCCATCCAGAATGAATTAGTAGTGCAATTGTTGAATGTGTTGTTAATCTGATGTAAAGATTAGTGTATTTTACTGCAAAGGCAAAGCCAAAACACAATCTCATTTTAATAAGAAAAATATGATATAGAAAGATAAAATTTCATCTTGATGTCATTGATATATTTCAATTACACAGCTGTACCAAATCAAGAGATAATGAAATGCAATATGGTAAGCATAATAATAAAGAGAATGTGAAAGATTATAGGACAAAAGAAGCATCAGTAAAATGATCATATTAAGATATAGCTTTTATAACAGGAAGAAACATGCTGTAACAAAGGAATGAAAAATGTGGTTGCTTGAAACATACACTCATATATTCAGACTTGGTCAGTGCTCAGCCCAGGGTGTCAAAGAGGAAGAGACAGAATCCAGACTCAAGGCAACAGTATAGGAGATAAAAGAACCCTCTCCCTTGTTTTCTCTACTCCTTAGTGTTGACCACTGACTTCCCCTGACCATATATTCAGAGAAAGGGATAACACTGTTCATCCTTAAACCAGGTGAGGACCAGTATGAGAAACACATGATGGAAAGGAATAATTAAAAGAATGGGAAGATATGTGGGCCTAGAATCATCCTTACCTGACCCTTCTGAATCCCCCCATTTTCTGTCATTTCCAGGAAGAGTTCCATTCAGACCATGAAAGTGATGGAGTTCCTTTAGCTTTGATAAAACCAAGGGACAGGGAGAGCATTTGGGAGGGGGTGGGGGGGAAACTGAATGAAGAAAAGAATAACGAAAAACCTAGTTCTGACCCCAAGGGATTCAAGATGGACTCTTTGGCTCCCATTTCTCCCTAGACTCCCAGGACTTAATTCACTTCAGCAAACGGTCTCCTAAAAGACCCTGTGCTAGGGGCGCCTGGGTGGCATAGCGGTTGGGCGTCTGCCTTCGGCTCAGGGTGTGATCCTGGCGTTATGGGATCGAGCCCCACATCAGGCTCCTCTGCTATGAGCCTGAGCCTGCTTCTTCTTCTCCCACTCCCCCTGCTTGTGTTCCCTCTCTCGCTGGCTGTCTCTATCTCCGTCAAATAAATAAATAAAATCTTAAAAAAAAAAAGAGAGACCCTGTGCTAGTCTTTATAGGATCTTAAAGATGAATGGTACATTGCCCCCACAATCTAATGGGGAAGAGATGGCACCAATACACAGACAATGAAAATCAAGGGCAGCGTGTGCTCAGTGGTCTAAGAGAGACATCTAATGTTATAGGAGTTCAAAGGGGGGAAGCCTTCACATTTAATTTAATCTGGGGATTTGGTGTGAACTAAGTAGATAGTCTTTGAGGTGAACTTTAAAGGATTTCCATAGACAAAGATGAGCTGGAAAAAGTAAGCTAGGCTATTCCTTCAGAGGGGAGTCCCAAGTGGTACTATGCAGGCAGTTTCTTGCCTATTATAGAGTAAAGGTCTAAGTGCTAAGACACCCATGGCCATGCTCTAATGTTCTCATAGCATTGTGAAGATAACCCAGAGGAGTCTCAGAGCTGTGAGACAAAGGCTTCCTTGCTTCTTTGACAAGTATGTGCAATATTGGCCAGAGACCTGGTCAGCAAGTATGAGTTTGAACCCAGGATACAGATGGAGTAAGGCCTTTTTCCTCCTCTAATTCATAATCAATAGGTATGGACTGGGGTATTGGGGCAAATGACTATCTAAAACAACCTTTAAGATATGTCATTAAGAGAAGCACTAACTTTCAGGAAGGAACTTTAGTGGACTAGACAAATTGGAACACTATGTATTTAAGTCTTTTTCTTTCTGAATCTGTCAGGGTCTAACCAGAGAAATGAAACCAATGAGAGATATACATTAAGAGACGTATTCCAGGAAATTCGCTTACCCAGTTGTGGGGACTAGTTGGGCAAGTCTGAAATCTGTAGGGCAAGCTGTCAGGAAGGGCGGGTTGGCACTCATGGCATGAACTGATGCTGCTGTCCTTGGCTGGAAGTTCTTCATTCTCAGGCTCTGCTCTTAATGCCTTCTAACTGATTATAGCCTTCTTCACATCTATCTGCAGAAGACCTAAATGGCATCACCTAGATTAGTGTTTGGTGAGTAACGGGGGCCTGTAGCCTAGACAAATTGACATTGGCGAAGTGCCACACCTCCTGTAGACCAGCCCTGATGTTAAGGTGAGGGCAGGCAGTATTAACAACGGGCTCAGGCAGGTCACAACAGTGGCAGAGGGGAATCCATCAAAGGCATAGAATGCCACATGTTATATGAATCTATGTATAGGACTGTCTGGAACAGACAAATCCACAGAGACAGAAAGCAGATTAATGGCTTAGGGTAGGGGGAAGAGGGTCTGACTGCTTAATGAGTGTGTGATTTCTATTTTTTTTTAATATTTATTTGCTTATTAGAGAGAGAAAGAGGGATAGAGAATGTGCAGGGAAGGGCAGAGGGAGAGGGAGAGAAGCAGGCTCCCCATTGAGTGAGGAGCCCAAGGTGGGGCCCGATCCCACAAAACTGAGATCATGACCTGAGCCAAAATCAAGAGCCAGACGCTTAATGGACTGAGCCACTCAGGTGCCGCTCCCCCTTTATTTTAAACAAAGATTTATTTGTTTGTTTGTTTGTTTATTTTTTTTTTTGGGAGAGAGAAGAGTGTGGGGTTTCCCCTTAGAGATAATGTAAAAATTCTGGGACTGGAGAGTGGTGATGGCTGCACGACATTGTGAACGTACTTAATGACATTGAATTATATGCTTTAAAAGAGTAAACTTTGTTATATGTATTTTTACCATAATAGAAAAATAACCAAATGTAACTGTCATGAAACAGTGCTCTGTATAGCCAACTGCAGCGGTCTGAAATTGAAACACATCTCTCGTTGAGGATCACCAGGGTGAGATTTGACAGTGTCAGTTTAGTGTGTTTACCTTTGTTTTAGCAAGGAATTCAGGTCCTTGACAAGTGGCAACCTCAGCTCCCTGACACACTCGAGACGGACATCGTCCACGCCTATTGTTCTGAATTCCCAGCTTGTAACGTGAGGGCACAGGCAGGCTTTCTTAGACAGCCTGAGAGTGAATTGAGGAATAAAGATAACACAGGATTGGGTGGCCTTCCCAGAGCTGGTGATGGAGATCTTCCGATACGGGGAGCTTTTGTTTAGATTGTGCTGATGGGGAAGAGGGTCATGAATCTCGGGCCTCGGAAAGAAAATCGAGATTTAGCTTGGCTGTTGTACTTGGGGTCCTGGGAATATTTTACTGCCGTAGCTCTTTTCTTCTCGATAAATGCTTTTCGGACTTGCTCTTTATTGGGAGCTGTGATGTGTGGGTCCTCTCCTCTGTGTAGAGCACGCGCTCTCGCTCGGTGTGTGGAGGATGTCAGCATAATGATCCTTTTGCCGTGGTGACAGTTCAGAGAAATGTTTTTCAAATTTGTCACTACTGACAGGCATAGATGAATTCCCAACTAGAGTTATGGATCACCAAGAAAATGGGCTCTGACAGCGCCCTGGAGCCAGGGAGCGAGATGGACCTTCCTTGGAAGAGGCTGCATGGGGCGTATGCTCAGAGCCGATGTGCACAGGAGCTCAGAGATGGCCAGCTTGGAGTGTTCATGTTCGGTTTATGTCCACACTTCGTGCTTCTCAACTGGAAACAGCACGCTGCATGTTTAATGCCCTCAATACAGAGCTCTCTCCTTGAAAATATGCTCAGCTCTCTTTGAAGCAACATTAAGTATTTGAAGTCACTCAGGCAGATTTTTATTTGGTGGCATCAGAGGGACTTCAGACAACTGAAAGGATCTGTGTTGGGCTTTGTGGCATTTTTACAAGTTATAAATGAAATTTAAAAGTTAGTATTAATTATCATATGCTGATTTCACATTTGACTGCTTTCAGCCTTTAAAAAACAGATTTTAGACAATTAATTTTTTGCGGTGTAAATGTTCCCATCCTTAATGACTCAATAAATGTCTGAAAAATGAAGTCCAATTTGATGTGGTTCTTTCCGCAAAATAGAATCTGCCAATTGACACATCTCAGGCATCCTCTGACTTATTCAGGTCCCTGTGTATGAGGATCTGTGAGCAGCTTTATATTTATGGGGAGGAAGAGTTCTGCCCAGCTGCGTCTGCCAAAGGCCCAGCACAGTGTTCACATGGCCACTGTTAGGGTCCTCCCCTCAAGCTGGCCTATCTCTAGGCAACACCTGTTGGAAGGCAATTGTTCATGAGTGTGATGTAAGTATGTTCGATGTCTAAGATGGGTTAGGCACACCATACACGTGACATGACTTATTCTAACGGTTTTGTGCAGTTTGTGTCATATCATAAAACTGACACTCAGAAAGGTGAGTATCTAGCTCAACGCCACATAGACAGTAAGGGACAAGCGTTGACTTCAAACTTAGGATAGTCTGATTCTTCACCCTGTCCTTTTCCATTGCACCATGGGAAACTAACAAGGATATTCAGAACTTTCAGCCACAGAGCTGATGTCGGGGTCCGTCTGGCTACTATAACAACATACCACAGACCGAGTCGCTTATAACCAACAGAAATTTATGACTCACAGTTCTGGACTCTCTGGTCTCTGGAAGTCTGAGATCAGGGTGTCAGCATGGTTGCCTGAGAGCTCTCTTTGGGGTCACAGACTTCTTGTGTCTTCACATAGCAGAACGGGCGAGCAAGCTCTCTGGGGCCTCTTTTATAAGGACACTAATCCTACACAGAAGGGTCCCTATGACTTAAGTACCTTCCAAAGGCCCCACCTCCTAATACTATCGCCTTTGGGGATTAGGATTCCAACATTTGAATTTTAGAGGGCATACACTTTCAGACCTTGCAGCTAGTGACCAGAAAAGAGCACATAGGGCAGCTACAGTTTTAAAAGAGAGAGGCCAGGGGCGCCTGGGTGGCACAGCGGTTAAGCGTCTGCCTTCGGCTCAGGGCGTGATCCCGGCATTACGGGATCGAGCCCCACATCAGGCTCCTCTGCTATGAGCCTGCTTCTTCCTCTCCCACTCCTCTTGCTTGTGTTCCCTCTCTCGCTGGCTGTCTCTATCTCTGTCAAATAAATAAATTTAAAAAAAATAAAAATAAAAATAAAAGAGAGAGGCCAATCCAGAGAAGTTTCCTGATAAGATCTGGGCAATGGCAAGTAATTCACTTGAAGAGCTTCTGGTCTCTTAGAAAACACAACTTAAGTATAACCTCCCCCTCCGAGCCTCGTGTTCCCATGTATCATGTTCCACAGTTAACCACGTCTTCTGTGCTTCCTGTACACCTGCCTGTATGTCTGTAGTCACACTTGTCATACTTTGTTGTGCCTGGCACACAACCTGGCACAGACTGAGACCTTAATGAGTGCTTCTTGACTTAGTCAGGTTTAAGGCATCCAGGCTCATCTTGGAGAATGGAAGAGCCAGAGGGAGACTGGACAGGTGAAGTAGGAAACCAAGGATGAGCTAATTGGACTTGAAGATGAGCCGCCCTTCACTAGGCTGGCCTGAGAATGGATCACCTGGCACCTGAAGTGTAAATGCGGTGACAGACATGATGATAGAGTCAGGCTTTCTAGTCATTGTATTTTCAGTGTTAGGGAGGTTGATTTCCACAGCAGACTTATTTTTTAAGTAAGTGCATTCTTGTGTGTGTGTGCATGTGTGTGTGTGTGCGTGCGCGTGTGTGCATGTGTGTGCGCGTGTGTGCATGTGTGTGCACGCTTGCACACATATTGATCCATTCACATGCATTCTTGCCCAAGATGAAAACAAGGAAAGAATATGGAGAAAGACTTCAGGGAGAGTGAAAGTGGGGAGATCAACTGTTCCGAAGATTCAAAAACCCCCGTTTTGGCCTCCAAGCTAAGGATTGGGTAACTCTAACCTCTAGACCAAATCACTCTCACTATCTGTTTTTTACAGTCCTACAAAAACCAATCTAAGAATGATTTTTACATTTTTTCGTGGTTGAAAAAAATCAAAGGAGGATTTTTCATGATATGTGAAAATTATGTGAAATGCAAACGCCAGTGTTCATAAGTAAAGTTGTGTTGGAACCGACCGACACCCATTCATTTATGTATTATTTACGGCCACTGTCGTGCTACAACGGCAGAGCTGAGCCATTGCAGCAGAGACTATATGGCCCACAAAGCCTAAAATATTTACTATCCGCTTCTTTGCAGAAAACGTTTGTCAGCCTCTGCTCTAAGCCATCGTTGTGTCAGCCCCTTTTAAGGCTGGTGGGAAAACAGAATAACGTTGTTTCCATTGTTTCAGGAGCCTTTGAGAGGAGCATATGGATTTTATTTATAGATTCCTATTGATTTTTGGTCTTACTTTAATCTGTGTTGGCGTGAAGGGACTGGAGTAATTGTTGTACATTGTGAAGGTACGTTCTAAATAGCTTCTGGAAAATCTCTCATGATTGATTTTGGTAAAGAAGTTTTAATTTTTAAATTGCTTTTGAACCTTTCCATCTGAGAGTGGGAGCTGAAGGGAGAGGGTGGGATGGGCGGAGCAGCCCTTGGCCCCGCGCCGCCTCACAGGCAGCCATGAGGATTACTGAGATAATGTACAGGCAGCATTTTTTGCTTTCTGAGGAAAGGTGCTACATCAGGCATTATTATTAATAACACACAGAGGGCCTTGAGGTAATGATCTTCGTCCCTGAATCACAAAATAATAGGTTTCTACTAAAACAGTTTAGATTGGATGATTAAGCACATGTTTGTGACGGGGCCAGAGGAGCAAGGAAATCTTGGAGCCATGAGAGAAACCATTGTGATTTCAAGATATAAAAATCTGTCTTGATTTTTAAAAAGAAATTTTGGAGAGGTGCTCCTGAGAAATAGAAGTGAGGGAGCGGGAGGAGAAAGAAGAGGACAAGGCAGTAGAGGGTGTAGTCCTTGGGTGGCTAACTTATGGACCACCGAGGCTCCATCACTGAGGACCCTTTGAGCCACTGTGCAGAAGAAGCCTCACATTGTCCTTTCTAAGGAGGTTGGGATTAGTCAACTCATTATATAAGAAAAACGACCATTGCCAGGTGTTGAGGTCATAGATTGTGCCAAGAGCTTTGTCTAAGTAGTTTCGTTTGGTTCTGAAAAAAATCTGGAAAGGCATCTTTAGTCACAGTTTACATTGAGAACCTGAGGAGTTAGTGTGAATTACATAAAGTCACTTAGCTGGCAAGTATTAGGTCTAGGAAACAGATCCAGACGTGCCTAACTGCCCCGCTCATGCACTTTCCTCTATGTTCTGTAAGAATGTAATTGCCTCCTACTAAAATTTATGTTGTTTCTAATTTGTAATATTGGGAAGATGGGTGTATGTGGGTAGTTATGCTGCAGTAACAGATAACCCCCAAATCTCAGTGGTTTAACCACAACTTATTGCTTTTAGCACATGTCCATGTGTGTGGCTGGGTGGCTTCATGTTGATAACGTCTTCTGTTGAGGATCCAGGCTGATGGGACAGCTGCGTCTGGCAGTACTGACTCTAGGGTGAGGCCAGCGAGGCACCTCTGGCCCTCATTCTCGGGGTCATGCAAGTGCTAAGCCTACATTCATGTGACCTTGGGAATGAGTGCTTCCTAAATTTTGTACCACAGGCACCTTGCTTCCTAGTCCAGTCCAGGTGGTGGAGGGTAGAGGGCCTGGTGAAGTATGTGTAGCCTCTTCAAACTTTCACCCTGGTTGACATGCTGTTTCTGTTCACATTTCCTTGAAAATGCAGGAAAGACACCAGATGTCGGTGAACAATAATAGAGTCTCCCTGAGTAGGTCCTCCTCCTTTTCTTGTGGATAGGTTAACAAGTTTAAGCTATTAAACAGATCATCATGACTTGGAATATATTTAATTCAAATGTTGACTTTCCTTTGTGGTCTCATGAAAATTCAGAGTACCAAGTGCTGTAGCTGAAACTTTTTGTATGTGGGTATTAGAAGTGGAGTAACAAGGCAGGTGCTCTGTAAAAGTTCCTACTCCCAAATTAGCAGCCGAAAGCTAATCTTGGGATTTAGCCATTTCTTAGATGGCCTGGGGCGGCAGAGGAGGCAGACAGGCAATTATTACACCAAGATTTTGTCTTGAACATGTAATAGCAGCCTTTGGCAATAGGCACAGTTTGATATTATAACAGCGTTATAGTGGTGGGGGCTCACTTATGAGTTGTCCTTTTCAGTTTGTGGTCCAGCAACTTCTTTTGTTGTGAGCTGTATTTTCTCTGTGAGCTGGACACACAACCAGAGTAAATGTAGAAGGAACATTAACCGCACACACACACACACACACACACACACACACACACATGCATGCATTTCAAAGAGGTATTGCAATAAGAAAAATGGCTTTGAAAAATAATAGTAAAGTTAGTTATAGATATTAGATATTTATATCTGCTCATCCCTGTTCAGAAGTCCAGATCCTCTACCAAAATTCTACTCTTGTCTTGGGGGCAAGTTCTGGTGGTGGAAATGGTGTGGTACAGTCAAGATTAGAATTTATGCATTGGACAAAAACCCAAATAAGCCAATTAAAAATGGGCAGAGGACTTGAATTTTTCAAAAGAAGACAAATGGCCAATAAACATATGAAAAGATGCTCAGCATTGGTAATCATGAGGGAAATGCAAGACAAAATCACAATGAGATATCACCTTGCACAGGCAGAATGGCTGATATAAAAAAGACAAGAAATAACAAGTTTTGGTGAGGATGTGGAGAAAAAGGAACCCCTGTGCACTGTTGGTGGGAATGTAAATTGGTGAAACAACTGTGGAAAGCAGTATGGAGGCTCCTCAAAAAATTAAAAATGGAAATACCATATGATCCAGTAATTCCACTACCGGGTATTTACCCAAAGAAAATGAAAACACTAGTACAAAAAGATATCTGCACCCCTATGTTTGTAGCAGCATTATTTACAATAGCCAAGATACAGAAACAACCCAAGTGTCCGTTGATAGACGAATGGATAAAGAATATATATGGTATATATATATATACACAATGGAATATTACCCAGCTATAAAAGGAATGAAATCTTGCCATTTGTGACAACATGGATCTAGAGGATATTATGCTAAGTGAAATAAGTCAGACAAAGACAAACAATGTATGATTTCACTTATACGTGGATCCAAAAAACTAAACAAACGAACAAACAGAAACAGTTATTAATACAGAGAACAAACTAGTGGTTGCCAGAGGAAAGGGGGTGTGGAGGTGAGCAAAATAAGTGAGGGGGATTAAGAGGTACAAACTTTCAGTTATAAAATAAGTAAGTCATGAGGGTGAAAAGTAAAGCACAGGGAATATAGTCAATAATATTGCAGTAACGTTGTATGATGACAGATGGTGACTATACTTATCATGGTGAAGTGTAATGTATAGAATTGTTGAATCACTATGTTGTACACCTGAAATTAACACAGCATGTCAACTATACTTCAATGAAAAGAAAGAATTTAGATGTTGGGGGGGAGGGCAGGGTTTTAGGAGGAAGGGGATCCTATCATGTTGGAAGTGTTGCATCCTCACAGTTTGTCCACTGTAGCACACACAGTTGTGTCACCATTTAACTTTGCTTCCTTCACGTGTAACATGAAACTGGAGGAGCATACGGTAGCTCTGAGTTTGTTGATGAAAGAAAAGGAAGAGACTTGTCAGTTCAGAAAGATAGCAGGACTGAGAAGTTTCTTTTTCAGGTTAGAAGAGATTTCAATAAGTTTGTACAAAGGCTCCATGAAGGAGTGGGTTGAGAAAATTTTAAAGTTGTGGGGAAGGAAAATTTCTGCCGTTGCAAGGTCGTGAAGGAGGCAGGAAAGAGTTGCATCAGGAGACCAGTGTGGAAGATTCAGTCCTGAATGGCCAGAATGCCCTTCCCCCTGTGACAGGCCAGAGTGAGGACACTGTGGGTGGAGGTGTACAGTTGGGGAGGAAGATGAGGTCACATCCAGGAGATAAGAAGCCTCATGCCAGCTTGGTCATCTGCCTAGAAGGTGTTGGAAGGGAGGAGAGAGGAACATGTTAAGGAGTAGGGAAAACATTGGAACAACTGTGTGGAAAGTGATCAAGACAGTTACTAAAAGGGCCACAGAAACATTTGGGAATACAGCAAGGTTTCAAATGCAGTTGAACAACAGGAATTGTGGTGGAGACGGTTGCCATGTTTTTCATAATTTAACACACCAGGACAAGAGGTGAGGGAGTCTAAATATAGGATGGAGCCATCTTGGAATGAGTGCCCTTGGCCACTTGGCTTGGGAGGAAAACAGAAGAATTGAAGGTTTACTGTGGTCTCTGTGAGGGAGTAGAGAAGGTTTAGTAGGCACTAGAGTGTGGGCAAGATGGAAGGAAAGGGAGTTTTGGACATGCAGGGAGCACCAGAGGCGAAACAATACTCGGCAAAGAGGTACTGAGATCTGTGAATGATTGAAATGGAGTGGGAATTACACTCTTTTTATGGGAAGGTTGAGGAAGAGAAGGGCAGAGTGCTAGACTGTGAGCCCAATAAGGCTGGGGCCGAAGACTCCTTTACCTGGGCGTCCCAGCCCTTAGCATGCCATTAAGCACAGAGTGCTCAGCCAATCTTTGTAGAAGTAAATTAAGCTAATGTTATTCAGAATGATGGTGAAAGGTGGAGTCCAGAAGCCAATTCTGCAGTGATGGGACTGTAGACGAGGTTCACGTGTGCTCATTTTGTCTCATTCAGGGGAGGTGACCTAGTTTCTCTTGTCAGGCAGCCCATTGAGGGCTTTCCTTAACAATTGTAACAACTGGCTCCACAAATAAGGGGTACCTTCCTTAACTATGCCAATTTCTGTGAATACAAAATTATATCCTCCTGCTTGCTGGATGAATACATTTTCTGGTCATGGCTTTGATGATATTCTTGTTAAAGGGTCATTCGTAGAGGCTCAGTAAATATACCACAGAGAAGATGAAACAAAAATGAGAAGCCGGCTAATTTGTATTAGAGATGGGGGAGTCCATTTGCAGATTGCTGAATTTTGAAAAATAGCCAAGAAATAGAAAACAAATAAATCAAATAGCTAGCCTTGACGAATGTAGGGTTTTTTAAATTTGTTTTGCTAAGTGTGGATGGCTGTTAATAACATATTTATGATAATACCTCGTAGCTTAGTTGTGGATGTCCTAAAGCATGTTTTCTAAATGTAATAAAGTCTGGACTGCACAGGGCCCCCTTGCTCCGCTGTTCTGCTATTAAATTTGATGTGAGAAGTGGTTTAAATTTGCTATGCTGTTTGTGGATTAATTATATTAAGATGGGGCTTACCTGGGATCTGATGATCAAACTAAAATACCAGAGAGACATTCTTAATGTTCGAGACGTTCTATAAAGTTTCTACCTTTAATGCACACAAATAATGCATTTAGTCATCAGAGAGAACTATTTTGGTGTTGAGTTCTGAGGGCCTTATGGGCTATAAGTGTCTAGGCGACCCTTTTATTTCCAACTTGGGAATGAGATGCCCTGTGTTGAACTCAACCTGAGTGAACATCTTTTTTATTCTCCTATTTCCAAATTAGAAAGCTGGTATGTTGTCATACTCGAGCTTCTGTGTCGGAAGATGGGATTCAACATTAACCCCTACCTAGTATTGATGTTGTGCAAGTATCGTGGGCTGATAATGGCTGTGGAATACAGACAGAAGAGGGAGACTGTTGTCTTGTTGATGACCAGAGCCAAAAATAGTGGATTTGGAAACATGAGCATAACAGATGTGTGAAATTCTAGAGCTGCTCACATAGTATTAGGGAAAAAATGTATGTGAGGGCACCTGGGTGGCCCAGTCGGTTAAGTGTCAGACTCTTGATTTCGGCTCAGGTCATGATCTCAGGGTCAAGCCCCAGGGCTGGCTCCATGCTCAGTGGGGAGTCTGTTTGAGATTCGTTCCCTCTGTCCCTCTCCCTGCTCGAGCTCTCTCTCTCTTCCTCCCTCTCTCTGTCTCTCAAATAAATAAATCTTAAAAAAAAAGAAAAAATGTGTATTTTGGTTTGTTTGTTTTTAGTTTTGCTGCCCAGACAAATAAAACTGAGTTGTCATGACTTGCGGATGAACGTAGCTACTGCTGGAGGATGGCTGGGACGTGAGTCTGGGGAGTAACCCACAGTAAACATATATTTTTTAAATTTCATCTGAAGACACAAGGAAAAAATTGCTTCTCTGTAATGGTCCATTTACTGTAAGTAGGTATATCTCCAAGACTTACTTTCCCCTCATACTTCTGAACTTTGAGCCGTTAGCTCAGAAGCGCTGAGAAATTTGTCATTGTAATTCTTTGGCTATCATTTCTTGCCTGTGAAGCCAGCTTTCCTCTCTTGGGCGTTCAGTGCTCTTGCTGGGTTATTTATCCACAGAGAGTGGTACTGAGTGAAGCTGTCAGCTCATTAGCAGCGGGGCGTGGGATTTAGGTGTACTTGGAATTCAGGAGGGCTGAATTAGGAGGCCTTGGCAGGCAGGCTTTGCTGTGGGTCCTGCACTTTATTTTCCCCAGCAGGACAATTTGGGTTTGAATAACATTTTCCTTGTGGTGAAAAATCCCGGTCCAACATCTTTTGAAAGGAGGTGTGAGGGAAAAAGGAAGGAAGGGACCTTAATGGTTCAGTTTGGGACTTTTAAGATTAAATTTAGCTTAGCAAGAGGCTTCAGGACCTTGGCCAAGACAAAACGCTTGTAGACACCTAACTATCTGAATGAGGTGGAGGAGGTGGGGACCCACTTATCTGGCTTATCATCTGTTCCTTTATGCTCATCATCACTTTCTGATTTTCATGTATATCTTTGTTCCTGCCTCTGTCTGAGCCTTTCCTCTCCTTTTCTGCCTACGCCATTTAAAAAATAGGTTTATTGGGTATAATTTATATGCCATAAAATTTACCCATTGTAAACATACACTTCAATGATTTTTAGTAAATTTGTAAGTTGTGAAGTCATCACCATAAGCCAATTTTAGAGCATTGCCATCACTCCCTAGAATTCCCTTGAGCCTGTTTGCAGTCAATACTGGCTCCCATTTCCAGCCTCATGCAACCACTGGTTTGTTTTATATCTCTGTGGATTTGCCTTTTCTGGACATTTCATATAAGTGGATCCTATACTATATGCTATTTTGTGTCTGGGGTCTTTCATTTGCATAATGGTTTTGAACATTATTCTTGTTGTGTGTATCAGAAGTTCATTCCTTTTCATTGCTAAGTAGGATTTCATTGCAGGGGTACGACACATTTTGTTTATGAATCCCCAGTTGATAGACATTTACATTTTTTCCAGTTTTGACTTTTATAAAAAATGTGTAGGCATATGTTTTCTTTTCTTTTGGAGAGATTCCTAGGACTAGAATTACTTGGCTGTGTAAGTTTATGTATAACTTTTTAAGAAACTACCAAACTCTTTTCCGGAGTGGATATACTGTTTCACATTCTCATGAGCAATACAGGACAGTTCCAGTTTCTCCACATCCTTGCCCACACTTGATATTGTCTGTCCTTTTGATGATAGCCGTAGGAGTGGGTGTGCAATGGTATCTCATGGTGGTTTTAATTTACATTTCTCAAATGAATGATTTTGAGCACTTTTTTCATGTGCCTGTTAGCCTTTCACATGTTTTACTTGATAAATTGTCCATTCATGGTTTTTGTTTATTGTTTGTTTTCTTATTTTTGAGTTGTAAGACTTCCTTATATATTCTGGTTACAGGTTCTTTAGATATATATACTTTGCAAATGTTTTCTCCCAACCTGTAGCTGTTTTTTTTCACATACTAATTCTTTGAGTAGAATTTAATATGAGGAATTATTAACCATGTGAACATACATGTCCACCATATATTGAAGAATTGAAAAGGCAAACAAAAAACGCAAAAGTTTCATGGAGGCAACCACTGCAAAAAGCAGCTAACACCTCTAAGGATGGAGGATCAGAGGGAAGAGGTTGACATGACAGGACTTGGAAGCATGGAGAAAGAACTAAAACTTAATCATTGGAGGACAGGATGCTGCTGGGTTGGTACAGGTGTCTCTGCATGGTACAGTGAGGCTGGTTCTTGCACTGTTGGGAAAACTGCAAACCGGAGTCAAGTGCTGCCCCTGGAACTAAATGCCACTGATGGGAAGAAGGTGGGGGGAACCACTGGCTGAAGATCAAGAAGCCCCTTTTTCCTCCTCCAGCCTTTCTGTCTCCATCCAGCACCTCCTCCCCCCCAGGAACAAGGTAGCAAAAGCAGAAATATGGGTTGCAATGCCAGCATCAAAGCATAAAGTGCGGAAGGGAGGGGTTGAAGCTGATGGGCTGTAGCTTAATGACCGACGTGAGGAGGTGATGCCATTCTTCCTATTTTACAGATGCGTACACCGAGGAACAAAGAAGTTATAGAACTTTCCCGAGATAGTCAAGCTGATAAGTAACAGCTGGGATCTGAATTCACGTGTCTGGCTGCAGAGCTCCTTTTCTTAACTGCTCCTTAGTCAGCCTTCCCAGTTCATCCATATGTTGCAGTAAAACAAATGGTTAGCAAACTGCTCCTTCCTGTTACGAGTTCTTGGATCATCTGTGGTCCTGTGGTCTTGTTAGTTGAGAAAGACCACAGTTTCTCTGAATTCTTGAAAGAGTAGGAGAACTGTAGCGTTCTTGATCCTACTCAGATCTAGTCTTCAACAGAAGCCAATCTACATGGTTTATGTTGCTCCCCCCCAAAACTCTGTCCCCCACTTTCGATTTTCTACTTCCTACAATATTAAACTGGTTTACTAACAAGGACACATGGTTTTTCTCCCTAGTGTTACCCATGGGGAGTCGGGGTATTTGGCAGTAGAGGACAATCAGTAGGACGCAGTTCTCTCTTAAGAGTCTAATTTGCTTGATTCCGTGCTTTCCGGTTGATTATGCCCTTCTCTCCGATTTTTCAGTTGCTTTCTAGTTCTCTGAGTTTCAGAATATAGTTCACTGTTTTAACTTTGGGCTCGAATTTGATGCTTTCATTGCTTAGCTTGCAAATTCAGGAATAGTGATATTACTGTGGTTTTCCCCAATTGAGAAATTAAGCACTTTTTTTTTTTTGCCCCAAATGAGTCACAATATGGATGTTACACATGCATAATCAGTCCAGTAGTCTGTGTGGTACTCCTTTGCTTAGCATTCGAAAGTGACATTTTAGAATACTTGTATGAGTATAGGCACATAATTTTGCATAGACAAATGGTGTTGCGACAAAATTAAGTCAGCTGTCTGGGATACGCACATAGCATATGAGTGTTTCCCCATTCTATGGATATATGTGTAGGAGATATATATTTTCCCTCACAGATGTATAAGTCTGGGCCACAATTATCTAAGTGCACTTTGAGAACATCAGAGAAGATAACATTTTTTGGTGGATGGATTGCTAATGGTCAGTTAATTTCAGCGAACGTTACAGCCTACTTCAGAATAATCTAGCCGTTGGGGTGCTTGGGTGGCTCAGTCTGTTGTGTGTCCAATTCTTGATCTTGGCTCAGGTCTTGATCTCAGGGTTATGAGTTCAAGCCCCATATTTGGCTCCCTGAGAACCATTGCATCTTTGGCAATAATTTTTTACTGTTTGAAACAGCCACTAAAAACAGTGTGAATTCATCCAGAGTGGTCAGGCCCTAAACCTGACTCCAGAGTTGTAGCTGCTGGCACTCGCGGGTGCACCCACAACATAAAAATCCAGCCGCTAACGGTCTGGGAGGTGATGAGGAAGCTACTTTGTCTTTTAGGCTCTTGTTCTTTTCTGGTCAGGGAGTCTGTGAAATGGAAATTCAAGGTCACGGTTCTAAATGTATGATGTTGATGTGGGACCAACGGGAGCAATAAATCTGATACTTGCATTTAGGTATTAGAATAGTTCTTGATTCATCCGTGACTGCAGTGTTTCCAGGATGCTGTTTACATCCTATTATTTCTAGGATCAGCTGTTTGTGATTTTATTATACGTTATCCAGTGAATGGTCGAATAATGAATTAATCAAAATGAAACATTCTGTGCCTGTCATTGATATGCTTCTGAGTAAAGGAAAATGTCTACGATTTAAGCATGCATTTCCCAAAGTTTTCCCAAGAGATGCTTTAAAAAAAAACAGTTCCATAGGCAAATAAGTTTGAAATGCTGTATGCCCTAGTCTTCTACTAAAGATTCATAAAGCTTATTAACATATTAAAGGTTCTGAGAAATCCCACAATAAATAAGACTGGTGAACTTTGTTAATCCAACATGTTCTACTTATATGACTATTAGATCTCCATGTAACATCTAACGGAATAGTGTATATATTTGGTATATTCTGCTTTAAGCAAACTTTTCAAGACAACAAGGTGCTTGAATTTTACTTGGAAATAACATCAAAGGGAAAAGGCTTTCTGTACTTATTTGCACAGTAGCAGCCCCATTTTTCAGGACAAATTGTGAAGTAAATGAAATGGACTTTGATTGGCTGAACCTAGGAAACACTTTGTTCGAAAGTATTATATAAGTTTTTAATATTTGTGAAGTTATTTTTGCTTTCTATTGATTGATGGTATGTTATAACCTGCCATCCCTTCAACTCCCATGCTGGAATAAACATGTCTTGAATATTTGTTGATTTGGAGGATAAATCTCTTATCTATGAATGGATATTAAAGTTTCTTTGCAGACTAGGGTTGGGGAGGTGAAAGACACATATTAAAAATGGACTTTAAGACACAGCATGAGAAGTACTATGTGGGGGGTGCCTGGGATGTGAGAAATACACAGAGCCCTGTCTTGATCTAATGGGATGGTTTTGGTAACAAACTCCTATGAATGGCATCACAAGCACTAATGTTACTGCAAATAATTTTGGAGCCCACTAGAAGTGTGGGCTCCTCCACCAGACTGTGAGCTTCTTAGGATGGACTATGTGTTTTTGCACTCTTAGGTCCTATGCACATGGTAAACATGAAATTGTTGTGTTTTTTGTTTTTTGTTTTTTTCTTAAATCGTCAGTGAACTAGTAGAATTGGAAGCAGAATGTTTGACCCCACTTGTCGTTCAGGTCCATTTCTTTGCCTTGCTAATGCTATTTGCCTCAAGCAATAAATACAAACTATTTGTTTACTTTAAATGCAATTCAGAGTAAATTTTATCTGTAGAAATGCAATGCAAAAGAAGAACGAAGATGATAAACACTGTGCAGGGTAAAATTTGGTATGTTTGGAAAACTGGTTTTAAAACCAAATCCATTTGGTAAAATTTGGTAAAAACTGACCTGGGAAAAATTGGACATGACGGAAAGTAATCAAAGTAATATCAGATTAACAAGACCCAAAATTACACATGGTTAAATTTATGATTGGCTAAGAGTTCACATGACAGCATTTAGATTTGCAAAACTTGGTCCCAGGAAAATAACTGAATTTGGTAGAAACAATGAGTGTAAAGGAAGTCTCACAGACACTGTCTTGGATCCTTCACTTTGATAATGGGTTTCTGGAAGCAAACCTGCAAAGACTGGTATTTCCCTCATTCTTTTCCAGAAAATGCAGTATTACAGTTCTCTAGCATCCTGCATTATCTTTCCATTATCATAGCTGTCGCTTTCATCACCTATATTAAACTGTTTGCCATCCTTTTTTTCCCTAGCTCTCTGTTCTCCAAAGTGCTTCAGCATCATCTGGAATACTTGCTAAAAATCCAGATTCTTGAGTGTCCCCTCCCCCCCCCAACTACTAAATCTGAATCTATAGGGTTTGGCTTAAGAATCTGCATCTTTACAGCATCTTAGGTGATCCTTATGCAGATCAAAGTTTGGAAACTACTGGTTAATATGTAGGGGTCGTGATATTGGATGTGGGAAAGGACACGAACAGGACCATTGGTGGCAGGATCATCTATTCACTGATCTATCCAATCATTCAGCACAGTTTGTGGACACTTTTATGTGGTAGGCTCTGCTCTATGTGCTGGTGTTATGCGAGGTATTCAACTACATCAAGACCCTGCCTTCATCAAGTTTACATTTTAACGTGAAAGACTGACTCTACACAAGTCAAAAGCATGTATTTTCAGATAGTTTTTTGTTTTTTAAAGATTTATTTATTTATTCAGAGAGAGAGTGAGTGAGTGAGGCAAGGGGCAGAGGGAGAGGGAAAGAGAGAATCCTCAGGCAGAGTCTGTGCTGAGTGCCCAGCCCCACTTGGGGCTCCATCCCAGGACCACGAGATCATGACCTGAGCCAAAACCAAGAGTCGGACACCCAACCGACTGAGCCACCCAGGTACCCCTTTTCATATAGTTTTAATTGCAATGGATAAAGTATAAGGAAGTTTTCGTACATAACTTTTCACTGCATCTCCAGGGCCAGGAATCCATAGGAAGGGAGATGGTTGATGAGATCCTGATATCAGTCATCTCTCCAGCAGGGGCAAGGGTAATGTTGGAAGTTTTCTCCTCTCCATTCTCCTGACACAATCTCTGCTACTTTTCTTGGAATGTAGGTTGTCATGGTGATAACTTGGTGTTGAACTAGCAGGGCATTGTGAAAAGGTGCATCAGGAGAAGGAATTTCTACTCTACTAAAGCTTTTTGTCAAAATATACTCCTTGGGTGGACATCAAGAAGGTAATAAAGTTGGTGAAGTGTCTGCTATGGGCTGGCAAGGAAGCTGTGGCTAGACTCCTCCTTCTCTTTTCTAGAATGTATTGGTAAATTATGTTATTTTAGTCATTTTACCAGGAATATTTATATGTCTACAGTTGATAATATATTGTTTTTTCCTTGAAAGTTCTAGGGGTCCTGCAAAGCAAGTTAGCACCGTGGTTGGTATATAACATATCTGGGTTATGCCTTTAAAATGTTGATGTGTGATGCAGTATAAAGTTTAATTTTCATGTTGGTAATTTTGCTTGGTAAGGACAAAAAGGAAACATCACAAATTGGATACATTTTCCCAAATACCTGGACAGTTTCCAGCTTTCCACTAACTCCATTAGGACTGCAGGAAGGTCAAAAATATCCCAGTTGTGGGTGGCAGGGGACTGGATGCATTGTGACATCTTGTAAAGTTCCATGCCTTGTGTAATCGCAGGATAGAAGGAAAGAATTTGCTGACTCACCTGTCATCCTCCAGGTGTGGGAAAGGTGACAGAGAGAGGGATCATGCGGTGCTATAAAATGCTGAATACCTCTTGCAAAACTCAGTTTTTATTTCCCTGCTTATTTGTTACTTGGAGGGAGACTTAGTTCCATTGTTTATAGGAAAAGGAGGGAAATCAGGTTTTGGTATCTCACAAAGACACACCTAAGTAGGAAAAGGAAGAGTTTCAGGAAAAGGGCACTTCAAACTGAGTGCTTGGAAAAGCATCTCTTCATCATAATATCCTTTTATTTTTTGGATTCAGTTTTTAAGGAAATGACAGAAGACTCATGGCTTGGAATACTTAAAACCTGTCTATCGGTTCTCTGAAGAATCAACTTGCACCTGTGAGGAACTGGGTCAATTAACATAAGTTGACTCTTCCCCGTTTTCAGTGACAGTTGGTAAAACAGCGACTGCTCCACATTTCACCTCCATCCCCAAATCATTGCAGTGTCTTCTCAGCATTACATAACCTCTGGGAAGGACAAATCTGCCTATTAAAGAAATTAATTATGCTTCTGACATTTCCCTATGTCTTCTCAATAATAGCAGATAAGTTTTTATTTGCCTTCACCTTAGAGACCTAGAGTTTACTTGCCTGTGGCTTCTTCAAATCTTGTAAAAATTCCATCTTGTGAAAATAAAATGGATGCAGCATTGCACTAGAATTTTGAACTTTCCCAAATGAAATTTATTTTCAGCCTAATCTTTTAAAAACACCAATGCTTTTGGGAGCATATTTTCCATTTAATAAAATAACACTCAATTCAAGTGTACAGTTGAGAGTTTCACAAACTACACCCCTAAGTAACACTATTAGGAGGTAGACTCTACCACCCCCAAAACTTTCCTCCTGCCCCTTTGCCATCATTCCCTTCACCCTTGACCCAGGCAACCATTGATCTTACTTTTTGTCATTATAGATTAGTTGACATTTTCTTTTCAGAGTATTGGAATATGCAATGTGTAGTCTTTTTTCAAAAAATATTTTTATTTATTTCAGAGAGAGAACACAAGCTGGGGAGACAGGCAGAGGGAGAGAGGGAGAAGCAGACTCCCCACTAAGTAGGGAACACGATGTGGGGCTCTATCCCAGGACCCTGAGATCACGACCTGAGCCTAAGGCAGATGCTTAACTGACTGAGCCACCCAGGTGCCCCTGCAATGTGCAGTCTTCTGCTTCTTTTGCAGAGCATGTTTTTCAGATTCGTCCAAATCACTGTATTTATCAGTAGTTCATTTCTTTTCATTGTTGAAAAGAATGGTATTCTTTCAATGTTGAATGGTATTCTGTTGCATGGATGTACAACATTTGTTCACCTGTCGATGAGTGTTTATGTTGTTTCCAGGCTTAAGCTATTATGAATAAAGCTGCCATGACATTCGTGTACAGGTCTTTATCAGCACAAAGAAAACACATCTTCATGGGTAAATACGTAAGAATGGAATTTCTTGGACATAGGGTAAGTCCATGTTTAACTTCTAAGAAATTGCTGAACTGTTTTCCAAACTGGCTGTCTCATTTTGCATTCCTACCAGCAGTGTGTGAGAGTTCCACTCTCTCCATATCTTTGTTCACACTTGGTTTTGCCCATCCTTTGATTATAGCTTTCAAGGGATATAATGGTAGTATCTCATTGTTTTAATTTGCATTTCTCTGATGACTAGTGATGATGTTAAGCATCTTTTCATGTGCTTATCGGCCACTAGTGTATCTTCTTCAGTGAAGTGTCTTTTCAAATCTTTTGTCTGATTTTGGTGTGAGAGTTCTTCATATATCTCTGACACCAGTCCTCTGATATATATGTAGGTCTTGAATACTTCCCCCCAAGTCTGTGAGTCACCATTTCATTTTCCTTAATGGAGTCTTTCAAAGTGTTCAGATTGTCAGTGTTTTTCTTTATGCTTTGGGTTCAATTTATTATTTTTGAAAATTTTCTTTGAAATGAAAAGACAAAGCTGACCTTATTATTTACTAGAGACAGTACCATGCTGTTCAGGCATAGGCTTTGAGCAGACCAGACTGTTAATCTTGTATTGGATTTTGAGAAAGTGGCAAGTTCAGGGATTGGTGAATTTTGAGAGCCCTAAGTGTGTTGACATCATCTGGAGAGGGGATAACTTGGCTGAGACTATTGCTGATTGGTTGGCACTCAGAGGCGTGTTTATTGAAGTGAGTCTCTTTTTTGGTTGGCTGATTTTCAGAATCAAGGGGTTGTGTTAATTGGGCTTACAAAAACACGATCACTAGGGTGAGTTATCATTGATCCATTGAACTGAAAACTGGCTCTGATTTCTGGTTATTATCATGGGAATGTGTGAACTTACATTCTGAAGTCTCCCAACACATCATCCATTGTATTGCTCCTAAATTCTGAAACCAGGAACTGATCAGATCAGGTGAGAGTGCTGACATTTATTTTATAAAGTTTGCACAGAAGTTTTGAAAGAAATGGTGCCAGATGGCTGGGAGATACAGGCCTTTCTTTCTTCAGTCCAACCAGGTCCACTTCTAGGGCAAGCTTGGAAATCTAGATTGATTGACAGATCCCTGGTGCCACTCCAGGACTGAGCCAGGTCTCCAAATTGGTCTCTCAGGGAATTTGAGGTAATTTAGAGGAACAGTCCAAACTTCCTGGGTGTTCCTTAGTGCA
Organism: Ursus maritimus; assembly: GCF_017311325.1. Taxonomy (NCBI): domain Eukaryota; kingdom Metazoa; phylum Chordata; class Mammalia; order Carnivora; family Ursidae; genus Ursus; species Ursus maritimus. The sequence continues at coordinate 84,559,937 of NW_024425563.1, forward strand.
GACCAGCTTGAACCAGACCAAACTAACTGCTGACATTGGGGAATTTCCCTTTTAAGTCTGTTAGTGTGCCTGTCCTTTCTTGATGCTTTCTTGAACATGACAATGGAGTTCTTCCCTTCTTTCAAGAGGCTAGCAAAGGGTTTTTGTTGTTGTTGTTGTTGTTTTGGTTTTTTTTTTGTTGTTGTTGTTTTTCTTTGTTTTTTTAAGGATCATGATGGGTCTGAGAGAAGTACCATATCTAAAATAGAAAAGTGCTTGCTTTTTCAAATCTTGGACAAGTCAACTATTCTAATTGTCCAAGCTGGCAGTAGGGAAGCAGGGCATCCGAGAAGGAGGTTAACTAATGGACTTTCCTGTAGGTGCACCAGTTAATGCTTCTAGGGGTGATCTAATAGAGCAAAAGCCACTGAACCTCTCTCGGAGGAAGTCACAAAGGTTTCATGTAAATGTGTAGATCCATTTGGAATGCAAGGGGAAACAGAGATGGGGGGGAAGGGCTTCTTAGCGCAGTTGCTGCTCTGCTTTGTAGAGGAAACAATGGATGTGGTGGAGCCATAGTTTGGGACTCTCAGTCAAGGCTCTGTCCCAGATTTTACCAAATCTCATTCTTACCATGATGGGAAATGCCATATTTGACTGCTTACTGGACTGGTTATATGAAAATTATCTGACTAGAACAGACAATTGAATTCTGTCCATGGCATAGATTTAATGAGAAAAATATACTTTCTAGTGGTACCTGGGTGGCTCATTCAGTTAAGCGTCTGCCTTTGGCTCAGGTCATAATCCTGGGGTCCTGGGATTGATCCTTGCATCTGGCTTCCTGCTCAGTGGGGAGTCTGTTTCTCCCTCGCTACCCCCCACCCCAAATTCTTTGTATGCTCTTTTGCTCTCAAATAAATTTTAAAAAAAGAAAAATATACTTTGTTGTTATTATAAAGTTTTATCTGTTTCATTATGATACATATCATATTCTTATTAGTAAGCCTGGTGGTTAAGGGCATAGCATCGAACATTAGAATGATTGTCTTCCTGTCATAATTCCATCACTTAGAAGCTGCGTGTCCTTGAACATGTAATTGTATCTTCTCTGCAAAATGGTGATGTATAACAAAAACCATCATATAGAGTTTTCTTAAGAAGATTCATTCAAATAGTCCATGTGCTTGGCATGTGATGAGTCCTTAATAAATATTAACTATTATTTTATTTAAAATAATATACTTGTGGAGATATATACGTATCTATATTGAGAGATGAAAATTAAGAGATGGTAGATGTGGAGATGGGAAAAATAATCCAGCACATGGTAACTGATGTTTCCAACAGAAGGTTCAAGAAGAAATGGAACATAAGTGGAATTTATAGTATAAGTAGAAGAAAGCATTCCAGGGCTCAAGAAAGACCTGAATCTGCAGGTTGAGTTTATCACATTTCAAGAAAAATTAATGAAAATAGCTGTAATCTAAACACAATCTATGTGATATTTTTGAATTTGAAGAGTAAGGAAAAATTCTGGCAAGCATTCAGTAAGGGAAAAAGGTTTCCTACAATGGAATAAAAAGTCAAATTAATCTTAGACATCTCCCTAAGATGAAGACCATATGTCAACAGAATTCTAGGAGAAACATTTGTGACAGAGGAATTCTAAACTATATATGCCTGAAGGAATCAGAAAGACATTCTCAGATTTGGAAGGGCTTAGAAAATATGTCATTTATATACAATCCTGAAAATTTTACTTACAGGCATTTTCTACCCAAGAGAGAAATGAATAAAAACAAAGAAAGTGAGAAACTTGGGGGATTCACATCACGCAAGGCATCATTGTGAACACTGAAATCAGTTGTGTAGACTTCATTCTTAATTGTTGAAAATTTATTTATTGAGTAGAATGTAATTGCAATAAATAATTATTATGGGAGAAAAGAAATACTAGTTTAGAATTTATAAACTTGGTTAGAAAACCTTAAATTATTTTTTAAATAGCAAGTGTGAGAAGTGGTAAGGAGAAAAATAGTAAATATGTTCATTTTTTAATGGCAAGAGAGGGAGTTAATAGATAATGTTTGACTCTCCTGCTGCTAATTAGTGTCATAGCTCAATGAGTTGTCTAAAGCTGCGAGGTTCCTGTAAGTAGAATTAGAAGTAGAACTGTACCTGTCAAACAGCAGCAGCTGCAAATGGGCATTTATAATGGGTGAATTTTTTTTTTTAAGATTTTATTTATTTATTTGACAGAGAGAGAGACAGCCAGCGAGAGAGGGAACACAAGCAGGGGTAGTGGGAGAGGAAGAAGCAGGCTCATAGCGGAGGAGCCTGATGTGGGGCTCAATCTCAGAACGCCAGGATCACGCCCTGAGCCTAAGGCAGATGCTTAACTGCTGTGCCACCCAGGCGCCCCCTAATGGGTGAATTTTAAGGCGTATAAATTATACTTCAATAAAGCTGCTTTTAAAAAGTATAGAAAAACTGAGTGGCTCAGTTGGTTAAGAGTTGGCCTTCGGCTCAGGTCATGATCTCAGGGTCCTGGGATAGAGCCCCACATTGGGCTCCCTGCTCAGCGGGGAGTCTGCTTCTTCCTCTACCACTCCCCTTGCTGTGCTCCCTCTCTTTCTCTTTGTTTCTTTCTCTCTGTCAAATAAATAAATAAAAATCTTAATAAAAAGTATAGAAAAATAAAATATAATCCATGTTATAAAAGACTGCAAGGGAAAGAACAAGGTACTATACAAAATAAAAACCAGAAAGTGCGACAAGATTAAAACCCAGTGCTCACTGGTGACTACAATTAGTTCTGACTGTAAGTTCACGTGGGTGCTGCTTCTCTATGTACTGAACAAGATTTACAGGTCAAGTCCATTAACAAGAGAGTCCCACAGAATGCTGTATCTAAGAGCAGATGTGACTCAAAAAGCTCTAGTACTATTGAGCTTCTAGCACTTCTGTCATATATCGTTTTATTTATTTAAAAGAGAGAGAGAGAGAGCATGAATGAGGGGAGGGGCAGAAGGACAGGGAGAAGCGGACTCCCCACTGAGTGGGGATCCCCACCTCGGTGGTTGATCCCAGGACCCTGAGATCACAGCCTGAGCCAAAGTCAGCTGCTTAACTGACTGAGCTAACCAGGCACCCTCTGCCTTATATTCTTAAAAGTTATCTTTTCCATGTTGCCATGTTAATGCTATTCAATACGTAAAGATTGATGACTATTATCTCTGTATTGTAGATTATACCCACTTAATCCCCTTTGCCCACTTATTATTTTTCTGCCTTGCATTATGTAATGAATGATGTCTTTGTCCCTCTCCCCTTCCTCCCCTCCTCACCTCCTCTCTTCATCCCTTCCTTTGTTCAACATGCAGTTTATTGAATGTTTACTAGATACCAGGCACTGCACGTATTCTGGATACTAAGTTGTAAGCAAAACAGCTATGGTCCCTGCTCTCATGGAGCTTAAAACCTAACGACAAGTTAAGATTGTGACTCCTGTTTTCATTATTTGCCTGATGAATCTTTGCTCGTCCATTTACCATAAAATATTTTTCCAAGTGAATAATGGTAAGTCAATTTTGACTTGAAAAGCCAATCTCTTTCATTGTAGGCTTGGTATTGGGTGAAGTCTCACTGCTTCCACTGGAACAGACACAGGGGAATGATGAGAGAGATTAGTTTGATTAAAACTGCCAAAGATAAGGATAACAATGCAACCTGTGCTTATCATTTGAGCTAGCCTTTGGAAAGAAATTGAGGTAGACAGAAGTATGTTTTGTTCCCCACTGTGTGTTCCTTGACTCCATTCTGGGATATTTTTGCTTCCCCTTTTCTCTTTATATATTCGCCCTCCTACAACATTTTGCCTCCTCAGACTCATCCAGGTGCCTGATGCAGAAGGAATTCTTGGTGATCTAGGGCAGTGGTTCTTAATGGGTTTTCCTTGGACCAGCAGCATGAGCATCACCAGGGAATTTTGTTAGAAATGCGAATTCTCAAACTCTGTCTCATCTCTACTGATTCAGAAACCCTGGGGGAGGGGCCCAGAAGTTTGTATGTAGCGGTGCCTGAGTGGCTCAGTCTGTTAAGCCTCTGACTCTTGGTTTCGGTTCAGGTCATGATCTCAGGGTCGTGGGATGGAGTCTGGTGTTGGGCTTCGTGCTCAGTGGGGAATCTGCTTGAGATTCCCTCTCTCCCTCTACCTCTCCCCCTCTTCAGGTTCGTTCTCTCTCTCTCTCTCTTTCTCTCCCTCTCAAATAAATAAATAAATCTTTAAAAAAAGAGAAGTTTGTATTCAACAAATTCTCCATGTGGTTCTGATCTGGCGGTCTCTAAGCTGGCTGCTCGTTGGACTCTCCTGGGGAGTTTTGCTAACTACTGATGATTGAGTCCCACCTCCAAAGATGCTGGATTTAAGTGTTCTTGGATGTGGCCTGAGAATCACGAGCTCTGAACTTACACAGACAAGGTTGAGTACCACTGGCCTTGTTCTTTATAGATTGTCATGCTCTTCCTATCCCATTTCTGATCACAGTCTGCACATCCTATGTCCCACTTCCACAAAGAAACCTGAGAAACAAAACAGCCAGCTTCCTTCTGATCTTACTGTGGTGAGACAGTGTGCAGAGTGCATGCCTGGGCTTTGGGACAGATGGCCCTGATTACTGTTGAGGGCTCTGGCACTTACCTGCTATGACTGTCAGCAGGTTACCTCATTTCCTTATGGCTCAGTCTTCTCCTCTGAAAAATACAAATCAAAATAACTGTTACATATCACATGCCAGCCACTCTTAAAGGCAGCCTATCTTCAGTAATTAATCTGTTCACATCAGTCCTATGACATAAGTACACTAGTTGCCCCCTTTCACAGATGAGAAAACCGAGGCCCAGTGAGGCTCTAGCACATGACAGAGCCAGGCTTCAAGCCAGTGAGTCTAATTCTACATCCCATGCTCCTTACCACCATGCGTTAATGCCCCGGCGTCACCACTGTGACGATTAGACTTTGTGAGGATCTTATGTAGTGCCGAATGCGGGAAACCCTAGTAGTACTTTATTTTTTTATGTTTTTTTTTTTTTTTAAAGATTTTATTTATTTCACAGAGAGAGAGCACAAGCAGGGGGAGCAGCAGCAGTAGAGGGAGAGGGAGAAGCAGGCAGGCTCCCTGCTGAGCAGGGATCCCGACCTGAGGCTTGATCCTAGGACCCTGGGATCATGACCCGAGCTGAAGGCAGATGCTCAACCGACTGAGCCACCCAGGCACCCCAGCCTAGTAGTAGTTTAATATCTGTGCTTTTCCTCCCCTTCCTTTACCTCCCCTTCCTTTACCTCCTGTGAATAGTGCATGATTTGGTGTCAGTTCTTACGGAGGCTCCTGTCTAACACAGGGATAATGACGTCAAGGTTTTTGGTGCCAAGACAAACTTTAGGTGGGATCTTGGGCACAGGACTGTCAGTGCCTGTCACAAATTAGCGGCTTTCTAATCTGCTCAGACATAGACTGGCCTTGTCAATCATCATTAAAGTCAATTTTTTTAAATGTACATGCTAATTGGCCCCTGCGGGTCTACTTCCTTGAACCGCATATTCAGATGAACCAGCATTTCAAGGTCTTCTGTTGAACAGTTTTTGCCCTCAGATCTTAGCATTTCATTAGCATTTGCTGATTGAATACATAGCACCTGGCTTCTCTTTCAAAGTGTTGCTATGAAGGAAATGGTCTTTTCTCCTAAGGAGCAACATTTTAAATTTGTTTGATTTCTGTTTGGAAGAGTGTTGTTCTCCATAAGCGTGGAACTTGTGAGTTTGCTGTTCTTTTTGACTGTATTTAAAGTCTGTTGGTAAGATTATAGGAGTTGCTTGTCTTCCAAAAAAAAAAAAAAAGTTCTAAATATGCAAGAAAGTAGTGACATTGTTTGTTTGTTTTATTTTGTCTTGTTATCAGGGGGAATGGAAGAGGTCTTATGGCCCCTCATTAAAGTTTAGTGGTTTTTTTTTTTTTTTTTAAGATTTTATTTATTTATTTGACGGAGAGAGAGACAGCGAGAGAGGGAACACAGCAGGGGGAGCGGGAGAGGAAGAAGCAGGCTCCCAGTGGAGGAGCCTGATGCTGGGCTCGATCCCAGAATGCCGGGATCACGCGCTGAGCCAAAGGCAGATGCTTAACGACTGCGCCACCCAGGCGCCCCTAAAGTTTAGTTTTAAATCTTCAATATCAAGAGGGTTTGTTTCTGTCTGCCTCGTGGAATTATTTTTAAGCCCATTAACTGTCATCTGACCTCTAGTGATAGCCATTCAGTTCTCAAAAGAGCATCTTGTGAATCCTGGAAGGTTGGTGGACAGGAGTATTACTCACCAGGCTTTACCTTTTCCACCTGCAACCAATACTGGTGGGCAGAATGGAAATGAAAGAGATTTGAGTAATTAGAGTATGTGGGAAGTATAAGTTAAACCAGTAATAATTGTCAAAGGAAATTAAATGAAACCAACCACTGGTGGTGTTGAGGATGGGAGAAGAGGTTCTGACTGAATAAGCATGTCAAGAAAATGTTATTAACTCCAAAAACTGAGGGGGATTAAATAAAAGATTTAAGAATATAAGGGATATAGAAGACCAGACAGAGAGTACAGGGGGAAAGAGAAGGATCAGTAGTCCTTTTAGATGGGGATTTGGACACAAAACGTCACAGTAACCTGTTCAGTGCAGACACAATAAATACAAAACAGAGGTAGAGTCAACAGGTGGTAGCAAAACTGAGATGCCTCCCAGAACCTGGGTCAGAGCAGCTGTCTCTAAAGCTGATTTGAGAACCTTGAGTGAAACCAAAGTAAGTCTAAAGAGTGAACCATATCAAAAAAGGGATTGTTCAGAAACAGCATATGTTAAAAGGGAAATCAGCACAGGGGGTCTGGAGGGTACCAATGAACCTTGTGCACGGGAGGGAAGTCCTTGGCACTAGAAGGGTAAGGAGCAGCTGGGAGATGAAATCTTTGTCGTGTTTTGTGGTGGGGAACTCTGTGGGCTACACAGGCTGGACAAGCGGGCCTTCGTTCTCCTGGCTGCAATGGTCCATTTGAGAAGCTGGGGCTTCTGAGAAGACAGGTACTGAATGTCTAGCTTTCTGAAAGGTAGACTGTAGGCCTCTGCCACTTGTGGAACCACTGTCCCAAACTCCGTCCCTTCTTGCCCTTCTCAAGCTCAGGGAAACCGTGTACTCCTCAGGTCAGGCCACTTCCTCTTCGTGTCTCAACATCAATGCCCCTCTTCTTCCCAGTTTGGCCCTTCCCAACTTGACTCCTTGCTGGCCTCAACCTACCACACAAAGGCTGGCAGTGGCCCAAAGAAGCATAAAGAAGGTGCTTATTCCCTCCTTCAGGTCTTCTACCTGCCTGCCCTTTACTCCTCTAGGTAAGAGAAGCCTTGGATTTTGCTTGGGAAGGTTACCTTTTCATTATTCCCACTCTCCTAAAACAACAGGAACAAGGCAGAAGTTAAGATTTTAATAGGTTCTTAGGTCTCAGTACCTCGATTATCTTTAAACATTTGAATTCTCTATCATTTCTCATTGTCCTTTTCTCAATGCGCTTGTCTGGCAGACTTCTCAAAAGGATTTGTCTTCCCATGTAGATCTATCTACAGGGGGAAAAGGCACTCGACCCGCTGATATTGTGGTCCTCATGGCATTTATAGTTCTTATCATAAATTAATATGTTGGCATTCCGATCTCTCTGAGCTGGATAATGAGAAGCTGTCCGAGAAATGTGGTTAATGAGAAGCTGTCCGAGAGATGTGGCCCCACTTATGTACTAACAGTCTGGCTTTAAGCTGAGTCTGCAAAGCTGAAGGCCAGACTTGGCACCGAAGTAAAATCCCCAAGATAATGATTGTCTCTCTAGAAGGCATCTTGGTAGGCAGCCAGCCTGCCTCTCCTGACGACAGTTGAGATTCCCGGGAGGATGGGTACTCATCATTTATGCATGTGTTCACTCATTCATTCACCCACTCATGTACCAATTCACTTATTCATTCAAGAAAATAGAGTGAGTTTTACTTTGGTGCTAGGATGAGTTAAGTTGACTGCACTTTCTTGTCTACATTATAATACTGTGACCTATAAGTGCTTCTAAACTGAAGATTAATGCATGAAATGTCACATTCTGTTCTGTGTGTGTGTGTGTAAGTAGGTTTTAAAATACTTATTTTTAAAAGTTTGAGAGAAGCACTTCTGGAATGGACTTTCAAAAACTGCACTTCCATAAAGCAATGAGAGCACTGGTAAAAGTAATCAAAATCAACATTTTCAGACCTCTGGAAATTTACTAAGGGCTTGCAAAAATCTGAGAAGCATTGATTCAAGAAAAAAAGTTGAATCTTGGTGAGAACAGTGAGATTTATGGCATTTTTACTTGTCTTGTACCCATCTTCCTGCCCCCAGCTCTGTGGTGGCCTTGTGAAAAACAGCAGCCTCGTAATCACTGCAGTGGGCATAATAGATTTCAAACTCTTCAAAAAGTCCCATCTCCAGAGCACTGTCATTATTTGACCTGTCTTACAGTTCCCTAGAAAAGTTTTATTCACAGGGCATTGCCATTATTTGACCTGATTTGGAGCTCACCCTGCAGGTAAAAAATAATCACTGGCAGTTGTTTAATACCACAGTTTCCTGAGGTTGCAGTGCCAATTGGGGTAAACGAGAGTCTGGCCAAAAATTTAAAAGGAAGATGCGAGAAGCAAGATATCCATGGCACTTTTTTCTAAAGCTCTGCCATAGTCCAGGGGATCCAAAAGGCCACATACCCATGCAAGGTTGTAATCATGTCAGAAAAGACCAGAGAATCTCCTAATTTCTCATGTTGGGCTGACCCCGAGGCTCTGTACAAGCAGGAAGGGAAGGTATTAAGCAGAGTTATAAACTCTCAGAGCATTATAAGTATGCCCCAGTACACACACAGAGTCCTTCAGCAAAGGCGTGGAGACTGTTGGTTCAAGGCATTTAAAATCCCTGTCCAATCATTGGCTGGCTATTAATATCAAGAATGTCCACTCCCACAACTTCTATTCAGCATTGTACTGTAGTTTCTAGCCAGGGTAATTAGGCAAGAAAAAGAAATAAAAGCCACCAGGATTAGAAAAGAAGAGGTAAAACTATCTGTTTGCAGGTAACATAAACTTGAATATAGAAAATCCTAAGGAATCCATCCATCCATCCAAAAAAAAAAAAAAAAAAAGGATTAGAACTAATAAATGAGTTTATCAAGGTTGCAGGATAAAAAAACTAATATACAATGATCAGTGTATTTCTGTACATTATCAATGAACAATATGAAAATTAAATTAAGTCAATTCCATTTATAATTATATCAAATACAAGAAATACTTCGGAATAAATTTAGCAAAAGAAATGTAAGACTGTACTTTGAAAATTATGAAACATTGTGAAAAAATTGAAAAGCTAAATAAATGTAAAGACATCCTATAATTCATGGACTAGAAGGCATAATACTATTAAGATGGCAATAGTCCCCAAATTAATCTATAGACTCAGTGCAACCCCTATCAAAATCTCAGCTTGCTTCTTTGCAGAAATTGACACATTGATCTTAAAACACCTGTGAAAATGTAAGGCACTCAAAATAACCAAAAAGTCTTGAAAACAAATAACAGAGTTGGAGGATTCACACTTCCCAATTTCAAAACGTACTGCAAAGCTACATTATTTAAACCAATGGGGTACTGGGATAAGAATTGACATTTTGACCAGGAAATAGAACTGAGAGTACAGAAATATACATTTCCTTAATTAACTCTCTGTAATTTTTTTGTTACCTATCTTTTATTTTCTTAATTTTAATTCCAGTATAATTAACATGTAGTGTTATATTAGATTTAGTTATACAATATAGTGATTCAACAATTCTGTACATTAGTCAGTGCTTATCATGGTAAATGTACTTTTAATCCCCTTCACCTATTTCACCCATCCCCCCACCCACCTCCCTTCTGGTAATTGTCGGTGTGTTCTCTATAGTTAAGAGTCTGTTGTCGTTGTTTTTCTCTTTTTTTCTTTGGTTGTTTTTTTTTCCCTTAAATTCCGCATAGTAGTGCCATCATATAATATTTGTCTTTATCTGACCTATCTCACTTAGCATTATACCCTCTAGATCCATCCATATTGTTGCATATGGTCAACTGATTTTTTAACAAGGATGCTAATTCAATGGGGGAAAGAAAAGTCTTTTCAACAAACGGTAATGGAATAATTGGATATCTACATGCAAAAGAATGAAGTTGGTCCTCCTCCCTCACACCATATACAGTAATTAACTTACAATAGATCCTAGATCTAAATGTTAGAATTAAAACTATAAAACTCTTAGAAGAAATTATAGCTGTAAATCTTTCTGACCTTGGGTAATGATTGCTTTGTAATAACACCAAAAGCACAAGTAATAAGAGAAAAAAATAGATAAATTGGATTTTACCAAAGTTAAAACCTTTTGGGCTTCAAAGGACATCAATAAGAAGTGAAAATACAACCTACAGAATGAGAGAAAATATCATGTATCTGTTAAGGGTCTAGTATATAGGATATATAAAGAACTCTTATAACTCAGCAATAAAAAGACAACCCAATTTAAGAATAAAGGATCAGAAGAGACATTTCTCTAAGAAAGATATACAAATGGCTAATGAACACATGAAAAGATACTCAATGTCATTAATTATCAGTAAAATGCAAATCAAATCCACAATGAGATACCACTTCACATCTAGTAGGATGACTATAATCAAAAAGTCAGATAGTAACAAGTGTTGTTGAGGATGTAGAGAAATCAAAACTCCCAAACCCTGCCGATAGGAATGTAAGATGGTGGCATTACTTTGGAAAAATGTCTGGCAGGACTTCAAATGATTAAACATAAGTTTACCATATGACCCAGCAATTCCATTCCTAGCTATGTACCAAAGAGAAATGAAAATATATGTCCATACAAAAACATGTACATGAATGTCATAATAGCCAAAAAGTGAAAAGAAAGTTCATCAACTGATATGGATAAATAAAATGTCATGTATCCATACAATGGACCATTATTTAGCAGTAAGAGGAAATGCAGTACTGATATATATGATGTATGCTGCAACATGATCGATATTGAAAACATGATGCTAAGTGAAAGAAGCCAGCCACAGAAGACCACATATTGTATGATTCCATTTATATAAAATTTCCAAAATAGCCAAATCCTTAGAGCCAGAAAATAGATTAATGGTTGCTGAGGACTTGGGGGGCAGTAGGAGTGGGGACTGGCTGCTAATGGGTATGGGCTTTTTGGGAGGATGATGATAATGTTCTTAGAATCTGTTAGTAGCAATGGTTTTACAATGCTCTGAATATACGAAAAACTGATTAGTGTACTTTATGAATCGTATGGTATGTAAAGTATATCTCAATAAAACTGTTACCAAAAAATTCTGGTTTGACATTTTGGCAAAGCCAAGTAAAAGTCTATCTAGTAAGTAGTTCTCCACATTACTATGTATCACGTCACCTGGAGAGTCTTATTAAAATGCATATTCTGATTCAGTAGGTCTGGGGTGGGGCCTGAGAGTCAACATTTCTAACGAATCCCTGGGCAACATAGATGCTTCTAGTCCTCAAACTACTAGACTTGCAAAAAGAAAAAGTCTGGAAGGAACTTCTGAAATATTTTCAATTAATGGGCGTGGTGATATAATTTAGGTCTTTTTAATTTTCTTCTTTATACCCTTCTAAGTTTTCTGATTCTTGAGAGTTCTTTTAAAAAAATAATCAGAGGGGCGCCTGGCTAGCTATCAGTAGACCATACAACTTGATCTCGGGGTCATGAATTCAAGCCCCACATTGGGGATAGAAATTACTTAAAAAGAATCAGAAAGAAGTAAATAGCTGTTTCTAAAAAAGGAAAAGAAATCCTTTGCAGGCATGTTATATTTGTTTTAGGCTAGAGTTATTTTCCAATCCTACATTTCTGTCAGGAGAATTAATTTTGTAAAGCAATTATGGATGAAAATCTAAATATATACATTCATATCATTATTGATTTTATATTTCCTTCTTAAACATTCTAGTTAGCTTTAATAAGGCAATTGAGATTAGTTAGTTATAATTACCACCATTATTTGCTAAGGATCAACACTGCCATATGCTATGACTGGTTCTTGCCCAGAGAACTGGAAAATTCATTAAAATATATCACAATACCCAACATCTATTCTGCCTCATTGCCATGAAAGACACCAAAGAAGAAGGGATTCTAACGATTTGATTTATGAGATGTTCATAGTTATTTTATTAACCACTGGGTAGCTTATTAAATAACAAGGCTCATTTTATTTTAGTTTAGTTTTTGAAGATTTTATTTATTTATTAGAGAGAGTGGAGGAGTGGGGGGAGGGTCAGAGGGAGAAGTAGACTCCCCACTGAACAAGGAGCCCGACTTGGGGCTGGATCTCTGGACCCTGGGATCATGGCCTGAGCAGAAGGCAGATGCTGACTGAGCCACCGAGGTGCCCCAACGCTCATTTTAACATGATTAACAAACATGGAGGTTTTTAGATTAAATCTGATTTGTCCTGAATACATGGGTCCGTAGTCCTTCTGAAAAGCTGACCTCTGGTTTGTCGCTTCAGAGCAGCTCAGTTGCTGTTGCAGTAGCTGGGTCCTCCTGTCAGTTCTCATGCTCACACATCATTTGAGCACATTCAGTGACTTACCTGTGTTCTCTAGCCAGCCTGCCACTTGTGTCACTTGTATCATTACAGGGAATAATTCTTTCTGAAACTGGAAACCAATTTCTTTGCCACCTACTCTGACTTTCTCCTCTACTCTTACCCCAGAGACATTCTCCGCAGTTTTTATTTACTTAGTTATCAGAAGGGCCCACTGACTGACAGGAGAAGCAGTGGTTAGGAGAGGTGGGAGTAATTGCATAACAGGTGGAAGAAATAAATTGTCAGCCACCGAGATACCGACTTTCTTCTCTATTTTTCTGTCTCAATTTCTGCTCCGTTCCAAACATACTTTATGAGAATAAATTTCAATACTTTATGAGAGGAGATTTCCTCAGACTGGTTTTTTCTAGGACAGCAGGTTATTTTTCATATTGAATTAAATCACAGTGACAATTACTCCTTATTTCTTAATGTTTATGGTCTTCAGCTACCTTTAGATTTTACAACATCCTCCAAAATAAAACCTTGATTTTTATGAATGTGTGTTGACTAATGAAGCCTCTTTCTGGCTAAAAGGAAGAGAAATAGGCAAGTAAACCTAAATCCCAAAGTGGAAATCGAGGTTGTCTTGCAGGCTTCAAGAACAAGAAGGCAGGCAGGTGGGTCTGAAGGAAGGAATATTGGAAGACCACCATCCTTCATTCTTCTCTCTCTGTAGAGCACCTCTCCCTGCCCTTGGGTCCACATGATAGAAAGCTTGGCTATTCCTTCACCTCTGAATTTGTATTCATCAAGCCTGTAGCTTCAGCCACACTAAGAGGGACCAACTTTCTCTGGGACCTATTTTAGATTCTTAGGAAAGAGAACTGGCCCATTTCTTTTCAGTTGCCGACCTTTTGTTAGATTTGTACAAAATGGCTTCCTCACACCTACCACCACAGGGGGCCATGAAGAAGGTCAAAGACACGGAGATGGAGATGGCACAAAAAGACACGAAATGGCATTGACATAAGAGATAACCGAGGAATGAAGGAGTTCAGAGGAGTGGATATGCTAGGATGCCAGAGAAAGGTGATAAGAGATTGGCGGATGGACTGGAAGCAGATGGTGTGGCCAGCAGTGCTGGAGTTATGATGCTTTACTCTGAGCTACTCCAGAGGAGTGACAGGGCTCTCATATTAACGGTTCATCACCGCTCAATCTAGGGAAATCAGGGGTGTCCTCTTTTCTCCAACCCATACTCTTCACTAGATCCTCTGTGTTTTTACCCTGAAATATGGATATAGAAGCACAATAATGAAGAATTAAGAAAGGGAAAAGAAAGTAAAACACATGTGCAGAGGTTTTCTTCCATTTTTAGTTGTAGTGTGTTGCTTGGTTTGGTTGAAAAACATCAGATTAATATATTAAAGGAATCCCAGCAAAAAAACTGAAATCAGAGAAGACTGAAAATAAGAGCAAATGTGAAAACATATATTAGAACATAAAGAACATTCTTACAGAGTTTGGGATGCATTTAACTTACAGTAATTAGTAACAAGTGCGTTTTCCAATAAAATTATACAAATTCCACCAATGTAAAAATTAGAGGCTATAATTTTACATCATTTAACATTCTAAGAAATACACTGTATGACTGGAAACCAAGAGTGGAGAATCTTACTGTTTTTTTTGGGTTTCATTACCCAACAGACCATTTCACCAGGTTGCTGTTAACTTCCATAGTTATTAAAAAATGTATATGAATTGAGATTAAGTTGTACTTGATTTTTGACCTTCTCACCACACCACCTAAGAAAACCCAAGACCCTTGAGACATCCCTGGGAATTCCTGGGAGGTGGTGGCCATGTTCACGGCGGTAGCATGGAAAGAAAAATGTCACTATTGGTAAAGAAGTCTTCACCTACTTAGTCACATTACCTCCTAGTTTTTCCCAAGTGACAGCAACTTTCCTTTACCTCCTCTCTGAGAGCAGCCTGTCCTTCTCCCACTGCACCTGGTAAGATCAGAAGGCACATCTGTTACCCTCCAATAACCCACTTATTTAGCAAACACTTACTGAGCATCTACCACTTGACAGGCAGACGGAGGGTTGTGAACAAGCAGAAAAGAAGCAGTATGCATGGGAGTAAACCAGTGTGTGTCATTCAAAAAAGAGATGAGATAGATTTGGGCCTCAAAGGGAGAGTGGGCATGATAGTGCGCAGAGAATAGGCGTGCCGTGTTAAGCAAACAGCACAAGTGAAGGCTTCTGTGGGTAAACAATTTATCTTGAGCTCCATGGAGATAGCAAAAACCAGAGCCACTTCAACATACAGTTTCTCATAATAGAAAGAATGAATGTTTATGTTAAATTTATCTTTTTCAGGATGAGAAACCAACCACTTTCAATTTTTAACATGGGTATATTTTTTCTATTCATTGAAAAGTATTTTTTTGGGCTTTTTTCTTTTCTTTTTTTTTTTTTTTTTTAATTTTTATTTATTCAACAGAGATAGAGACAGCCAGCGAGAGAGGGAACACAAGCAGGGGGAGTGGGAGAGGAAGAAGCAGGCTCATAGCAGAGGAGCCTGATGTGGGGCTCGATCCCAGAACGCCGGGATCACGCCCTGAGCCGAAGGCAGACGCTTAACCGCTGTGCCACCCAGGCGTCCCCAGGGCTTTTTTCTTTTCTTTTTTCTCTTTTTTGGGTAAGTCTCTTCAGCTTTTCCTCACTTTTTTTTTTTTTAAGATTTTATTTATTTATTAGAGAGAGAGAGAGAGACAGCGAGAGAGGGAGCACAAGCAAGGGCAGAGAGAGAGGGAGAAGCAGGCTTCCCACTGAGCAGGGAGCCCGACGCGGGGCTTGATCCCAGGACCCCGGGATTATGACCTGAGCCGAAGGCAGACGCTTAATGACTGAGCCACCCAGGCGCCCCCCCCTTTTTTTAAACAAAAATATCACAACTATACAAGTTCTTCCTGTAAAGGCTTTTCCAGTCATCAATTCTAGGGTGCAATGCATGAGTGAATGAGTCATCCCCGGTTTGTGAAGAGCTCATAGTACTCTTTCCACCTGTTCAGAGTTCAGTCCCTTCCCATGGGAAGTGACTCTGGATTATCTTCCATGTGAAAAGCGTGAGGACACAGACCTTCAGGGATCACTCCCAATTTGCAAATATTTCCTGAACACAGGGGACACAGAGATTGCACATGCAAAGGGCATTTTGGTCAACGTTAGCAATCTCTTGCTGTTCCACCTGGATCATTTTTTCACGTTATTGGCACGTCTCCTTTTTCTCATTTTGTGGTAAAATTAGGACAAAGGGAAGAGGCTGGTCGAAAACTGTCCCAGTGAAAGTGGTTACTAACATTTTTAAAGCTCTTCAGTTTACAAAGCCTACCCACATGTATTGCCTCATCAATTCTCACATCCACCCTGTGTTTATTATCCCATTTTACAGAAGAGAAAACTGAGACACAAAGATTAGGCAACTTCTCAGTCTCTTCCAGCCATTAACAAGGAGCTCGAGCCCAGTCTTCCTGCCTTTCACAACTTATTATGGTCTAGAGGACAGCTGCCATGTCCCATTTTTCACTCTTACGCTTCTGTTCTTCTCTGGCAAGCTTTTATTTTCCCTCCTTCAGGAAACCTTCTCTGACCAAAGAGTGTCCCCTGGGTGCTGATATAGGAGCTGCGTGTCCCTAGATCACAGCTCCTATCACACTCTCTTACTATGATTTGTTTGCTGGGTTTTCTCCCTTGTTGGTATTAGCATCTTGAGAGCAGGGAGTGAGTCTTACTTGTATTACTTACGGTGTCTCCAATAGGGTCTGACATATAGTAGGTACATAAAAATGGTCCATTCATTTTCTGTTGACTGGGGTAATAGTCATCGTTGGAGTAAAAACACCAGTTTCCAGGAGCTTCTGTGTGCAGCTGATGGGGGCAAGGTGCGGGAGGGAAGATGTCACTTCTTGTGCTGTTTTCTGAGGGATGGTTTCTGTGCGCTGGTCCAGAAGCTGCTGCCCCTGACGTCCCCTCCCTTCCCTGGACATCCTTGGTTCCCGACTGCTGGAATCAGCATCTAGGCACTAAACCATTTGAAATTAGAACAAATGTTGGAATTTTGTGCAGTTTTACTTCTGCTGAGTAATTTAAGATTTTTATTGCTCATTTATTATTGCTCTGATGGTTTTCTTCCCATTTATTCTATCACTGGGTGCAATCAGAGTAAATTGTCTGAGGATTCCATTGTGTTCTTCTGTGCTTAAGGCAATTACGTTAGCCTGGAAAGGTATCTCAGGTAGGTTGTTTGGAGGGCTGTATAAAGACTTCATGAGGGAATCATAACTTGTCCTGCCACATATTTTTTCAGATTAATATCATTGAGCAGTCTTCCAGGAATGAGTTAGTTATTGAAGTTCAAAGAAGACACGCATTCTCAGCTGTGATGGTAAGAAGTGTCTGAACCTGCCAATTAGCTTGTTAGAAAGAACAGTTTGGCATAAAGTATATTGCAACTAAAGTTGTATTTGGGTGATTTTGTCCAACACTTAATGAGAGAATATAACTGACCCTATCTGGTAGGTCAATTTTTTCAGCTACCTAGGGACATATTCTTAAAGTTACTCACGATAAGCCATTTGATTGCCATTTTATGAAAGAAAATAAAATATTCTATATAGATCCTACTGAGGTGGTTCAGTTTATGAGTAATGCTTGCCCAAAAATGTCCGTTTTCTGTTACCTGTCATCTGAGTTTTACCAGGTTAAACAAGTAAATTAAAAACTCTAGAGATTTGACCCTGAAGACAATATCCTTTCCACTCAGCCAAATGAACAAACTTAAATACCCTGTAACACTGTCTAAATGGTCTAGCCTTCTCCATAATTGCTGTGAAAACTGCAGACATTTAAAATCTTTTCTTGAAATTTTCATAGAAAAAATTTGAACCTCCTTTTCCAAATGTTTCATAAGGAACTGTTTATGACTTTTCCATTATACATCATTTGGAATTATTTTGTAACTACCCTCCTTTGGTGAGGACAGCCACCATCTGTAAAGATGTACTGAGCTCTCGGTGTGCCTTATTATGTTGGTCCAATTTAGAGCTATGCATTTTATATTGACATCTACACGAGAATCCTATCGAAGTAGCAAAATGTATATAATTGTCTTGTTAGGTAGAGAGAAGCCCTAGAACCAATTCTAGTCTGGGGTAGGCCCTGCCTGGGCTTGGCAGTTGGGTCACTTTACCTCTCCCTTGTCAGTGTCAAAGGCTTCCACTCCCTACATAGTAATGAGAAGTAGCACAACTTATGAATCATGTGTGGAGAAAATCAAGATTCTCAGCCATTAACTCTAAACACGATAGAACACGGTTATTCTAGGCCCATCCCTAGTATTCACCCCAAATTGATTTATAAAGGTCTTTGAGATTCTTGGAGGAAAAGAAGGCTTTATTTTTGTGAAAATAAGAAAATATTATTTTTGCGCATTTTTCAAAGACTGTAGGATGGAATTTTAAAAAATGTGTTTGGCATAACATTTAAGCTAACATTTTCATTTAGCCAAATCAATTTCAGTGTTCAGAAGACCAGAAAATAATTTGTATTTACCAAACAGAAAAGGACAGAGATCAATGGAGAAGAAAAAAAATATATGAGTGTAACCTTTTGGGTGACTTAGAATTAAAAAAGAAAAACAAAACAAAAGCAGAAATCCTAAATGCAATGAATTTTATTGAAAGAAAAAGAAGATACCCAATACCAGATAATTTTTAGAAATTCAATTTGGGAAAGAGAATATCTAGAAAATGTAAGTCAAGACAAACTAGATTTATAAAATCAGCCAGAGATAAACTTACACATTCTCTTTTTGTTATTAGTATGAGTGGCTCAGCTGTGGACTTTCATTAAGAGAAGAGTCAGAAAATTGTAAAAAGAATCCAGTGAGAAGAAAACAAATAATACAAATTATTAAGGGAACAATGGAATTAATTTATGAGGAAAGATTAAAGTAGCAAAGAATGTCTAGCTTTGCTTACAAGTGACTCAGGGGAGTGATAATAACAGTCTACAAACATTTAAAAGGTGTAAAACACCGAAAAGAAAGAGGAATTATATAGCGTGGATGCCACATGGGTAAAATAAAAAATAACAGGATACACTCAAAAAGGTTATCAAAACAGCTTCCAACCAGTGAATACTCCGGGTGACTGGAGTCCCACTGGAAGTGCTGCAGGTTTTAAATATTGGGCTTTCTGAGCAAATAAAACATAAAAAGACCCTCTTTGTTTTACTTATTGGTCTCCTCACTGAGTCCACGAACATCCCAGATCCAAGTCCCAGGGAAGTGGATCCCACAACCTAATTAAAGTAAATTTATACAAATGTTTAAATTAGGAAATTGTGTCAGGCTTATTCAGCCCAGGGCTTGCGACAGTAGTCTCAGCTGAAGCTGTTCTAGCTCACCTTATCTGTCCCACTCGGCTCTTTCTTTGAGACTCAGTGTAGATATTACACTGGAGAAACCTTTGCCACCGGGGGAGGACTAGGCATTTGATGTGGGTCCTCCTGAGGTGGAATGAGGATGCCTGTTCCCTAGGACAGCACAGTGTGATGGAGTCCTAAGTTTCCCTGTCCGTCTCCCCTGCGAGACCCTGGACTCCTTCAGGACAAGGACTGTGTCTTATTCAACTCTGCGTCCCCGGCACTTCTCAAGGCACCGTGCATAAAACAGATGCTCTAAAAGTCTGCTACATGAATGAATGAATGAATGAATGAATGAATGAATGAATGAATGAATTTCTTTGATCTTTGATCTTTGAATCTCCTTTTGGTCTTTGGATACATTTTCAATGATCAAAATCTTTATACCATTGTTGGTGGTTAACGGGACCTTTGGAGGAAAAAGAAAAGGAGGAGGAGAGACTATAAGGTGACCCTCCAGGAATTTGCTAGACGTTGTGGTTTTGGGGGCTCTGGAGATTAAAACTTGTCCTCATGTGAGCACAGGCATCCTCTCTCTCTTTCTAGGACAGAACGCCTGCAGTGAAGATTCCCGAGCTGTGGCTAGAGCAGGGCTTCGGTACCTGCCACCTAGTTTCATATGGCTTATTATCTAAGAGTGATTTTCATAATTTTAAATGGTTGAAGAAAATCAAAGGCAAGATAATATGTTGTGACCTATAAAAACTATATGGAATTCTAATTTCAGTGTCCATACATAGAGTTTTATTAGAACACAGCCATGTTCATTGTGTACCTATTGTCTATGGCTGTTTTTGTGCTACAACAGCATAATTTGAGAAGTTGAGAGAGATCATAGGGCCTGTAAACCTAAAATATCTACCTGGCCCTTTAAAGAAAAGGTTTGCTGATCTTGAATAGAGTTCTACAAACTGTTGTAAAGAATGGTATCTTGGTTAATAAGGTAAATCTTTAAAGATTTTATTTATCTATTTGAGAGAGAGAGTACGAGTAGGGTGAGGGGCAGAGGGGCAAGCTGACTCACCAATGAGCGAGGAGTCTGACGTGGGGCTGGATCCCGGGATCTGGGGATCATGACCTGAGCTGAAGGCAGATGCTTAACCGACTGACCCACCCAGGCGTCCAATATGCTAAATCTTTAAACAGTTATTTAAATGAGATCACTTAGTTAATTGTTTTCTGATTTTTTTCTACTTTCTCTAATAGTTATTGGTGAAAGAGCCATTGTTTAAATTTTTGAAACTAAACATTTTTTCATTTTCAAAATATAATTACGTTTAATTAAGAATCTCTGAAGTTTGACTCTTAGTCAAATGAAACAAAGATTTTTTTCTAATGCTTAAAAAATTTTTTGTAAACATCAATAATGATTTGATTGTAGGTCCACTTTTACTCATGTAAAATTGTTTGGGAAACACATGCTATATACTAGAGACAGTGTTTTGAGAGACAAAGTCTGGCTTGAGAATCAAGGTTACTGACTTTCAGGTCAATAAATCACAGTAGTCACTTCTCCTGTCATAAAAAAGAATGTAAATTGAGCCATAAAAGTGCAAGACAAACGACACTAGTTTAAACTAGCAGTTCTATCTGCTTGGTGTTCTGCCTCTGCTGTGTCAGAGAGGAGCCTTTTTAAGAGGCGAAGTGGCTGAGCTCCATGTTTCTGACCCGAAAAACTCAGGTGAGTAGGTGGTACTTTTCCTGCCGATAATGAGCTACCGAGGAACCTGGCCAAATACTTATAAAACCATTTTGTATTTTCATCCTCTGCTGTCTTATAGGGACTATACATGCCTTGATTTCATAGCTTCTTAACCAGGTAGTTTAAGCAAAGTAATCAAAGAAACGTCTGTGGAATTACCTAGATAAAGGACATGAAAGTGAAATTGTTCTCAAATGGGTAGTTTCATTGTATTGCCAATAGTTGGCAAGTAACTGATCAAGTCCACATAACCTACTCAATAAGTTGTTCCATCTGCTTTAGTTTCTTTTGTTTTTCAAGAGAGGTGTATGAGTGTGTACGTGTGTGTACATGTATATGTGTGTATATGTGATTTGCTTCCAATAAAATCAGAATAGTATTGATTCTATTTGTGAGATATTACTTTTTACTTAAGGTAAAATCATGATGGGATTTGTCAGTCTGTTTTTCTAATGATGAGATTCTTGAGCCTAAAACAATTTCAGTGTGATGGAATTATCGAGGGAGGTAAAAACTGACATTTGAGATATTATTTTCTCCTAATTAATATTTTATGGTGTAAAGACTATTATTTCTCCTCCCTGTATTTTTACTTATTAATAATGGACTAAAATATTTTTCCTCACTAACTTCAGCAGTACATTTAATACTTATCAGATGACCAGCAAAGCAAAATAAAATTCAGATGTTCCCAAATAGTGATAGCTAATATTTACTGGGGAATTATGTGCCTGGCATTTTCTAGTGCTTTACATTAAAATTTCTCTCTTCATCCTGTCAGCAGTCTAATGAAGCAGCTACTGCGATTATCCTCATTTTATAAACTGGGACAAAGAGAGGGTAATTTGTTTAAAGTAACTGGATTCAGGATTAAAATTCAGACTGTTTAAATCAGAAGTCTCTGATTTCAACCGTTACACTATACTGCCTCCAATCATTAGCTTTCTGGCAACTTTTTTTTTTTTTTTTTTTTTAAGTAAACTCTACCCCCAGTGTGGGGCTCGAACTCACAACCCGGAGATCAAGGGTTGCATGTTCTACTGATGGAACCAGCCAGGTGTCCCCTTCCTAGCAACTTTTTAATGACAAATTTTTTTAGAACTTTGGGACAAAACAACATTTAAATCGCAGATATGTTTGAGAAGATTCGGGTTTAGCATGTATTAATTATATTGTTTATTGTATGTTAGACCCTAAGCTAACGGCATTCACTTCCTGTGATTCCCTTTACTCCTCTCTAGTGAGATATCAGATTCATTATTCATGTTTTATAAAATAGGAAACAGAATCTTAAGAGGTTAGCAGGTTTCTCTGAGTTAAACAGGTAAAGCAACAGCCAGAATTCTAACACAGAGTAACTCATTTCTGAATGCATCTGGCCAGGGATCTCTTTTTCCTTTATTGTCTTCTAGATAAGGATTTATAATTTTTAACAATTATGCTCTCAAGTTGGAGTCATTCACTAATTTAAAGCTTCCCGTTTATAATGCAGCCATTCTCCACCTAGATCCTTGCCAACTGTGAGCTGTTTGGTGAGCTGGGACCCATGTAAATGGAAGCATGGTTGTACTGCTGATGTATTCCTGTTTGTCTGGAGAAGCCCATGAGTCTAAAGATTGCAGACTTGGACCAGTGAAGCTTCCTTGCAGGCAGGAGATAGGGGGAGCACTTTATCTGTGCAATGCAGGCCGAGGTGAACCTGTTAAGAATTTCAGAGCTGACGCTAGTTGTCCAAGAAAGTCCAGTGGTTGTCCAAGAAAGGGTCAAAGAGATAGCCGATTATGAATTGCTGCCATAAACTGAATGTTGGTCCCTTTCCCCTTGCCCCCCAAGTTCATGTTAAAACCTAATCCTCAATATGATGATGTTAGAAGGTGGGGACTTTGGGGGGTGATTGGGCCATAGAGGAGACTCCAGAGAGCTCTGTCTCCCCTTCCACCCTATGAGGACGCAGCCAGAAGATAGCTGTCTATGAACCAGGAATTGGGCCCTTACTGGATACCGAATCTGCCGATACTTTGACCTTGGACTTCCCAGTCTTCAGAACTGCGAGAAATAAATTTCCGTTGTTTATAAGTCACCCATTAATGGTATTCTGTTCCAGCAGCTCGAACAGACTACTGTCCTGTCTACTATGTGCCAGGAAATTCATATACATTTTATTCCTCAAAATCATCGTAGGATGTTATAACTATTTCCATTTTAACTGATATATGATCACAGAGTCAGAGGGCGAGTAGTATGCACATAGTTGTATAGTAGAATTCAATCCACAACTGCACTATTTGATTCCATGAATTTGATTTTAGATACCTCGTGTAGGTGAAATCATGTGTATTTCTCTTTCTATGACAGGCTTATTTCACTTATTATAATGTCCTCAAGATTCATTAATGTTGTCACAATTTCCTCCTTTTTCTTTTTTAACGATTTTTATTTATTTATTTATTTATTTATTTATTTATTTATTTACTTATTTGACAGAGAGAGAGAGAGAGCATAAGCAGGGGGAGCAGCAGGCAGAGAGAGAGGGAGAAGCAGGCTCCCTGATGAGCAGGGAGCCCAACTCAGGGCTCAATCCCAGTATCCTGGGATCATGACCCAAGCTGAAGGCAGATGCTTAACCACCTTAGCCACCCAGGTGCCCTTAGAATTTCCTCCTTTTTAAAGGCTAAATAATATTCCATTGTAGTATATGCCACATTTTCTTTATCCATTCATCTGTTGATGGGCATTGGGTTGGTTCCATATCTTGGCTATTGTAAATAATGCTGCAATAAATATGGGAGAGCTAATATCTCTTTGAGATACTAATTTTAGTTATTTTTTTCAAGATTTATTTATTTATTTATTTATTTATTTATTTGAGAGAGAGAGAGAGAGAGAATGTGAGCAAGGGTAGGGGCAGAGGGAGAGGGAGACAAGAAGACCCCGGCTGAGCAGGAAGCCTGACGTGGGGCTCTATCCCAGGACCTTGAGATCATGACCTGAGCTGAAATCAAGAGTCAGATGCTGAATCACCAACTGAGCCACCCAGGTCTCTGCTAATTTTAGTTCTTTTAATAAGTATGCAGAAGTAGGATTGCTGGATCATATGATAGTTCTATTTTTAATGCCCTACTGTTTTTTGCCTTAATGGCTCACCATTTTGCATTCCCACCAAGAGCTCACAAGGGTTCTGATTTCTTCATATCCTTGATAACACTTGCCTTATGTTTTTTGGTCATAGCCATCCTGGTGCATGTATGGTGATATCTCCTTGTCTTTCAATTTGCATTTCCCTGATGATTAGTGACGTTGACCATCTTTTCTATTTCAGTTGGCCATTTGCAAGTTTTCTTTAGAGTTACTATTCAAAAACCACAAAGTTTCAGTTAAGCAAGCTGTATAAGCTCTAGTGATCTGATGTACAACATTGTACCTATAGTCAACAGGAATGTGTTGTACCCCTAAAATTTTGTTAAGAGGGTAGATCTCATGTTATGTTCTTACCATAATAAAATAAGTTTTTTAAAAAAGAAAATTAGGTGATTTTTTTAAAAGTTAATTTATTTATGGGGCGCCTGGGTGGCCCAGTTGGTCGAAACTCCCACTCTTGGTTTCAGCTCAGGTCAGGATCTCAGGGTTGTGGAATCAAGCCCTGTGTGGGGCTCCACGCTCAGTGCGAAGTCTGCTTGTCACTCTCCCTTCCCATCGCTTGCACCTCCCTTCTCTCTCTCAAATACATAAATAAAATCTTTAAAAAAAAGTTTATTTAAGTAATCTCTGCCCCCCACATGGGGCTTGAACTCACGACCCCACGATCAGGAGTCACAAGCTTTTCTGACTGAGCCAGCTAGGTGCCCCTGAATCAGGTGATTTATATGGAAAAATGGGAAAGGGGCAACAGATTAAAGGGCAAGCAGATAAAAAACACAAATGTGGAGCATGTAGACGTCTAAGAAGTGATTAGAGAGAGAAAAAAAAAAAGACATTGGGAAAGAATGATGTTAGTAAATTCAAGGAAAAAAGACTGCAGAAAGAAGATACATAGTCAAAGGTGACCACGTAGTATAGTGAGGAAAGAAAGAGCATATAACATTATTACAGGTGTGGGGAAAGGGAAGTAGCTGGGGGCAAAACAGGAGTACTGCCTTGTTTTTAGATAATATCATCTGCTATCTTATAGTTTTTATCCTTTTAAACTGAGTATGATGGGCTCATCATTCAAGAAAGTTAATATATAGTTTTCAGATACACTGAAACATGTATGTATATTAAATTTAAATTTAATTTAAAATTCAGGACAATTTTTCATTATCCAAGTCTAAACTAATCTTAGCATAAAACAGCTTTGACCCAGCTAGAGCTTTAAAAGAATTACAATTTATTTATCTATTTTTGCAAAATGAAGTAAGGCAGCCCAAACAGCGTAAAAAGTGACTATAAGCTTTTATAAAAAGGTAGATTAACTCACAGAAGGAGCTTACAGTACAGTTTGATTTTTCTCAATCCTTGGCTACATTGTATATTTGAAATAAGTTAAGATTAACTATTTCTCTTCACCTCATTAAAAACACAATGTTTAATCTCTCCACTAAATTATAACCTTAAAGTACTGACATGCAGATTTAATTTCTGAGATTTACATAATTCCTAACAATGAAAAGCATGTGTTTCTTTCTTCTAAAAAAAAGAAAGAAAAGAAAAGCTGAACAACTAGGAAGTAGCACAGCCTGCTCTTGGACCCAGGTGGTATTATAATTCCAAATCCAACGATGTTTATTTCAACATACAGGCTGTCACCTTTTTTTGTTTTTTTAAGATTTTATTTATTTATTTGTCAGAGAGAGAGAGAGCACAAGCTGGGGGAGTGGCAGGCAGAGGGAGAAGCAGGCTCCTCACTGAGCAAGGAGTCCAATGCAGGACTCGATCCCAGGACTCTGGGATCATGACTTGCGCTGAAGGCAGACACTTAACAGGCTGAGCCACCCAGGTGTCCCCTGGCTGTTATCTTATTCACTCTCTCTGGGTGTAGGACTTCAATTAGTTGCATCTGGCTTGTTCTTCTTTTGAGGCCTCTTCTTGGACGGGATGGTCTAGGAAACCCAGAAATTCTTTGCTTCATGTGATTGGACCATCTGCTTGGCTCAACTAACCCAGGGACCTATGAGTGAGCTTTTTCTTACCCAATGTTGTTATCTGGCAGTTTGCAGTGACTCAGACCATTATTTTGAAACTTGAACCTTTTTTTCTGGCTGTAATAGCATTTCTCGTCTATATAAGAGCAGTATGTTTAAAATATTTTTTTTCTCATTTCTGTTGTTTTAGACTCCCTTTGTTATTCAATTTCAGCCAATAACAAGGGTTTGACCTACCTAGTTCTTCTGGAACAGGTTTTCCCCAGATTGGATTTAACTTTCACATGTGAATTTGTAGTATTTATGCATACCAGCTAATGACTTGCTCACCAAATCTTAAATTATCTGGAATAAATTTGACGTAGTCTTCTGCATCTCTGAAATATTGATCAATGTTGGACAATATGATACAACTCTAATGTTCTACTATGGTGTCATGTGAATTGAGCAGATTACCTCTATGGGCCCTATCTTTGGAGATAAGTAAGCTCTTGAACCAAAGAGGAAGCTATGTGGTCAAACAAATTTTATCACAGAT
Source organism: Ursus maritimus (assembly GCF_017311325.1). Classification (NCBI taxonomy): domain Eukaryota; kingdom Metazoa; phylum Chordata; class Mammalia; order Carnivora; family Ursidae; genus Ursus; species Ursus maritimus. Next base: position 84,586,483 of record NW_024425563.1, read on the forward strand.
TAATAATGTTGATCAATAGAGTCTGTCTCAGAAATAGCAAATATGTTAGAATACACATGCTGATTCTGAAGAACTGGGTAGGGACTATCTGGATACTTGGAAGACTTGAGGCAGAAGTCTGAAACATGTCCCCATTCATTGGAATGAGTGTTGTTATCTGAGGGTCCGTTCACATTCTCCCAAATGGCAAGATTTTCTTCGTTTTTATGACTGAGTAATATTCCATTGTGTATATATACCACATCTTCTTTATCCATTCATCATTCAATGGACATATGGGCTCTTTTCCATAGTTTGGCTATTGTTGATAATGCTGCTATAAACATAGGGTGCATTTACCCCTTTGAATCTGTATTCTTGTATCCTTTGGGTAAATACCTAGTAGTGCAATTGCTGGATCATAGGGTAGTTCTATTTTTAATTTTTGGAGGAACCTCCATACTGTTTTCCACAGTGGCTGCACCGAATTACATTCCCATCAACAGTGCACAGGGGGTCTCTTTTCTTCACATCTCGCCAGTACATGTTATCTCTTGTCTTTTTGAGAATGGGCATTCTACCAGATGTGAGGTGATATCTCCTGATTTTTAGGAAGAGCAATTTGAACCCAAACCAGGAGACGTGGTCCAGATTACTTCACTAACCAGCTGCATGACTTGAACAAATTATGTAACCTCTCTGTATGTCTGTATCATCCATTGAAAAACCTATCTTACTTATCCACAGGGTTGTTATGAGAATCACCTGGATGATATAAAATAATGAATGTGAAAGCAAGTTTAAAGTTAACATAAATAGAGTTCTGTTAGTGACTAAAGGGAATAATAATTCATAAGTTGAAATATTTTACCATTAAACTGACCCACTAAGTCATTCATGAGTTATAACACATCCTGTTAAAGAATCAGACAAGGTCATGCAAAAGACATATGTAGTGCATTATTTCGCAGCACTGAGGGAAATATTAATATTGTGTTGATTAATACAGATCATACAAAGATAATCACCAAATGATCTTAATAACTCAACAAGGAAGCAGCTAAGAAGCATATTAGTAAACATGTAAATTAAAACACTTGAAATATGGATTGGCAAAGCAAAATGTCTAATGCTGATAAAGCTTGAGTGTCTCAATGTAATTCTTTTTTTTTTTTTTTTAAAGATTTTATTTATTTATTCGACAGAGATAGAGACAGCCAGTGAGAGAGGGAACACAAGCAGGGGGAGTGAGAGAGGAAGAAGCAGGCTCATAGTGGAAGAGCCTGATGTGGGGCTCCATCCCAGAACTCCGGGATCACGCCCTGAGCCGAAGGCAGACGCTTAACCGCTGTGCCACCCAGGCGCCCCTCAATGTGATTCTGAATGATTTTTCAGAAATGTGATTCATCTTTTCAGCCATGAAGGCAAAGTAGGACCCAACCAGGATTTATCTTAATGGAAAGTAACTCCTCCTGTGATTTAAATGCTGCGGAAGAGAGAAGGCATATTGCCTATGACCTCATAAAAGTAGATTCTTTCTAAGTGGATTAATTTCAGGGAGGGTATTTTAATTAAAAGATAATATGGGCTTAGTTGTGTGGAACATGTTAATAACTGTTCTGATGCTTGTTGGCCATCAGTTGGTTTTGAATGTGCTAACTTTTTCATTTATGACTTAGACGTTCAGTGCTGGGTACCAGTAGTTTTCTAACTTTTAATTGATACTAGTGTTGATTATTTATCTTTATATGAGAGGGTTAACAAGATGATAGATAGCTACAGTGCCAATGACTGTTTTATGAATACCTTGAAGTCATTCCTTGGTATGGCAGGTTGTTTTGCCCTGATATGTTTTTTGCAGGAGAACATCTAGAAAGGTTTATTGGTAGACCTTTTCAACTAGAGATGGCAGGAGGGGAAAGATAGTGTATACAATTGGTGTATATTTTTAGAATTCAATAGTCCAATTCTTTGAGACATTCAGGTAACATGTATATACTTTAAGGACCCTCCCTACTTTCTTCCTAAAATCACCCATCATAGATCTAATTGAGGCTTAGAATAAGAGTTTTTAGAATAAATGGAAATAGGCTACCCAGAAGAAGTACTCAGAAAATAAAAGTTGCTCTTTCCAACTCTTTTAATGGTTGTGGGTTTGTTCTAACTTCATTTGAGGCAATCAGAATACCAGCAGGACAAATAACACACACATGAAAAAGAGTTCAGACAAGGGCAGTGTTGAAAATAAACCAAAGGAATATTTTCCTTTTAGAAGTAATAGTGCATTACTGCAATTCAGCTGTTAAAAAGTAAAAAACAAAACCCATTTCTTTAAATTGGTGACAGTCTATAGAACTGGATTTGCTAACTCAAAAAAAAAAAAAAACCCATAAAAAGCAAGAAGCAATATTTTATTATTATTATTATCATTTTTTATTATGTTATGTTTGTCACCATACAGTACATCATTAGTTTTTGATGTAGTGTTCCGTGATTCATTGTTTGCGTATAACACCCAGTGCTCCATGCAATACGTGCCCTCCTTAATACCCATCACCGGCCTATCCCAGTCCCCCACCCCTCTCCCCTCTAAAACCCTCAGTTTGTTTCCCAGAGTCCATAGTCAGGGTTCGTCTCCCACTCTGATTTCTCCCCCTTCATTTTTCCCTTCCTTCTCCTAATGTCCTCCCTGCTATTCCTTATGTTCCACAAATAAGTGAAACCATATGATGATTGTCTTTGTCTGCTTGACTTATTTCACTTAGCATAATCGCGTCCAGTCCCGTCCATGTTGATGCAAATGTTGGGTAATCATCCTTTCTGATGGCTGAGTAATATTCCATTGTATATGTGGACCACGTCTTCTTTATCCATTTGTCTGTTGAAGGGCATCTCAGCTCCTTCCACAGTTTGGCTTTTGTGGATATTGCTGCTGTGAACATTGGGGTGCATGTGGCCAGAAGCAATATTTTAAATTGTTTTAAAAAATCTATTTGAGAAGACGTGGTTGAAGTTCTATGTGCAAATCTCTTTTAGATTGTTCAGATCAGAATAGGAGAACTGCGACAAAAAATTAAGGCAAAAGGAACAAGATCATTCTCATTTTACTACCTCTCTCCCCTCTCTTATCTGCCAGCAAAAGGCACTGATCTAACATCCAGTAAGATCTCCCCTTAATTTTAACAAAAGCTGTGATTTAGCGAGTGTTTACTATGGTTTTAAGCACTGTATTAAACTTCTTCAATATACTCCTATTGTTCATTTAGTCCTCACAGTGATTTCTGAGGGGGCATGGTTCTCCCCTTTTGATAAATGAGAAAGCTGATGTGAAGACAGGCTGGAAACTTGCCCACAGCTTTGCAAACAAGGAGTGATAGAGTCACACCCAAAGCCCCTGCTTTCCCCTCCCCTGCCTTCCTGTGTGAAGATTGTCACAGAGAGGGTGGGTACTAGAAAATAGAATTGCTCATCAAGTATTCAGAATAAGCCTAGATAACACAAAGCATCAGTTAGTGAAATCATACCCACACATTTTAGTTTTTTAATTTAAAAAAAATTTTTTAAGATTTTATTTATTTGTTAGAGAGAGAGAAAGCATGTGTATGCATGAGCAGTAGGGAGGGGCTGAGGGAGAGGGAGAAGCATGGGGCTTGATCACAGGACCCTGGGATCATGACCTGAACCGAAGGCAGACGCTTCACTGACTGAGGAGCCAGGCACCCCCATACGCACACATTTTAAAGATACTTATCTGGTATCAAGCTTCCCTAGTAATTTCAAGGATATATAGTTGCAGGGCACAGGCAGAGCAGGGAGTGGTGTAGGACCTCTACGTGGCACCCTAGGTCATTTCTTTCTGCACCGGGGTATACTCTGGGCCAGGATCAACACAAGAGGTGTGCAGGTGGTCAGTGCAGCTCACATCGCTTACACGGAAAAAGGATTTCCATTTTATACTAGAGAGTTCCAGAGCTTATGTGCCATCTTCTGTTTCATATCCCAGAAATCTATAGATTCCAGGTATGGACTTCCAGGTAGCTGCTTGTCTCTTTTCAAAATCAACTACTGGCTTAGAAATATTCCAGGCAAAGGGAAGGAAAGAGGGTCTAGTTTATTGTTACCTGCAGATTCCTTCCCCATCAGACCAGCCAGTTTGGTAGCCAACATCAGCCAGCAGAGTGAGACCCCAGGTGGGACTGACCTGCTCCTTCCTCCAAATGAACTTGATATTGTTAAACCAACATTGATATAAGTGTCACGGTCTAGGTGACACCTCCCCCGCCTTGTTTGTCCCTGCCCAGGTGGTGTCTGTTCCCCCAGTGGGCCCTCACCCTTTGGTTCTGGTTCTCTGAATCCTCACCATCTACAAGCAATTATAGTGGTTAAGACTTAGGAAGTTACTTATTTATCAGGAACTCTTCCAAGGTCTTTTTATATTAGCTCATTTAATCCTCAGAAGAACCCTATCATACCTGTTTTGTAGTTAAGGAAACTGAGGTATGAGCAGCAAGATAACTTGCTCAAGATCACATAGTCTGTCTGAGGTAGAGTGGAAATGGGAACCTAGAGTATTTGGGTCCAGAGTCCATGCTCTTGACCTCTAGGAGAGCTCTGCTCCATGTCCCTGGTCTCCAGCGAACCCTTTCTGGGATTCTCCAAACAGTAGTGTGTTCTGCATGGCAAACTTCAGCATGTACTCTTAGAAATATCATGTCACATTGTTTTTAGTATCCCAAGGTCATTGTTCATGGCCCCTCTTCTATTCCCATCATAGTCAAACACCAGGCAAAGCCTCCAATATAGGGGATCACCTATTTTTTTCTGCCAGGAACCCTGTCTTTACTTTCCATTTGACCCACTGGCCAAATTAACTTCTTTTCTGCAGAAAAAGTGATTTAACATATAAGAATCTCTCATTCATTAGAAAAGGCAGCCTTTTAAAAGTATAATATTACCGTATAGATGAATACTTAAGTGAATTCTTTCTTCTAAATGTGGCACTATATTTCTTCATTATTCCAGTGAAAGAGAACTGTGTCACACAAACGATTATTTTTTCTTTGAGACCTGCTCATTGGCATTTCGTATGAATAGTAGATGGAGAATCAAACTTATGCCAAAAATGATTAACCATCAGTCACAGTGGCTTTCATATTTCATCCACGTAAAAAATATGCTCTTAATTAGAATTTCCCTTTTGCTTTTTAAGAAAAATACAGAGCTTCAGGAATAAGAAGAGGAAATTGCAGCTGATGAGTTTTTCAGGATCCCTAGCAGAGGAATTTCTGTGTTGATTTTTAAAAGAATCCTTCAGAAGGAGAACATTGTTAGGCGTTTCATAGAGTTCTTGGGAGCCTCTGTAGTCTGCGCAATACGTGATTGTGCCCAGCTCTGAGGGCAGGGAACTCTGAAATGAAACACAGCTGTCCTGATATTTTTAAGAAAATTGTAAGGGAGACACTATGTGCAATCAATTAAATTGTTCTTTTCGCCTTTTCAGAAGACAGAAACTATTTGTAAATGCAGAGTTGCTGTTAAGACTGTAAATTGGCGAGAGTATCTGTTTATGCTGTTAGATTTATGCATAACCTGTAGCTGGCACAAAGAAGGTCTTATTGACCTTAGCAGCTAAGCAGTGATCCAAAACAGGCTCATTGCATTCGATTTCATGCTGCCAACCAGCAGTCTTAACTTTTCAGTATCGAGCGTTGAATTCTCTTACTGATTTAAAAAGAACTTGGACAAATTCAGAAAATGCTGCCATCTAAAAATTATATTCACCAAATGGGTATGTTTCCAATGTTTAATAATGGCATTGCTTAGGATGTGTTTGGATTTAATGATGGCATTCATTCATGGGTCACCCTAGGAAGAAAACAAATTGCCCCATGTAGTTAGACTAGCAGTAAATGTTAACTCTGATTAGCATATAATTGAGGTCATGCTGAAAAACAGTACATTCAGAAATTGATTTTAAAGCATAACTTTTAAAGATCATCAACTGGTATCGGTTTGAGCAGAGCCAAGAAATTGGAAATAGAAACAGAAAATAAATTCTTAATCCTACATCAAGGATACTTGCTTACTCATGCAATTATCAATAATTTAACTGTTCAACAACAAATATTTGTTGAACGGTTGTTTGTGATGTCTACACTAGGTGTTAACAACAAAATAGTTAAAATATAATCTTTGACTTGAGAGCTTGGTTGAATGGCTGTCACTTTTAACTATTTTATGAATGATGCTTGATATTTTGTTTCTCAATATCAAAGTGTTGGTATTCTCTATCCCCAAACACTATTACAAAATTCCTACTAAGAAAATAATAAATTATAGTATCAGATTGAAGGTAGACTTTGGATCATTTATTCCTTCCTTCTTATCTCTTCTGCAATTTTGGAAAATTAAGAGAATCATATCATATGAAAGTTGTAAAAAATTAGTAAACCACAGCTTTTCCCTCACCCCAACCAATACAATACAATATTTTCCTAATGTTACTTTCCTGTTCTTGGCTACCTAAGTACACATTTTCACATGCCTACATCCATAAAGCACATTCCATTTTCTGGTCTGTCTTTTTCATTTAATGTGAATCATAAATATATTTTTAAATAACAGATTTTGGGGGAACAGTTTTAGTTTAACAGAAGAATTGGACAGGAAGTACAGTGAATTCCCATGTTATCCCCCACCTCTTGTCCTGCATACAGTTTCTTCTATTAATATCTTGCATCTCGTGACATGCTTGCTTGTTATGATGGATGAGTCAGTATTGACACATTGATATTAACTAAAGTTTACAGTATACATTGGGGCTCACTCTTTGTGTACATTTTTATCCTTCAATAAATGAATGGATAAACTGTGGTACATTCCAGACAAGAGAATATTATTCAGTGATAAAAGGAAATGAGCTATCAAGCTGAGAAAAGATATGGAGGAACCTTAAATACATATTGCTAAGTGAACGAAGTCAGTCCAAAAAGGCTACATGCTGTATGATTCCAACAATATGACATTCTGGAAAAGGCAAAACTATGGAGACAGTAAAAGAGATCAGTGGTTACCAGGGGTTAGTGGGGAAGGAATGATGAATAGATGGAACACAGGGATTTTTAAGGCAGTGAAACTATTTTGTATGGTACTATAAGAGTAGATGTCATTTTACATTTATCAAAACCCATAGATATATAAGTATTTTTTTTTAATGGAGAGGGATGGGGGGGGGGAAGAGTGAGGGATTCTTAATCTGACTCCCTACCCACTGCAGAGTCCAGCACGGACCCTGACACGGGCTCGATCTCATGATCCTGAGATCATAACCGGAAATCAAGAGTGGGATGCTTAACCAATTGAGCTACCCGGACACCTCGATACATAAGCATTTTTACACTTCTGAATAACTGTATAATGTTCTTTTGTTGAAAGCAAAAGAAATATAGCCAATTCAAGTAGAAAAAGATTTATTAAAGGACACTAGATAGCTTCTGGAATTACCAGGAGGTCTATAGTCGACTAGAGACTCCAAAACATTGTTCCAGTCAGGTCACAACCATAAGGAGTTAGGATGCCCACACTGCCCCAAGAACTAGACACTGCAGCTTGCATTGGAGACACACTAGTGTAGGTCAGTAGATACTACCTATGGTTGCATTGTGTACCCCTAAAAAGATAGGTTGATGTCCTAACCTCCGATACTTCAGAATGTGACCTTATTTGGGAATAGTTGCAGATGTAATTGGTTAAGATGAGGTCACACTGGAGTAGGGCAGGTCCTTAATCCAACATGACTAGTATCCTTATAAGAAGAGAAAGGCACACAAGGAGGAGACAGCCATGTGATGATAAGACAGAGAGTGGGGTGTGACGCAGCTACAAGCCGAGGAATGCCAAGGAACACCAGCAAACATCAGAAGCTAGAAGAGGCAAAGAATGGTCCTCCCCTGCAGGTTTCAGAGGGAACATGGCTCTGCTGACACTTTGATTTTGGACATCTAGCCTCAGAACCCTGGGATAATAAATTTCTGTTGTTTTAAGCCACTAGTTTGTGGGACTTTGTTATAGTAGCCCTAGCAAACTACTAAACCACCTACCGCCATAACACCTACTCACTGCCCACCCCTCATCCCTCCCCTCACCCCCTGCTAGCTCCAGAGAGAAACCTTCCCCAGTTCCTCTTTCTGGATCATCAGCTCTCCTCTAAAGCATGGCAGGAGCATCAGAGCAGTGAATCCTAGGGCATGTGCCCATGCCCTAGTTACAGGGAAGGCTGAGAAAATGAGGATCTGGCATTTTCCACTTCTACAGCATTTCCCTGAAACTCATAAGGTATAGAATTCCGTAGCACAGGAAGGGGCTCAGATGCCAGGCAACCAAAAAGAGTGACAGATGTCCAATATAATTGACTTTATAATTATGGATTTTATTATTTATTTATTTGAGAGAGAGAGAGCATGTGCACATGTGTATGGGGATGGGATAGAGGGAGAGAAACTTAAGCAGACTGTACTGAGCACAGAGCCCAACATGGGGCTTGATCTCACGACCCTGAGATCACAACTGGAGTCAAAATGAAGAGTCACGTGCTTAATCGACTGAGCCACTCAGGGACCCCTGTAATTATGATTTTTAAGGGCTGCATAATATTCTATTACGTTGATGCCATTACTAAAAAGCTTTTTCCACTTTAACTAAGATGTTAGAGTAACTTTCAGATTGCTAGTATTTTCCATGGTGACATTCGTGTGTCTGTAAATTTTTGCCTCTATTGAGCCTTATCTTGAGTGGAATATTAGAGCCTTCATGACTATAACTACGTATTCCTAGGTTCTGTTTCAAAAGCCGTTTCTCAGTTTACAACTTCATAGATAGTATAAATGTGTGCCTGTTTCATTATAATTCCAGTATCAAGTGATTTTTAAAAGTTTGTATTGAACTGGTCACATAGGCATAAAGTGCTGCCTTACAGTTGATTTGATTTGCATTTGGTTGATCTTTAGAAAGAATAAATATTTTCCAAGTGTAGTTTACACTTTACATTTCTGCATAGCAGACCATGTGCTAAGTCTGCACTGCACATGCATTCTCTGTTTTCAATCTTCTGAGACAAATACCCTTATTGTTTTGGTTTTACCGATGAGAAAACTATAGCTCAGAGAGGTTATATAATTTACCCATGGTGATGCAGGCACAGGTGGCAGAGTTCATAGCTAGACTCCATGTTTTTCTGACTCTAGAGCCCAAGCTCTTTATCATATTGGAGGAAATTGCCTCACATTAAAACTAGCAGATCCAATTTGGTTGCAGCTTAGAATGCAAGTTGGAAATTGATGAAAGATAAACCAAAGAAGAGGTATATTGATGAAAAACTATGAAGGGTTGCTTAAGTGTCAGGGGAAGAGTTTTGAACTTCATTTTAGGACTAGAGTGTCACCGGTGTTTGGAGCAGCAGAGTGAGAGGTTCAAAGTGTTGCTTTGGATGGATGATCTGGTGACATTGTATAGGATTTATTGGAAAGAGAGATACTGGAGTGCAGGAGATCATTTTAAGAGATAAATAATCATTGATTAGTAAGGTAACAAGAGTTTGGGTATAGTCGAGAGATTAATATAGGACAATTGTGAACTTGAAAGACATTTCTAAAATAGTGAACAGAATTTAGTGACCCATAGAAAATGGAGAAAAGGTAATGGAAGAAAGAAGTCCAAGATGTACCAGTGTTTCAGATCTCGGTCAATGGAGGATTGTGATACCACTAAAAACACTTATATAGATGTTAGAAGTAGAGTGGATTTTAAGGGGAAGATTATAAACTTGACTTTAGACATGTTGATTTTGAGGTGGGTATCTTTATCAAAAAGTTCAAGAATTCGGAACTAGAACTTGAGGGAAGGATGGAGCTAATGCTACAGATTTGGGGGTCCTCTGGGAAGAAATATTAGTTGAAGACAGTGGCCATATGCATTGACTGAAGGGAGACCAGTAGGGAATGAGCTGGAGGCTGGGAGCTGGGACATATATTGAATGGGAGGGAGGAGGAGAAAAGGACAAGAGGGGATACAAAGAAGAAAACCTAAAAATATCCCAGTCATACCCTTGACAAGTTTACTTTCATCTTCAGGCTCCAAGTGGAAAAAAATAAGCTCAGAAAAGGCAAAAGCAGAGGAGCACTTCCAAGTAGAGGGCTTTGGCTCCAACCCCAGGAAGAATTGCAGGGGCCCAGACTCGGCCATGCGGAGGACCCCATCTGCCTGGGCGGAATAAAGCCTTAGAAGCCCAAAGGCAAAGCAGGATGGAAAGCACTTTTCTGGGTTTTCTTCCAGGAGTTACAGCCAGGCCTCCTTACTGCTTTTGCTGCACAGAAGGGAGAAAACCAGAGGGCCACACTAGTCGTGGGGGCCGTCACACTGGCACAGTGATTAGCAAAGCGTCCGTGACAGCCTTCCCTCTGCTTGGAGGGGCAGTGAAGGAACCGGGACATAGAACAGCTAGGACTCTGCTTTCTAGTTAACAAAGGGACAAGATAGGTAGAAGGCAGGTAACGAAGAAGCTCATCAAAGAGGAAAAGAGGAGCTGAGAGACAGAGAAGGAGTAAGGGTTAAACTCCACGTAAGGGCGGAGGAAGGCCAGCCCTGAAGAAACGTGACATTTAAGTTTTAGATGGCTACTGGTGACCTTCCAAAGGGTGGGTTTGATAGAACAGTAGGTTTAAATCAAATGGATAGGATTGAAGCAAAGGCAGGTGGGAGGCATGGAAAAGAATCAATGTGATCTACACTTCAGGGTAATTTGAGTTGAAAGGAATGAGATGGGCTAATGACCCCAGGGCCTAGCCAGATGGAGACTTTGTGGTTGTTACTGTATGTTGTTTGAAAGGCAAGGGAGGCTGGCAGAGAGAGAGGAAACAGCAAGTAGAGTATGTTTATGCAAAAGAGAAATGCGTCCTTAATGAAGTAGATCCTGGAGGACACGAGAAAGGATAGAATTAGAAAAGGACTTGTCACTGAACTTTTGCAAAAAAGGAAAATGCTTGGAGTTTGAAATATAACTGGAGTCTCTACCGACTGGTGAGCAAAGGCAGCTTTGCTCCTGTAGATGGAAGGAAGAAAGATAAGACGTAGGCAGATTAGGGCGAAAGTAGGGGAGAGACAAGGTGGAAGTGAGTTCCCATCAGATGGAAGGCCATGTGGCAGGAGAAAAAGGACTTGGTGCAGATGTGCAAATGGCCTGTGTTAGCAGCTGATTGTTAGGGAAAAGACCCAAAGGAGCACAATGGGGAGGAGGAAATGGGCTGAGCAGGTCCATTGCAGTGGAGGAGCATGGCCTTGGATGGGGAAAGTCACATAAAAGTCTTCTTGGGGAAGGCCATAAAGAGGATTTTTTTCCAGGGCATCTTGGACTAGAGGAAATGAAGTCTTCACTGAGGGTTAAGAGGCTTGGCTAGGGAAGCCCAAGAGATGTTAGCTGTCAACACTGGAGATAAAGAGTTAAAGTGCTAGAAGGGAAAAAAGCTCTGCAGAAAAATACAAGGGGGAGGAATAACATAAGTTGTCAAGACACAGAGGAGGGAGAAATGGATTTGGAGATTGTTCAGACATGGAAAGCAAAATTGCCATCGTCTTCCTAATGACAGTCTCTCTAATTTCCAACTCTCCCCAAATAAACTAGGGTGGGCTATGTGGCTTATAGAGATTCACTTCTCTTCACCTAACTTTTGATGCAAAATAATTAAGCAAGAGTTCTAGAGTTGAACTGCCTGGGGTTGCCTGGGCTTCAATCCCAGCTTGGGTAAGTTACTCTCTCTAAGCCTCAGTTTGCTCACCTATACAAAGGGGATCATAATATATCTACCTTGGGGTAAAGACGAAATAGGGTGTTGCACCAAAAAAGGGTCACAAAACTGGCAGCTAGGACACATTGGCTAATACTCCCTGTTACCAGGAGGGTGGTGGTGATGAGGGCCATGTAAACTACACTGCGAATTCAGAGATAAATAAAGCACAGTCCCTGTCCTCAAGGACTCAGAGGCCATTGGGAAATACAGTCATATCTCTGAGCGAACCCACAGTTTTATGAAAACGGATTCATTGAGCACACAGTTATTGAACCCCTCACAATGTTCCAGGTGCTGGGGATATGCTGGGGAATGAAACATGCAAGATTTCCTGCCCTCAGGGAATTTGCCTTCTAGCCAGGGAAGAGATGAAATAAATGGTAGAGCAAGTAAGTACAGTCTATTAGGAGGTGATCTGTATTAATGGTAATGGAAATGAAATGGTAATGGCAGCTAATGGTAATGATAATCAGGATGAGGAGCGGTGGTGGGATTCCCGGTTGAAATAGAGAAATAGAGTGATGAAGGTAGGCCTCCTTGAGCAAGATGCATGGGGGTTGTGGTGCACATTTATAATGAAATCATCATGCGGGCTAGTGCTTGTGGAAGTACAGAGGTTGGCTGTCCAACTTGGCCTGCCATGAGAGAGATGAAAGGCTTCCCAGTCTATGGGATGTTTGAACTAGAAACAACCAGAAGCCATCAGAAAGGCTGGAAGAACTATGCAAAATTGCACTGAGGTTCCTCAAAAAATTAAAAATGGAAGTACCATATGATCCATCAATTCCACTTCTGGCTATATACCAAAGGCAATGAAGTTACTAACTCAAAGAGGTATCTGCACCCCCATGTTCATTGCATCATTATTTATGGTAGCCAAGACATGGGAAGTACACATAGACAGATGCATGGATAAAAAGAATGTGGTATATTCATGAAACGGAATATTATTCAACCGTATAAAGAAGGAAATCCTGTGTCATTTGCAACATCGTGGATGCCCCTTGAAGACATTATCCTAAGTAAAATAAGTCAGAGAAAGACAAACACTGTATGATCTCACTTATATGAGGAACCGAAAAAAGCAAACTCATAGAAACTGAGAACAGATAGGTGCTTGTCAGAGGTGGGGTGTGCAGGAAAAGGATTGGCCAAAGGATACAGATTTCTAGTTCTAAGACGGGTAGGTTCTGGGGATCTAATGCATAGCATGGTGACTGTAATTAATGTTTGGAAGTTGCTGAAAGTAGATTTTGAAAGTTCTCAACACTTACACAGACGCAGAGTAGGTCTGTGAGGTGATGAATGTGTTAGCTAATCTTATTGCGATGACCATTTTGCAATATGTACATATATAAAATCACTTAGCTGTACACTTGGAACTTCCATGATGTTGTATGTCCATTATATCTCAATAAAGCTGAGGGTAAAAAAGGGAAAAAAAAAAGAAAGAAAGAAAAGCTGCACAGAATTGGCCTGCAGAGAAGGAATGGCCTGGGAGGGCTTTAGCTTTGTTAATACAGGAGACAATATGATGCCCCCTAATGTGCTCTTCTAAAACAGAACATAGTAAAAAAAAAAAAAAAAAAAAAAAAAAAAAAAAAAATCACTCAACTAGCGCTTTAGATAAGAGATGATTCTATAAATGATTCTCTCCCTTACAGGAAAAAAAAGGGGGAGGGACTATAGTTTACAGTGATTTTTCACATTAAGTTTCTTCAAACTATGGCTACCTTACCAAGTATGTGATTTACTGGTATTGTTAGAGAGGAATGGGTTTTGTGATTTAGCTCTCTCTTGATAGGCACTTGCTGAGCAAGAGACGGCAGGACCCACTTGGCTTGAGGTACTTTTGCTGGGGAGTCCAAGACCTATCTGTTGTAATTCACAGAAATGCTGCTGAATGAAGGTCCTGAAAGAAGAAAGGCCTTCCGCTGAGGCACAGAAGAGCTCTCACGGGATCTGCACCAGGACTAGGCAGCCTTTGAATTCATTCGGAATGCTCACAGCTTTCCCTTACAGAGGAGGCTCTATAAGACCAGAGAAAGATACATAATAAAAGGCTAGCCTCGCTGAATAAATACATTGTAGCCGCCCCTCCCAAACAATAAATCCAAATATTGCTTAATCTCAAAGGTCAGTCAGTCAGGTCTGGAGATGTTTTTGGTTGCATGTCAGTTACTGACATCTGGTAGGTAGAGGCTCACCCTAGGGGGTGGAGGTCAGGGATGTGACTGCACTGCGTGCAATGCACAGGACAGCCCCCCACCACGAGAAATTGTCCAGCCCCAAACATCAGCCCTGCTGAGAAACCCTGGAAGTGAAGCTGGAAAAGGGGTGACCAAGACATGGAGCACACAAGGGGCAGTGCCAAGTGTTAGGGTGACTAGATGGCAGGGTCCAGTAAGGGGAAAGGTGTCCTGGAGTTGGGGTAGTGGAGAGGATGATGGAAAGCAGATGTGAGGTTGGAGAGTGGGAACGCTTCCGAGGATTTTGGAGGGTGGTGTTTCATTTATTGATATTGACAAAGGACAGTTATAGACGTGAACTTGAGCATTTATTCCGACATGTAGTGACTTTGTGATCTTTGTTAACTTCTCTGAGCCTGTCTTACCTGCAGAAACTGGACATTCTCTTCACTTGCCTCCTAGAAATCTTGAATGAGAATAAGCTCTTTTTTTGTTTAGATGCTGATTATTTAGTAGGTGTTGAAAGTGACTTTGGCAGACTACAAAGAAAGGAAAAGCATGGCAATCTTTTAGAGACACTAAAGAATTCTGACTCAAAGGTATCCACTTGTGGGGCGCCTCGGTGACTCAGTCGTTAAGCATCTGCCTTTGGCTCAGGGCGTGATCCCAGAGTCTTGGGATCGAGCCCCACATCAAGCTCATCCACTGGGAGCCTGCTTCTCCCTCTCCCACTCCCCCTGCCTGTGTTCCCTCTCTCACTGGCTGTCTCTCTCTCTCTGTCAAATAAATAAATAAATAAAATCTTTAAAAAAAAAAAAAAAGGTATCCACTTGTAGACACGTTAAGAATGCTGGAGCACCATGGAGCTCCCAGGCACTCATCCACCCTTCTTAGATTCAACTGGGTTTATGAGAACAAGAGATGACGGCCATAAAAGCATGAAGGAAACAAACCTTTCAAACTGGCCTGCTCAGCATTGTAACTATTTCTGCCAAACATGAGTTGTACAAGCTGGGTTTCTTTCATTTTACTACCTATATTCTCTGGGAGCAGGAGCAGTACAGTGTTTATTGCTTGCAATTAAAATGCTTATTGCATGAGAAATAACATTCCTTGATAAAGAATACATATATTGTGTGGTACCCTACATTAGCAGTTCACTGTAGTTTTTGTTTTTGTTTTTAGAGAGAGAGAGTGCGCAGGAGCGGGGCTGGTAGGGAGGGGCAGAGGAGAGAGAATCTTAAGCAGGCTCCACGCCCAGTGCAGAGCCCACCAAGGGGCTTGATCTCCCTACCCTGAAATTATGACTTGAGCTGATATCCAGAGTTGGATGCTTAACCATCTGAGCCACCCAGGCATCCCAGTTCACTGTATTTTTAGATATAGGATTATATTACCATGCTACATTTCTTTTAATTGAAGTATAATTGATATACAATATTCTCTTAGTTTCATGTGTACAGAATAGTGTCCACATTTGTATACATTGCGAATTGATCATCACAGTAAGTCTGGTTTCCATCTATCACCATACAGAGTTAATACAGTATTATTGACCATATTCCCTGTGCTGTACATTACTCTCCATGACTTATTTATTTTATAACTGAAAGTTTGTACCTCTTGATCCCTTTTATTCATGTCCCCCAAACCCCTTCCCCTCTGGCAACCACCACGCTGTTCTCTGTATTCTACTTATAAGTGAAATCATGTGGTATTTGTCTTTGTCTGGCTATTTCACTTAGCATAATACCCTCTAGGTCCATCCATGTTGTTGCAAATAGCAAAAATCTTTCTTATGGCTGTGTAGTGTTACATTATATAGATACAGGTACAGATACAGATATCTCACATCTCCTTTATCCATTCATCTATGGATGGACTCCTAGGTTGTTTCAATATCTTGGCTGTTGTAAACAATGCTGCAGTGAACATAGTAGTACATATATGTTTTCAAATTAGAGTTTTAATTTTCTTTGGGTAAATATTCAGAAGTGGAATTGCTGGATTATATATGGTTTTTGAGGAACCTCCATACTGTTTTCCGTTGGCTGTACCAATATATAGTGCATAGGGGCTCCCTTTTGTTTACATCTTCTCCAACACTTGGTATTTCTTGTCTTTCTGATAATAGCCATTCTGACCCATATGAGGTGGTATGTGGTCTTGATTTGCATTTTCCTAATGATTGTTGATTTTTTAAAAAGATTTTATTTATTTATTTGACACACACAGAGAGAGACAGCCAGCGAGAGAGGAAACACAAGCAGGGGGAGTGGGAGAGGAAGAAGCAGGCTTCCCAGCAGAGCAGGGAGCCCGATGTGGGGCTCAATCCCAGGACCCTGGGATGAGGCCCTGAGCCGAAGGCAGATGCTTAATGACTGAGCCACCCAGGCACCCCTGATAATTGATGTTGAGCATATT
This sequence comes from Ursus maritimus, assembly GCF_017311325.1. Lineage (NCBI taxonomy): Eukaryota > Metazoa > Chordata > Mammalia > Carnivora > Ursidae > Ursus > Ursus maritimus. The sequence continues at coordinate 84,602,915 of NW_024425563.1, forward strand.
TTCATGTGTCTGTTTACCCGTCTGTATGTCTTCTCTGGAAAAATGTCTATTCAGGTCATCTGCCGATTTTATAATTGGATTGAGGTTTTTTGTTATTGAGTTGTATGAGTTCTCTATATATTTCGGATTAACTCCTATCAGATCTATGATTTGCAAGTATCTTTCCTATTAACTAGGTTGACTTTGATTTGTTGATGGTTTCCTTCACTGAGCAGAAGCTTTTTAGTTTGATTTAGTCCCATTTGTTTATTTTGGCTTTTGTTGCTCTTGCCTTTGCAGTCAGATTCAGAAAAGGATTGCTAAGACCTATGTCCAGCCCGTTTTCTTGGAGTTTCATGGTTTCAGGTCTTACATTCAAGTCTGTAAACCATTTTGAGTTAATTTTCGTATATGGTATGAGAGAGTGGTCCAGTTTCATTCTTTTGCATGTAGCTATCCAGTTTTCTCAATATCATTTACTGGAGACCGTCCTTTTCCCATTGTATATTCTTGCCTCCTTTGTCATAAATTAATTGACCATATATATGTGGGTTTATTTCTGGGGTCTATTCTATTCCATTGATTTATAGGTTTGTTTTTATTCCAATACCATACTGTTTTGATTACTAGAGCTTTGTAATGTAGTTTGAAATCAGGGAATGTGATACCTCTGGCTTTGTTCTTCCTTCTCAAGATTTCTTTGGCTCTTTGGAGTCTTTTGTGGTTACAAATACATTTTATGATTATTTGTTCTAGATCTGTGAAAAAATGCCATTAGAATTTTGATAGAGATTACATTGAATGTGTAGATTTTTTTGGATCCTATGGAGATTTTAGCAATAATCATCCTTCCAATCCATGAACATGGAATATCTTTCCATTTATTTGTGCCATCTTCAATTTCTTTCATCAGTATCAAATACTTTTCAGTGTATAGGTCTCTCACCTTCTTGGTTAAATTTATTCCTAGATATTTTATTCTTTATGATGCAGTTGTAAATGAGATTGTTTTCTTGGTTTCTTTTTCTGATAGCTTTTTATTACTGTATAGAAATGCAGTGGATTTTTGCATATTAATTTTGTGTCCTACTTTACTGAATTCATTATTAGATTTAATGTTTTTTTCATGGAGTTTTTAGAATTCTCTATATAAAGGATCATGTCATCTGCAAACAGTGACAGTTTCACCTCTTCCTTTTCAATTTGTATGTCTTCTGGTTTTTTTTCTCTTGTCTAATTTCTCTGGAGAGGATTTTCAATACTGTGCTGAATAAAAGTGGTAAGACTGGGCATCCTCGTCTTGTTCCTGTTCCTGTTCCTAGAGGAAAAGCTGTCAGCTTTTTACCATTGACTATGATATTAGCTGTGAATTTGTCATGTATCACCTTATCATTTTGAGATGGGTCCTTCTGTACCCACTTGTTGAGAGTTTTTAATCATAAACAAATGTGGAATTTTATTATATGCATTTTCTTCATCTATTGAGATGATCATATGATTTTTATCCATCATTTTGTTGATGTGGTGTATCATATCACCATCCTTGCATTCCTGGAATAAATCGTACTTGATCATGGTATATGGGTGTTTTAATGTATTATTAAATTTGATTTGCTAATATTTTGTTGAAGATTTTTGCATCTATATTCATCATAGATATTGGCCTGTAATTTTCTTTTTTTGTGGTGTCCTTGTCTGGCATTGGTATAAGGGTAATGCTAGTCTCATAAAATGAGTTTGGAAGTGTACCTCTTTTTTCCGTTTTTAGGAAGATTTTGAGAAGGTTGGGTATTAAATCTTAGAATGTTTAGAATTCACCAGTAAAGCCATCTGGTTCTGGACTTTTGTTTTTTGGGATGTTTTTAATTACTGATTCAATCTTCTTACTAGTATTGATCTATTCAGATTTTATATTTCTTCATGAATAATCTTGGAAGATTGTATGTTTCTAGGAATTTATTTCTAGGTTGCCTAATTTGTTGGTCTATAATTGTTCATCATTGTCTTTTATGTTCTTTTGTATTTCTGTGTTATCAGTTGTAACTTCTCTTTCATTTCTCATTTTATTGATTTGGGCCCTCTCCCTTTCTTCTTTTTTCTTTGGCTTTCTAGCTAAAGTTTTGTCAATTTTGTTTATCTTTTCAAAGAACCAGCTCTTAATTTCATTGGTACTTTCTGTTGTCTTTTTAGTCTTTAGTTTATTTATTTATATTCTGCTCTTTATTATTTCCTTCCTTCTACTAACTTTGCATTTCATTTGTTCTTCTTTTTTTTAGTTCCTTTTGGAGTAGAGTTAGATTGTTTAGTTAATATTTTTCTTGTTGATTGAGGCAAGCCTATTTTGCTATGAACTTCCCTCTTATAATTGCTTTTGCTATATCCCATAGATTTTGGCATTTCATATTTATGTTTTCATTTATCTCTAGGTATTTTTTTATTTCTCCTTGATTCCTTTGAGGATTCATTTGTTGTTTAGTAGCATGTGTTTAATCTCCACATTAAAAACATATTTTTAAGTTATCTTCTTGTAATTGATTTCTAGTTTGATACCCTTGTGGGCAGAAAAGATCTTTGATGTGATTTCAGCCTTTTTGATTTTATTCAGACTGGTTTTGTGTTCTAACATATGATCTGTCCTGGAGAATGTTCCATATGTACTTGAGAAGAATGTGTATTCTACAGCTTTTGGGTGAATTGTTCTGTTAGGTATCTATTAAGTCCATCTGATCTAATGTGTTGCTTAAGGGTGATCTTTATTGGTTTTCTGTCTGGATGATCTATCCATTGATGTAAGTGGGATGTTAAAGTCCCCTACTTATTAGGGTGTTGTTGTCAATTTCTCCCTTTAGGACTGTTAGTATTCATTTTATATATTTTGGTACTCCTAAGTCGGGTACATATATATTTATAATGATATATTAGCTTTCTGGATTGACTCCATTATCATTAAGAAATGTCCTTCTTTGTCTTTTAGTGGTCTTTGTTTTACAGGGTTGTTTTTTTTTCCCTTGTCTAATATGAGTATAACACGAGCTTTCTTTTCGTATCCATTTGCACAGAATATTTTTTTCCATCCTTTCACCTTCAGTCTGTCTATATCCATACTGCTGAAATGAGTCTCTTGTAGGCAGCATAAAGATAAGTCTTTTTTTTTTTTCCCATTCAGCCATTCTCTGTGTTTTGATTGGAGAATTTAGTACATGTACACTTAAAGTAATTATTGATAGGTGTGTGGTTATTGCCATTTTGTTAATTGTTTTCTGGCTGTTTTCAAGTTCTCTGATCCTTTTGTCTTCTGTTTCTCTCTTTCCTTCTGGTTTGGTGACTTTCTTTACTGCTACATTTAGATTCCTTTCTCATTTTCTTTGGTGTATTCCTATAACTTCTTGCTTGTCATTACTGTGAGATTCACCTGTATTGTCCTATGTATGTAACAGTCTATTTTAAGTTGATAGCAACTTATATTTGAACATATTCCAAATATTTTCATTTTTAACCAACCCCCAGCACATTTTGTTTTTACATCTTCTTATGTTATATATACATTTGTTAACTGTAATTTTTGTTAATTTTACTACTTTTGTATTTTTGACCTTTGTACTAGCTTTATAAGTGATTAATCTACTACCTTTACTATATATTTACTTTTTCCAGTGAGATTTTTATCTTCATATGTTCCCTGGTTATTAATGAGTGCCATTTCTTTTCAGTTTAATAAAGTCCCTTTAAGATTTCTTGTAAGGCCACTTTAGTGATGATTAACTCCTTTAGCTTTTGCTTATCTTGAAAACTTTTTATTTCTCCTTTAATCTAAGTGATAACCTTGCTGGGTGGAGTATTCTTGGTTGGAAGCTTTTCTTTTCAGCAGTTTGAATATTTCCTACACTTCTTTTCTTGCCTGCAAAGTTTCTACTGAAAAATTTGCTGATAGCCTTATGGGGTCTCTCTTACACATAGCAAGTTGTTTTTCTCTTGCTGCTCTTAAGATTCTCTCTTTAACTTTTGACACTTTAATTATGTGTCTTGATATGCATCTCCTTGAGTTCATTTTATTTGGAACTCTCTGGGCTTCCGGAACCTGGAAGTCTGTTACTTTGCCCAGCTTAGGGAAGTTTTCAGCCATTATTTCTTCAAAAACTTTTCTGCCTCTTTCTCTCTCACTCTTCTTCTTCTGGGACCCCTATAATACAGATATTATTTCACTTCATGTCCCATAGACCTCTTAAGGTATCTTCACTTTCTAACATATTTTTTCTTGTTGAGGCTTTATCTTTCTGAGTTCCATTGCTTTGTCTTCCAGCTCTCTGATCCATTATTTTACTTTATTCAGTCTGCTGTTAAAACCTTCCAGTTTATTTTTTCCAGTTCAGATACTGTATTTTTTCAGTTCTGTGACTTCTGTTTGGTACTTTCTTATATTTTCTATCTCTTTGTTGAAGCTCTCACTAAATTCCATTCTTCTCCTGAATTTGTGACTGCTACTTTGAATTCTTATCAGGTAGATTACTTATCTCCACTTCATTAATGTCTTTTTGGAAGTTTGGCCTTGTTCTTTTGTTTGGAACATATTTCTCTGTCTCCTCATTTTGCCTGATTCTCTGTGTTTGATTTTATATATTAGGTGAAGCATAAATTTGATTTTATGTATTAGGTAAGACGTTTCCCAGTCTTAAAGGAGTGGCCTTGTATAGGAGATGATTCATGAGGCCCAGAAGTACAACACCTCTAGCCACCAGAGCCAGGTGCTCAGGGGGTCATCCCCTCTGTGGGCTGCACTTGCTTACCTGTCCGTTGTGCCTCAGGGAGGCTATGGAGCACTCATCCAGCTGGCTATGGTGCAGCTACAGTATGGGGTGGGGGATGGGAGGGGTGTGGCTAGGTGCCAACCCTATTTTCTCTGGCACAGCTCTGGCATGGGGGTGGAGGTGCTTGCTTATCTGGCTGTGGTGTGGCTGCAGTGTGGGTGTAGGGCATGGAGGTTAGAAGGAGATTGTCAAAATGGTGCCCAATCCTGCTAGGATTAGCAGGGTAGAATGAGATCACTGAAATGGTGTCTGTCAGTGCTCCTGTCCTGGAGATCATCCCATCTAGTTCCTGTCTCTCCCGAAGTCACTTGGAGATTAATAAGTGTGTCTCATTCTTTTATGGCGTAGGCACTTTTCAAACTGCTGCTTTTGCATTGGGCCCCAGGATGGCTGCATGAGTCTGCACACAAGGCCTTTAAAAGTAGGTTCTTTATTCCCTGTAGTTGTGCTGTTCTCCTGAATGTACTCCCTATTCATTTCAAAACCAAACATTTTGGGGGCTTGTCTCTCCAGTGCAAGACCCATGCACTGGGGTGCATGATATGGGGGCCAAACCCCTCACTCCTCAGGGAAAAGTTCTGTACTTTTGAGATCCCTACAGCTGTGGGTTGTCATGCCTGTGAGGTTTTCAGCAAGAGCATTTCTCTGCCTCTGCCCTTTTATCCTTTGTCGTGGAGGCACTATACGTTTAGTTTTCAGGACATTTTCAGAGGATATTATTCCATATGTATCTGTGGATTTGTTTTGTCTGTGGGAGGGTGCAAGTTCAGGATTTCCATCTTGAATCGGTTCCTATATAAGTTCTAAATATAGTGCTGTGCAGTACATATCGGCTGCAGAATAAATGTTGTCACTACTATGATGATGGTTAGAAAGAAGACAGCTGTGGTTATTTGCTATATTGTCACCTCAGGGGAAAAGAAAGGACAAGAAATGAAAGAAAAAGGAAAAGAGTTTAGCTGAAATGCTTTTCTTGAAGCCTTGGCTTCCCTCTTAGCTCTAATATTACATCTGTAGGTAATTAATTATATTACTAATTTATTTTTTGTGTGATGAAATTGTATTTATATTTTCACAGTTGGAAATGCCTGAGGGATTGTCTTAACTCTGGGAAGAGATGATTTGGCGAAATTATTTTCTACAAGGTTTTTTGGAAGTTTTTTTATGTAGAAGACCAAATTAAGTATTTCTTTCATCTTCTCATTTTTAACCTTTTACTTACAAAATAGGTAGGCTCTTATCTTTTTCAAGCTCTCCCTTATATTGGACTAAATGCTCTGAAAGTATTATACATAGAAGGTAAATTTCAGGGAACCTTCTACATCATTTGAATGTTGTTCCATCAACACTACCTATTACTTCTGTTCACAATAGCAAAATTGCAGCTGACTACCCATATTGTAGTGTAAAATGTTATTATTCCTCAGGTGATGCAGGTGGCATTAGGTTAGCTTCTAGTTTATTGGCAAGGCCTTTTCTACACCGTCCACTTAGGCAATTTATTCTAGTGTATGGTGGTATTTAAATTTTATTTTAATTTTTGCTGATTGAGGATTGGAATTTTTTAGATTGACTTATGTGTGATATTTTTATTCCTGTGTTCTATACTGTGTTTCAAAACATAATGAAGGTCTTAAAAAAAAAATAAAGGCAGATTTATAAAATGAACCAAATTAAGAGCAGATCAAAGAATTTAAAAATAGGTGTACCAGGGGTAACTTTATACTGATAGTTTTCCACCTTGTATATATATTTTGTGAATAATTTTCTTTCCCTAAGACATCCTTTATTCTTTGTACCAACTCATGCTTTCATTTACATCAGTGGGTTAAAAGAAACTTTTTGATGAAGGTCTTAGCACTGAACCTCTACACTGCTTTATAATTATCTGCTATGTTCTTTTTTCTTTACTAGTTGTGGTTCCTTGAGGGAGGGAAATTGTGTATTATTCATTACTCTCATTGTTGTCCCAGCCACCCCTATCCCAATTCATGACATGCAATAAGCATTCAAATAATGTTTATTGAATAGAAATTGAATTAATGAATAATTAATAAACATTTATAGAGTAACTGTTGTGTTCTAGGTACTTTGCTAAATTCTAGGGATTCAAAGATATTATATCTTAAGCAGTTCAGAGTCTCTCTAGTGAAATCCAGATGATTGTTCGTTGTCAACAGTCAGCAATGTTTATGGAGGGATGGAAGGCAAGGTGGAAGAAGAGAGGATGAGGGGGAAACAATATACAGTGTCCTCAAATCTCTTCAAGGAGACCAGTCTAGTTCTCATTTGAAACCTTTGGGAACTTGAAAAGCTGGCTTTGTGGATGAGTGAAGTATTATTCTAAATCTATTCTAGCCTACACTAAACTAGCCAAGTAGGGGTCTGCTAAGAAATTAACAGGTGAGGGGCACCTGGGTGGCGCAGTTGTTAAGCGTCTGCCTTCGGCTCAGGGCGTGATCCCGGTGTTATGGGATCGAGCCCCACATCAGGCTCCTCCGCTATGAGCCTGCTTCTTCCTCTCCCACTCCCCCTGCTTGTGTTCCCTTTCTCGCTGGCTGTCTCTATCTCTGTCAAATAAATAAATAAAATCTTTGAAAAAAAAAGAGAAATTAACGGGTGAATCAACGTAGAGCTTCTCTTCTACTTCCTAAAGGAAGCTAATTATTCTTTTTAATCTGTAAAATTGCTTGTATAAAAACGGATGGTGCTGGTGTCAGATCATTGTTTAAAGCAGGCCTGGCAGGGTCTTCACCTGGAAATATTTTGTCAATATGTAGTTTGAATTACTGTGTAAATTTCAAAGGAGTAAGCCACATATCTGAAAAAAACATTCTGCCTTCATGCTTTGTACTGATGCAGCCTGGCTTATTCCCTGGCTGATTCCATCCACATTAGGGCTTTTCTTCGCTGTAAGTTGAAATCATTTGTGCTCTCCTCATCTGAAGTTATAAGCAGACCCATGGTTTATGTGGAATCAGAAGTTCTGAACCCTATTTTAAATTCAAACCATCCAGTTCTTCAAGTACTTGACATTTTTATACGCAGGGTCATGGACAAAGTAGCTTGGATTGTTCAGTTCAAGCAATCACAACTCGAAACACCTCATGCATCAGTTTTTGCTGTGATGAGCATCATGAATGAGAGCTGTCTCCAGCAGTCTCAACTGCTTCTTCAAAATATGAAAGGATAGAACTTGTCTAATTACAATAGATTGAAAGTGCTATACCAACAAAGCAGATAATATCTCAGTGTCACAATGCATCAGGTTGGTAATGGTAACATTCCACCTTGCTCATGTAGTTTTTAAATGGTCATTTAATGAACAGACATTTCTCCAAAGAAGACACCCGGATGGCCAACAGATGCATCTCATCATCACATACCATCAAGGAAATGCAAATCAAAACTACAGTGAGATATCACCTTATACCTCTCAGAATGGCTGAAATCAACAACATAAGAAAGAAGAAGTGTAGATGAGAAGGTAGGGAAAAGGAAAACTCATACACTGTTAGTGGGGAAGCAAACTGGTGCAGCCCCTGTGGGAAAGAGTATGGAGGTTCCTCAAGAAGTTAAAAACAGAACTGCCTTATGATCTAGCAATTGCCCTACTGGGTATTTACCCAAAGAATATGAGAACACTAATTCAAAAGGTTATACACACCCCTATGTTTACAGCAGCATTATGTACAGTAGCCAAGTTATGGAAGCAACCCAAGTGTCCATCAATTTGACTGGTGAATGAATAAAGAAGATGGGAGATAAATATATAGAGATAGATAGATAGATAGAGATATAGATATATATAGTGTATACACACACAATGGAATATTATTCAGCCATAAAAGAATGAAATCTTGCCATTTGCAATGACATGGATGGAGCTAGAGAGTATAATGCTAAGTGAAAAAAGTCAGAGAAAGACAAATACTATATGATTTCAGTCATATGTGGATTTTAAGAAGCAAAACAAGCAAAGGGAAAAAAATAAGAGAGAGAGAGAGAGACTGGCAAAACTTATAGGAAGACTCTTATAAAGTTTGTTCTTCTAAAGAACACACTGATGGTTACCAGAGGAGAGGTGGTTGGGGGATGAGTGAAATAGGTGATAGAATTAAGGCTTGCACTTATTGTGATGAACACAGGGTGATGTATGGAATTGTTGAATCTCTATATTGTACACCTGAAACTAGTATAACAGTGTATGCTAACTCACTGGAATTAAAATTAAAAAATAAAATGAGTGGTCATTTAGCCACTTAGACACTACAGTAATATTATGCTGTCTTTCCCTAATAGCATCTTAAATGATAGCCATTTAATAGGTGTCTGTCTACAATTAGTTAAAATCTACATATATAATGTGGCAGTGTGGTCCCATAATGCCAAGTTTTCCCCACTGAGGAAGAAACAATTCATGTATGAAGACAGGATCTTATGATAATCATTACTTAAATTGTTTCACCACATCCAAGCATGCATACCCTTGTCTAACTAACTTCTCTTGCAGTTAATATCTTTTTTTTTCTTTTCTTTTTTTTTTTTTTTT
>NW_024425563.1:84612260-84666123 GCF_017311325.1 Ursus maritimus
TTTTTTTTTTTTTTTTACAAGATGAGAACAGTTGAATCTTCCTGATGAGTTAGGAGGTAATAAAAGTAGGCATTTTCTTTTCAGGTTGGACAATTTAGTACATTTTCTCTCCAATATCTACCTCTGTGTAGTTGACATAATAGCAATTGCTATCGGATGATATTGTCTGATTAATGTTGAATCTAGAATTTTTACTTAATCCAGTCTTCACAGAGCTTCATATAGTACTAAAATGTCTACATCAAGCCCAAGTCATGGCTTTTTTTTTTTTTTAAAGATTTTATTTATTTATTTGGGAGATAGAGAGAGAGCATGAGTGGAGAGAGGGAGAAGCAGACTTCCAGCTGAGCAGGGAGCCTGACACGGGGCTCCATACCAGGACCCTGAGATCATGACCCAACCCAAAGGCAGACAGATGGTTAACCAACTGAGCAACCCAGATGCCCCACAAGTCATGGCTTTTGGTTTGTCACTTATGACCTGTCTTTGTGAAACAATTAGAACCAACCACTTGGGATTTAAAAAATAACTTTGCAGCTCTAGAAACTTTTATTTCGTAATTATTTTCATACTTCTATTTTTTTCATTTTGTAGAAATGAATGCCAAAATATGTTTCCCCATCCAAAAGACTAGCTTTAATATGATATCAATATGGTTTTCTCAGGCAGACTAATGGATTATTATTTTAAACAACTCAATTGATAAGAAGTTATCTCTGGAAGCTTTCCTTGTGTATACATACTGATGTCTCAGAATTAAATAATAATGTCAGGGCTAGGTTCAGAATTTGATCAAAAATAAGCAAAACCACCCTGACTTCCAAATGCTTTCATAAAAAGAAAAATACCTCTGAGAAACTAAAAGAAAAGCAAAAAACCAAAACACCACCACCACCACCACCAAAAAATCTGTAATAAAATCACCACTGGTGACATTTTCTGTTGTTTTTCTTGGTCATAAATATTTCTCATTTTATTCAGAGATATATGTTTTTGATGAGGAAATTGCTGATGTATAAGACATTTAAAAATTAACCCCCCAAAGATAACTGGGGTCATATCTGCTCCATGTAAAAACAGCAGCCTAGATTTTATTTTGTACAGGACCATGTATGAAAATGCTTCATGTTCTATCTTCCCCATGAGTGGGACAAGGTTTCACTTTTTCCTATAGAAATAGTTGTCCACACCTATTCATGTGCTCCGAGAATCTTTGCTCAACTTTCGAGAAGCAAACAAGTCCCCTCTGAAACAGTCAAGGGATGGAAATTTTCCCTGCAGCTCCTTGCTAGGCACTGGGAAGCAGATTTGTCCTCTTAGCCAGAAGTTTGTCTGTTAATCATCTCTGATGTTACTTAAACCAAAAAAAAAAAACAAAAAAAACCCCAAAACAGACTAACAAAATAACATGGAAAATACCAGAACAGAGCAAGAGCCATTTGAAGATTCAGGGAGGGATCAAGAACACACACTTACGGGTCTATCTGTGACATTTTAAAATTATTTCTTATGACAAGGTTGGGATGTTCGCAGCGCCACTTGGGCTGCAAGCAGTGCAAGTCGGGCAGGTCCTTTGACCTGATTTTTCCTTATCTATCGTGGTAGGGTAATCATACTGACAAGGTTGTTTTGAAGCTTACATGAAATTAAGTATGTAGATGAATTTGAAACATGACTGAGGCAAATCAACAAAGAGGTGAGGTGCAGGTGGACTTTGAAGTCTGCTGATCCAGGAGAGAAGAGTGACTGATGGACCTGTGGTTTATGAAAAGTGACACGTCTGTTGATGTTTGAACAGTTCTTTACGGGCAAGGTTCTTACTTTCCCTGAGATACAGAGGACGAAATCAAGGAGACATGGCTCACTGGCTCCCCAGGCTGCCCTGGCCGTGACTCCTGGAAGGGCTTCAATTTCAACTGAATGTGACAGTGATAGTCATTTAGAAAACATGAAGGAATAAATGAGACAGTGGAAAGATGAGGGGAAAAAAACAACAACCCTAAATCCAAGACATTCTTTTAAAAAATCTGGTTTGCAGGAAACATCCTTTCAATCTTTGTCCTGTCTGCTTTCAAGTTGGAGTCATTGATCCTTTATCCAGGAGACATCTGTTCTCTGTGGAAGATAATGAGGACATTAGAGTAGAAAAATGATGGACCAAGGCAAGAGTTGAGCCAGCTCTCTAGAGCCTGTGGCAGCATCCTGTGTGCAGCCAGATCAGTGTTCTAGTTAACGTTTGTGTTTATGCAGGCTGATTTTTAAACCGAGGGTTCTCTGGCTTTGAGTTGGCCGCTAGGAAGCCCGGCACCTGCCTCTGCCCCATCTTTGCAAGTGTATCAGGTATGCATTTTGTATATCTGGTGGCTTGATTTTTTTTTTCCATGTTCATTTCCCCTTTATCCCAACTTGCTCCTCTGGTTTGTATGTATTTCAAAACCACCTCCAATTTATTTTATGATAATAAATAAAATGAATTAAAAAAACGCTCAGTTCCTCCTTATCTGAGGAGCCCTCCGACAAGCTGTTATTTCATCTGTCTGTGGTTTCCTCTTGTTTCCTTCAGAGACAATTTTAAACGATTTTTCTATAGCTGCTGTTTGTGTTTCTTTATCTCTCACTCCTAAATCCACAGCTGTCTGGCTTCAGTCCCCACTGCCTTTTTAAAATTGATTATCCTGATAGTCAAGAACGACCTCCTTCAGTAGACTCTTCTTACAGTTTCTCTTGGCTTCTCTGTCATAATTGTGTCATCATTATTTTCTTCATTGTTATCAGATTCTTTTTTTTTTTTTTTTAAGTAAGCTCCACACCGAGTGTGAAGCCCAGCCGTGGGCCTCGATCTCACCACCCTGAGATCAAGACCTGAGCTGGATCAAAGGGTCAGACTAACCTTGAACCCCGGTGCCCCTCATTGTTATCAGATTCTTAATTTAGCATCTTCTCTATGTTTCCCCAGTGATATTCCCTTATCCTTTTAGCCCCACATCAGCTAGCTAATTCCGGTTTATTTAATAGAACTGATTATTTTAGGCCATATTTTTTCTGTTTCTTCAGTCCTTACGTTTTTAGAGGATAGTACATTTTTTTTCTTTTTTTCTTTTCTAAAGATTTTATTTTTTTGAGAGAGAGAAAGAGAGAGAGACAGAGCACGAGCAGGGGGAGGGGCAAAGGGAGAAGCAGGCTCCCCACTGAGCAGGGAGTCCGATGGCGGGACTCGATTCCAGGACTCTGGCATCTTGACCTGAATTGAAGGCAGACATTTAAATGACTGAGCCACCCAGGTGCCTGGAGGATAGTTCATTTTTCTAATTTATTTGATTATTCTTGTTTCCTGTATCTCTTAACTTATTCTCCTGAATTTATTTCTTGTCTTTTTTAGCACTTCTTTTTTTTTTTTTTAAAGATTTTTTATTTATTCATTCAACAGAGAGAGAGACAGCCAGCGAGAGAGGGAACACAAGCAGGGGGAGTGGGAGAGGAAGAAGCAGACTCATAGCGGAGGAGCCTGACGTGGGGCTCGATCCCAGAACGCCAGGATCACACTTTGAGCTGAAGGCAGATGATTAACAACTAAGCCACCCAGGCGCCCCTCTTTTTTTTTTTTTAATAAAAGATTTTATTTATTTATTTATTTATTTATTTATTTATTTGAAAGAGAGAGTGTGAGCACAGGAAGGGGATGGCAGAGGGAGAGAATCTCAAGCAGACTCCCTGCTGAGTGCAGAGCCTGACTCAGGGGCCCAATCTCACCACCCAGAGATCATGACCTGAGCAAAATTCAAGGACTGACGCTTAACCGACTGAGCCACTCAAGTGCCCCTTAAGCACTTCTAACAATGTTTCCAAAGTAGGCGTTTGTGTGGCACATTTTCTGAGACCTTATAAGCCCAAGAGTATATTTATTTCACCAACACGTGTATATCATAATTTGGTGGACATAAAATTGTAGGTTCAAGGATTTTTTTCTTCAGAATTTTAAAATATTACTTTATTATATTTTGGCATCCAATTTTTCTATTGAGAGACATGTTTTTCTTCAAATCTTTATCCCTTTGATGACAATAAGCTCTTTCTGCAAGGCTTTAGGGCTTTCTCTTGTCTTACATTTTCCTCTCCTGCCAGTCTCCTTGGTTTGGAGTCTTCTAGTCCGAAGTTTGAAGGGGAGAGAAGGGGGAGAATAAATGTCCCAGGGGTCAAACAGCCTCGTTGGTATACTCCAGCCCCTGACCCACTGGGCTTGGGCTGCGTGATATTGGACCACAGGAACAGGCCACTGCTGCTGGTTTCTGTCATCTTTCATGGCAGCACAGGGTGAAGACGAGAGCAGAATTTAAAAGCTCCCCCTCAGCCTGTTCTCCCATTGCATCAGGCTGTACCTGACCTTGCCGATTCATGGCAGCTTTTGGCTTACCCAGGATTTTCTCAGTTTTTATGTTGCTGGTACTTTCTGTCTGTGCATCCTCTTGCTTCTGTAATTTCTCCAGTATTGATTCTGGGGAAGGAAGTCAGCAATCAGGTTTAGTTCGCCACCTTGTCAGGACCTGGAAGACCCCCTCTCAGCAATGTTTTACACAGTTGACTCATGCGTTTTTCCTAAAACATGATTGCCTTACTTTCCTGAGAGTGCACTTATGGGCTACTATTTTCTCCTAAGAGTCCTTCTCTTCTGCCCACGCCTGTTCTCTTCCAAATCCTGCTCTCCTGTCACACTCTACATTCTCCAGAGATGATCTCATTTCCTTCAAAAACCTCAATTGCCACCTGCATTTGGAAGGTACCTGTCTTCTTCCAGCCTGAGACTCCGCCATACTCTAGACTCATCTAGCCAACTCACCGTTCGACTTGACCGAATAGAGGGAGCACATCCACAGCTAAACTCATTCCGTTCCTCACACCTCCTCCTGGTTTCCCTCTGTCTTTGAGGCCTCCACTTAACTTTCACAGCTAGAATCTGAGTGTCCTTCTTGACCTCTCCATTATACCCCACATCTAAAAAATGACCAAATTCTGTTGATTCTACTTTTCAACATATCTTAGACTCATTGCTTTTTCTCTACTTCTACATTAATCTTTAATCCAGGCCACCATCATCATTCACCTGGAAAGGAAATGACACTCTTAACTTCCAGCTTTGCCCTCTCTCCCCCTCTGTGTCCATTCAGTACCTTAGAAATGAAACCTTTATTTTTTAAAGTTTTATTTATTTATTTTTTAAAGTAGGCTTCACACCCAGTGTGGGGCTTGAACTCAGGGCCCTGAGATCAAGGGTCGGATGATCCACCAACTGAGCCAGCCAGGCGCCACTGAAGCAAAACTTTTAATTCAGTGGTTCTGAAACTTTTTGCTCTCAGGCAACCTTTGCATTCTTAAAATTTGTTGAGGGCGCCAAAGAGCTTCGTGTATGTGGTATACATAGATATACAGGCGTAGACATAGATGTAGCTATGGACCTAGACATTATAGATGGATATAGACACTTACTTCATTAGAAATTAAGACAGAAAAATTTAAAACACAAGAATAACACCAGCATTTATTCTGAAAGCCATCAGACCAGTGTTGTCATCACTCATTATGGAACCTTGGGAAAACTCCACTGCACACTCTTCAGAGAATGAGAGTGAAGAAGGTAAACGATATCCTACTATTATTATGAAAATGTTTTTGACTTCACGGACCTCTTAAAGATCTTGAGAGCCCCCCAGAGCATTGTGGACCACACTTTGGGAACCATTGCTTAATTTTTCCATCTTAACCCTTTGCTTCCCAGTTTAAATCACTCTAATGCCTTGCCATGGTCTCTCAGGGTGGAGTCCCAAACTCCAGCAAGGCATGCAAGACCCTTCATGTTCCAGTCTCTGCCCATCTCCCCAGATACCCCTCCTGTGATATCCCCATCTGAACATGCTTCATCCATGCTGAGAGGTTCGCGGGCCTCAAGCACTTGTCTTTTTGTCTCTCTTCTCCCAGCTGTTGCTCCTGCTTTTCTCCTGGCCTGGAATGCCTGTACCCTACTCATTCTTCTGCACTTGGCTTTCTCTTCAACTATGCCTCTAAGCCTCTCTGAAAACCAGTCCCTGCCTCTGCTTTCCTTGAACTTAGCCCCACTTTAGCATTTATCCTCTCCTTTTGTAACTGTTGTTTACTTGTGTCTTTCTCTCTGGACTATAAGATCCTTGGGTCTTCCTCAGGAGTTTCTCGCATGGTGCCAGGCACATAGTAGATGTTTTCCTAGCATTATTGAAGCAGTGGCTAAAAAGTATATGTTTAGTAATATAAGGCATTTATAACTGACTTACATATTTTTCCTTTAGTTGCATAGTAAGTTGGGGTTATGGTTTTCTAGAACATATGTATCAATTCACCCCTTTTGTTAAAAAAATCCAATTTAAAACCACTAGTGAGATATTAGTTGTGGATGCTAGTGGATATATGCTATGGACCAACTTATTTGCTGGTGACGGGAGCTAACTGCCCCTGCATGGGTCCACCTTCACTCTAGCCACCAGGAGATCAGTGTGGTGGGACTAGGACATCAACACAGGAAGTGGTTCCAATTATGTGTGACTACTTTCTTGGCCACTAGACCTTTGGACTATTTGCCTGTGGGCTATCTTTCTGTGCCAGTGATAGATTAGTCTTGGGGCAGAGGACCAGAGGACACACTATGGAAATTGCACGGGAAGACTTTTGAATATGTGAACTTTTGTGGGAAGGGGATACATGGCTTTTACCTTTGAAAGGGTTCAAGATTCAGAGAAGTGTAAGAACCACTTCACGATTAATTAATTGTTTTCAGTCTGTAATGGGCCATTTTATTTTCTATGAAAAAGAGTGAACTTAGGTGCAAGATCAATCAGGGTCCCAGGTCCATTTTACAGTGACGTATCGGTACTTCCTATGACTGTGAGATTTTTTTTGTTGACTGTGTAGAATTCTATACTGTATGTAATATGAAGTGAGGATGTGAATCTTTCTAAATCAGACAGCTTGTGTGCAAATAAACTGTGCACAGCTACTCTGCAAATGGAAAGTGATTAGGGGTAAATTCAGACCTACATTTTCAGGTCAGTGTTAATAAATCACATTCAAGATAGACTTATGCTCAAAAGGCTTATTTTGTAAGATCAAATTTCAGTTGCTGATCAATTCAGCAGACAAATAATTTTAAAAGTTATCAATATTTTTCATATAGATACTCATTAACAATATGATTCGTTTTATCAGGCGTTTACTTGACTATTATGTTTATTGTTTAATAAATGTTTCATTTGCATCTGGGATACATCTTTTTTGTTAAAGATGTGACTCCCTTATTTAATACTAATACTAAACTTAACATTAACTTAACATTAAAGGAAACACAAACATTTAAGAGTGAAAATGAATGGCAAAATGAGATTAAGTGCTTTCCACAATATTCTTTTTTTTTTTTTTTTTTTAAGATTTTATTTATTTATTTGACAGAGGGAGAGCACAAGCAGGGGGAGCGGCAGGCAGAGGGAGAAGCAGACGGCCTGCTGAGCAGGGAGTCCGATGCAGAACCCTATCCCAGGACGCTGGGATCGTGACCTGAGCCGAAGGCAGATACTTAAATGACTGAGCCACCCAGGCAGCCCCACAGTATTCTTTTAAATATTCTTTTATTAAAAGGTGTTAGGCTTTGATATTTTTCTTCCAGATTAGATTTCTTTTTAAATTTTTATCATCCTTCCCCACCTAAGCTATACACACTGGTACTCATTATTGTAGGACATACTGTGTATTTTTTTTTAAAGATTATCTTTTTAAGTAATCTTAAACCAAGCTTTGGGGCTTGAATTCATAACCCTGAGATCAAGAGTCGCACACTCCACCCACTAAGCCACTTAGGCGCCCCATATTCTGTATTTTTTAGAGCATAAACATGTCTTCAGTTAATGGCCCCTTGCTTGGCTTGTTGTATATCTTTTTTTCTTTTTCTCTATTTTGAAAGTTCACCTCAAAAAAGTGTGTTTCTTACTGAATTTTTGTTCAAAGGTACATTTCTTCCTGCATTCATTTTATGTTTTAGGTAATTATAAGATGACTGATTATTTATAGACCAGCCCCATTGTCTGTGATTTCATCTAATAAGGTCAAATGTGTTCCTTATGATTTTCAAGCAACAAAAATAAGGCCAGTTCCAAGATTCTAGAAGAGAAATGGCAAAAATAATATTATTATATTTGATCTAGGAATATGTTTTGGATTTGCATTTGAATGTGAAGATGACTGGTGTTTTGAGAAGTTTAGTAGTGGTAATAATAATAAAAATATTTCAAATAATAGTCATTATACATGTTTATTATATTCTTGACCTGCACTGGCCAATGTGGTAGCCCCTGGCCACATGTGGCTACTGATCACTTGAAATGTGACCAGTGCTGCATGTTGAAAGACAGTATTTTGGAGATAGAAGGTTAAATAAAGTTTATTATTAAAATTAGTTTCACCTGTTTCCTTTTGCTTTTTGAATGAAGTTCCTAGAATATTTAATGTTACATAAGTGGCTTGTATTATATTATTTATTATATAAAATTATATAATACTAATTGTTACAATAACTATTAATATAATACTATAATACAATATTATTGCACAATATTATTATATAAAGTTATGTCAGTGGCTAGCACGGTGTAGGTACTTTGTGCATTTTAATTTCATTTAGTCCTTGCAACAATCCTATGAGTCATGTATCGTTCATATTCTCATTTTTCATAGAAACTGATAATCAGAGAGATTAAATGGCTATCCCAAGGTAAATTCATGCCAAAGCCTGTACTCAAACCTGGTTTATGCTCTTAACCAGTAGTCTCTAGCCTTTCTGATAGCATACCTGTCAGTTCTTTTTTGTCACCAGTGACAGCGATGTGATTGAATATCCTTCTTTATTTTTTAAAATCGTGGTTTCTTACTTTGTGATAAAAGAATTTGAAGGTCTCATTCATTTTTAAATGCATGCGTTTAATGGATGTGATGGCTGAAATACATTCCCTACAGTGATCTGTGCATTCTAGAAGGAAAGGGATCATTGACTGCATGTATTGAATCATGATGCTCAGTCTTTTTATCCACTCATTAATTATTCAAAGGCTTTTATTGAAATCCAGCTAGTAGATTTCTATTTCGCCTCATGTCATTAAGTTGTTCTTGCAAACTAATTGCATGATGTTGCATTTTTATATTATCAAATGGCTCCTACTAAAAACTCTTTGAAAGATTTTAAGCAGGCTTAAAATGAAGTGAGACTTTTTAGAAGCAATTTTTTTTTGAAGTGGAAACATTTCCATATGTTTATCTTTAAAATTCCATATGTTTAAACATTTCCATATGTTTATGTTTTAAATCTTTCTGTTCTTGTTGCTAAAAGTGACACCTTTACTTTTAAGGGACAGATTAAGTATGATTACATTTTTTTCAAAGTATCTGTGATGTAGCATACTACCGTTAACCACTTGTCATCACAGAGAAGTTCAGAAAATTTGTAACACTTGTCCTTTCTCAAATAATGTGCATTGTCTTTAAGTTTGACAACTTTATATAGTTCTGTACTTTGTCACCAGATACCAGAGATAAAACAATTTTTATAATTAGCAACGATCTTATTTAAAAGTATTGTAAAGACTCTACAAGATTCTGCTTTTAAAAAAATGTTGGTACAGAATGAGCCAAATTGATGATACTCTGTCACACTGTGCACTTTTGTCTTCCTTTCCACTTGACTGCAGTGAATGAATTTCGCATGAGGTGCTTTCTCTGTAACCTTGGAAGTACTTTTCTAAAAAAATCCTCATTTAAAAAGTTACTCAGGGCACCTGGGTGGCTCAGTCAGTTAAGCGTCTGCCTTCAGCTCTCAGCTCAGGTCGTGATCCCAAGGTCTTGGGATGGAGCCCCGCATCCGGCTCCCTGCTCAGCAGGAGTTTGCTTCTCCCTCTCCCTCTTCCCCCAATCATGTTCGCTCTCAAATCAATAAATAAAATCTTAAAAAAAAAAAAGTTACTTTACCACTGGTTGTACTTTACAGGTTTTCCGTAAAACATTGTTCTCATCAAATAATTCATGTACTATGAGCATATAAATTGTCTTTAGAAGTTTATGAATATAATTCTTCATGATTTTGTTATTGAGGTGTAATTTGTGTATAGGAGGGATTAGAAAATATTTTAATTTATTATTTTTTTTAGAGAGAGCGAAAGCACAGAGCACACAAGCGGTGGGGGAGAAGCAGAGAGAGAGAGGGAGAGAGAGAATCCTAAGCAGTCTCCACGTTCAGTGCAGAGTCCTATGGTGGGGCTCAATCCCATGACCATGAGATCATAACCTGAGCAAAAATCAAGAGTCTGAGGCTTAACCAATTGAGCTACTCAGGCACCCCCAAAATATTTTGAACTGAATAATAACAGAATACAATGTATCAAAATTTGGGGGTATGATACCTAAGAGAAATTTGTAGCTTCA
The DNA here is from genome assembly GCF_017311325.1 of Ursus maritimus. Classification (NCBI taxonomy): domain Eukaryota; kingdom Metazoa; phylum Chordata; class Mammalia; order Carnivora; family Ursidae; genus Ursus; species Ursus maritimus. The sequence goes on from NW_024425563.1 coordinate 84,622,743, forward strand.
AATGCTTATGTTAAGGAGGAAATGCTTAAAAATCAGTGATTTAAGTTTCCTTGTTAAGAAGGTAGAAAAAGATGAACAAATTAATCCAAAAGTAAGTAGAAAAAAGGAAACAGTAAGTTAAGGGCAGAAATCAATGAAATGGGATGCAAACAACAGAGAAAATTAACATAGCTAAAAGTTGGCTTTTAAAAACATTAACAAATTATTAATCTCTACTAAGACTGTTCAAGAAAAAGAAGAGAAAATACAAATAATCAATATCAAGGAAAAAGTTTATCCCTAGAAATTCTACAAACTAAAAATAATAAGGAATAATATACACGCAAGTCTATGCCAATAAACTCAACAACTTCGGTAAGATGGACAATTTCTTGAAAAATACAATTTATCAAAATTGACATAAGATGAAGTCGAAAATATTTATAGTCTTATATCTGTAAACAATGTTAAATTTATTAACAGAAGTCCCTTTACAAAGCAAACTTCAGATCTAGGTAGTTTCACTGTTGAATTATGTCAAAGAATTAAGGAAGAAATAATACTCTTGTATGAATTCATTTAGAAAATAGAGGAAGAGGGGCACCTGGGTGGCGCAGTCGTTAAGTGTCTGCCTTTGGCTCAGGGCGTGATCCCGGCGTTCTGGGTTCGAGCCTCTCATCAGGCTCCTCGGCTGGTAGCCTGCTTCTTCCTCTCCCACTCCTCCTGCTTGTGTTCCCTCTCTTGCTGGCTGTCTCTCTCTCTGTCAAATAAATAAATAAAATCTTAAAAAAAAAAAAAATAGAGGAAGAAGAAATACTTTGTGACTAATTTTATGAGGCAGAATAACCCTGGATACTAAAGCCAGGTAAAGAGATTAGGGAAAAATACAGATGAATATCCCTCGTAAACATAGGCTTGAAATCCTTTTAAAATTAGCAAACCAAAGCCAGCAATACTTATAAAAGCATTATACATATGGTACATATTTTTAATAAATTCCAGATACATTTATCCCAAAAATAAAAAGTTGATTTAACATTCAATAATTACACAATATAACTTGCCATATTAACAGACTACAAATTAAATATTATATGATGATCTCAAATGATGCAGAAAGATCATTTGATAAAATTTGATGTTCATTCATGATTAAAAAAAAAACATCATTAAGTGAGTAATGAAAGTAAACTTCCACAATTTGGTAAAGGACATTTACAAAAAGCCTATAGCTAAAATAGTAATGGTGAAAGATTGGATGCTTTCCCCCTCAGACCAAGGACAAAGCAAGGATATCTATTGTCACCATTTTCATGCAACATAGTAGTAGAGATCCTAGCCAATGAATAAGGCAAGAAATAGAAGTAAAACAAAAATTGGTAAGAGAGTAAAACTGTCCCTATTTATAAACAACATAATCACACACGGGGCACCTGGGTGGCTCAGTTGGTTAAGCGTCTGCCTTCGGCTCAGGGTATGATCTCAGGGTCCAGGGATCAAGTCCCATGTAGCATCGGGCTCCCTGCTCAGCAGGGAGTCTGCTTCTCCTTCTCTCTCTGCCCCTCCCCCCAACTCATGCTCTCTCTGTCTCTCAAATAGATAAATAAAATCTTAAAAAATTAAACAGCATAATCGCATAGAAAATTCTAAAGAAGTAACCCCAACGTCAGCCACCACAACAAAACACACTAGAACTAAGGAGTTTCAGAATGCAAGGTCAGCTTACAACACAGTCATAAACTTGCCACCCATAAATTATGGTTTTAAATGAACCAAGGTTTGGTTTGGCCATATGAAATATTGACCTACTTGAAAATACAGTTACCTGGAATGGCCTAATAATACAGGAAAGGAAAATTTGGGTAATTTAAGTTCCTATATAGCTAATATATACATATGTGCATAAATACTTACAGACATATGCAAATGATGGTCAACCTACAGTTTATACATTCTGTCTTTGGACACTCATCATTGAAAGAGACCACTTCATTGCCTTGTTTTCTTTTTCTTCAGTTTGTCACAGTAGCACTAATTAGCACAGAATTGGAGAAGGAGAGAAGGAAAGGAAAAAGGAAGAGAAGATAAGCCTTTTTAGTGGCATGAACTGCGATCGCATGTTGACTGAATTAGAATCCTGGGTGCAGAGGTAAAAAGAGATCATCACCCCAGACACCTTCTGTTTGGTTTAAGACATATGGACTATGGGACTTTCTTTCTAAGGAATTGTGTGATTACACAGATTAACCATCAATCCTAAGGAAGATTATATATCTCCTTGTAGGATATCTACATGTACACTAATATCTGATTTGTGACCTCAGTCATGTGAGTGGTTTGGTTCAATTCTTTTTTTTTTAAGTTTTTAAAACAGCTTTATTGAGTTTTATAACAAAAACTGCACATGCTAAATATACACAATTTGATGAGTTCAGACATATATATATATATATATATACACACACACACACATCTGTGAAACCATCACCACAATCAAGTTAAGATGTATCCATCACCTACGAAAGTTGCCTTGTGCTTCTTTTCTTTTCTTTTCTTTTCTGCCTTGCCTTCCTTCCTTCCTTCTTTCCTTCCTTCCTTCCTTCTTCCCTTTCTTTCTTTCTTTCTTTCTTTCTTTCTTTGTGTGGCAAGAACACTTAATTTGCGATCTACCCTCTTCACAAAACTTTTAAGGGCACAATACAGTGCCGACTATAAGGACTATGTTGCATAGCAGATCTGTGCAAGTTACTCATCTTGCATAACTGAAACTTTATACCCATTAAACAACACCCCTCCATTTCCCCTTCCCCCAAACCTTGACAATCACCATTCCACTCTTTGATTCTATGAATTTGATTTTAGATACCTCATATAAGTGGAATCATGTGATATTTGACTTGACACAATGTCCTGTAGGTTCATCCATGTTATCACATATGGTGGGATTTTCTTCTTTTTTTAAGTCTCAGTAATATTCCAATTATATACGTACCACATTTTCTTTATCCATTTATCCTTCAGTGGATATTTAGGCTGTTTCCATATCTTGGCTAATGTGAATAATGCTGGAGTGAACATGGGAGTGCCAACATCTCTTTGAGATCCTGGTTTCAGTTCTTTTGGCAGATACCCAGAATTAGGATTGCTGGATCCTAGGGTTGTTCTATTTTTAATTTTTTGAAGAACCTTCATACTGTTTTCCATAGTAGCAGCACCATGTAGCATTCCTACCAACAGTGTGCAAGGATTCTAGTTTCTCTGTATTCTCACCAATGCTTAGCTTTTGCTTTTTATGATTGCTTTTCTAACAGGTGCGAGATAATATATAATTGTGGTTTGATTTGCATTTTGCTGATGATTAGGTATGTTAAGAACCTTTTCATATACCTGCTGGTCATTTGTGTGTCATTTTTGGAGAAATGTCTATTCAAGTCCTTAGCCCATGTTTCAGTTGAATTATTTGTACTTTTTGCTATGGAGTTCTAGGAGTTCCTTATATGTTTTGGATTTAACCCCTTATCTGCTTCAATTCTTTTTAGAAAATCCTAGTCTAACTGTAATTCTCCTCCATTTTAGCCTATCTTGATGGACATTGACATGAAGCTTTGATAGAGGGATTCTTTTTATTTTGTTAAGGATTTTATTTATTTATTAGAGAGAGAGAGAGAGAAAGCAAGCAAGCAAGCAAGCAAGCAGGGGGGAGGGTCAGAGGGAAAGGGAGAAACAGACTCCACTGAGCAGGGAGCCCAACGCGACTGGGGCTTGATCCCAGGGACCCAGCATCATGACCTGAGCCAAAGGCAGACACTTAACTGACTGAGCCACCCAGGCGCCCCAGGATTCTTGCTTTTTAAAAGATAAAAGAAATGACATATTATATGTTGAATTGAATTGAATGAGAAGGTTATAGAGGCTGAGGAAAAAAGTATACAAAATCTAGAAGAAAATATCTAAAATAATAGATTGCTAAGCTTTTGTATTATCTTTCCATGAAGCAATTTATATCTAGAAGCCTGGATTTGTGACCAACCAGGTAGAATCTGGGTTTTTAGGTTGATGATTCTCTATTTCTTTAGCCAGATGGTTCTGCAGGCTGGGTGCCATCTGACCAGGCAGTGTTTAGATTATTTAATTGTGTGTTTATTACTGCTTGCTCTTTCTGGCAACATATTGTACCTTTTTAATGTCTCCTTGGCAAAGTACTGAGTTTGGGGTGGTGATTGTTTTTTTTAAGTATATAACTGGGGCTGCCAGTGTTCACTACTTACTCTCCTATGCTCTAGAATGCCAAAGAATGGGGCTTCCTTACCTTTAGACCTCACTGTACTCCTGCAAAAGTTGCTTTTGATTTTTAAGTCTTAATTTTTGCAGTATTTAGAGTTGTCCTTTGGAGTGATTGTCATAGGTGATCTAGTGATTGATGATTGAACCCTGAATCCCTTCATTGATTCGAGTTACCTTGGAGAGTACCAATAGTTTATACCTGGACATTGGTAACCATGTCAGAACCCCATTTTCAGAAAGTGTGGTTAAGGTTAACCTAAGAGACAAAGATCATGTTGCTGGTAGAAGCTTGAGAGGTTTAATTTTGTGGTCCTTTGTAGCCACTGAAGGAGATAGAAGACAGGCAAGATATAGCCCCGAGGCTGTCCCCAAAGTGAATAGCACAGTGTCACACAATACTAGCATCCTCCAGATCTACCCACATACTAAGACAACACCCATACTGGATGGCACAGTTCAGGGTGAATGAATTGTCAGAGGAGACAGGAAGAGTGGAGTCCATGACCATTATTTCCAACCCATGGGTAGTTGACCTGCAGGTCTGTGTTCTCTTGTGAGTCCTAATCATTTTGTGACTGCCTGGTAGGACTGAAGGATGCATGCACTACTAGACATCTTGGCATGAACTCCTCTACCCACCAGGTCCATACTCATAGATCAGGCACATGGCTCAAAAATGTCTAAAATTTAAAGACATCCTCTCTATCAGTCAAGAGAAAATTCAGAAGGATTCAAGACAAAAGAAAAGGAGGCTGACCCCAGCTGTTGCCTTTAATCAGTAAGAATATGTAATTGTAGAATTCTTTAATCCCAGAGCAGCTCTGACTCATGGCCCCTGGGAAGTAGCTTAACTGAGGAATCTGGAACTCCATCCCCATTTGAGACTAAGGTTGCCCTAACAGTATTCTGTAGACGCTGGTGGCCTACATGAAAGTGATTATAGAGATGTTCTTCTTTGGTCAGAAAAAAACAGAACAGGTGTGTTTCTTTTGGCGATGGAAAGAGAGTAATGGAGGAACATACAGAAAACACAAGAGAAATTGTAGTGATCAAAGGATGATTTATCAAAGTCTAGCACCTTGATGGACCTACTGAACTGAAATGTAGGCTAGTGCATTATTCATCCCTCAAAAGTGAACTCATCATTACTCTGTAATATGGGTTGTTTGCAAATTAACACAACCTTTGGGCATTTTATACAGGGTAGGAAAACTATCATTCCACAAGCAGTTAAATACTATGAAACTGGAATCCTTTCATGAGTTTCCCTTCTCAGGCCTGATTCAGTATAGGAACAGAGAGACAGACACCATCCAGGGGCCACTTGTGACCAGCAGAGCTTCACCATTCATTAAAGGAAATCCATGCCTGGTGACTCTGGCCGGGTACACATCCCTGTTGAAAGCAAACAATAATAAATGTGTGTCCGCTAAGTGAGTGCTAGGTTGTGATGGCTCTGAAATCCCTTAACTGAGTGTTAGTTTAATTGACACCCACTTTGTGCATATGTTAGAAGCCACTCCTCGGTATGTCTAGAGATTTGTTGCATATGGGTTATGTTTAAAGGACTTTTCAAACTCTCCATTGAAGGTTCTGGGCACTGCTAGAGTACCTTCTGTCAACCTAACGTGGATTATTGGTCCTTTAGTTAATTTAACACTAATTATTGGTCCTTTTCCAATAATTCTTAACCATGATTTCTAAGTTGCAGTCACCATGTTTATTGAAACATAAACAGGGACTGTCAGGATCTAATTGCAAGAAAACTCATTTGGGTATCTTGGTCGTTTTTCGTGGGGTTTTTTTGTGTTGTTTTTTTTTTAAGGAATATCATAGATATGGCAACCTTTCTGGTTCTCTCTTTGTTCATTTGAGTGTGCTCTATAGTTGATCTGAAGCTTTGTGTTGCCTGGGAAATTGTTTGTTTGTTTGTTTGTTTGTTTGTTTATGGTAGCTGTTGTTTCTGTTTTTAATATGATATTGGTCACCTGGCCAAGATGGGGTAGTCTTGTCTATCTTTCTGTTCTTAGCAAAACTTAAACCCCTTATGTTATTAAAACACAGGTTGATGTTTTATGGAACTGAAAAATCAATTTCACAAGCTTCAGTGGATAGGGAAATAGGGTAGCATAATGGATAAGAACATTGGTTCTGAAATCAGAGTCCTTGTGTTTAGCTCCTGCTTTCCTTCTTACTAGGTGTGTTCTTGGGCAAGCCACTTAATCTTTGTAATCTTTGGTTTCTTCGTGGTTAAATGGGGATATTGAATACATACCTTATAGGGTTATTGTGAAGATTGAATGAAGTAATCCACTTAACACAGGGCCTGGCACACAGTAAATGTTCAGTAAACTTTTATCATCTCATCTCCTAACCTTTTCACAAGCTTGAGGAATGGTGCCTTCCTCTAGAGTTAATTCTTCGCTTGTCTGGTTACTGCACTTATTTTAAGGAAATGACACAAAATGGCCAGACTTCTAGCATAGTGCTTCTGTTTTCTATCCATACTTTTTAAAATCTATAACAATTAAATTTGTATCCAGGAAGAGTTGAAGATATAAGACTTAGTAACAGTTAATTTCATTCTTTTATTTACAGTTTAAAACGGAATTTTGCACATTGTAACACTCCACCAATTTTTTGGACCCCCACCTCTCTTAGTGTCTCTCCTGCAGGTTAATAGTAACAAAGCAAGGAGAGAACCAAGACCATTTTTCTGTCCTTTGATTTAATCTGAGCCTCTTGACCCTCACCCATAAAGCAGTGTCTTTCATCTTCTGCAGGAGCTAATAATGAAAGTCAAGTGTTATAAGACATTGTTCTTATCACCAGGAAGGCTTATTAGTCAGTACCTTCTCAGGGGTACACAGGGTAATTGGACAAAGCTGCATATTTATTTGATGAAAAGCCTCATAGGTCAGTTTCTATGACTTTTCCTCAAGAGGCCTGGGAATTATCCCAAAAATGAATTTAAAAAAAATCTTTGGAATTGAGAGGTAATTTTCAGTAGAAATGGACTTAAGTGAAATCAGTTCTGTTTGTGTTTTCTGCTCTCTGATCATTTGGAATGGTCTCTTGGGTTACAGGAGGAAGGGGGCAGGTGGAAAAACAATGATAAATGACATCACTGAAGATATGGCCAACAGAAGGTGGGGGAGAGTTATATATGTTTTTTTCTCCATCTGCAAGCTTTTGGGTAGAAAGATTTTTCATCACAGCTATTTATAGAAAACAGTTTTATTTGGCATTGTTTTGTAACTATCAGTTATAAAATAATGCTTGCTCTGATTAACTCATGCTCGTAGATAAGTAAATTCTTAACTTTAGGGGCATTTGAGTTTTCAGAAACACAGATAGGAAAGCTATGTCGCCTTAGGGGCAGTGTTGAAATCCGTAGTCGTTATTTTGCATTGGGTCCTGACTACAATTTTCTCATATATATTGCCCTTTTCTACAACTCTTTTTCTAACACATTTTATAGCTGAATATCACATTGAGCTTGGGTCTGAGACACAGAGTGTGGGGACTTGTCCCTGTCACTGGGGTACATCCTAGGAAGAAGCTGGTTTCTTTCTCTGAAACCTCCAATGATAACTTTAAGCTGCAGGAAACGAAAGGTGCAATTTCCCTCCCTGGTGGTCTTTGGGATTCACTTTCAAATCCCGAATTTAAAAAAATAATACTTTCTCTCATTGGTCCTCAAAGCACCTAATGGATGCAAATGTTTGTACGAGATGAGTGATTCAACGAACTTCAAGTTTCAAAATTTTAAAGACAATTATTGTATCCCTAGGGTCAAAATGACAGGAAGGCTGATTTAACTCTTTACTCTATAAGGAAGATACACTTAATATTTGGATTCATGTAAAAATAGAATGGGATGCTTCATACTGTCATGATGTCTCTGTCAGTGGAAGTAATCAGAGAAAGTCCAGATTGTTTCCTGCCTGATCTCCTGTGAAATGGGTGTCTGTGGTGGGAGAAGGAATTACTGGATTATCTTCAAGGCACATTTCAAATTTAAGAGTCTGTGTTTTAAAGAATACTAAATGACTAAAATGTTTTAAAGAATACTAAATGACTAAAAAGGTCATGATTATTTTTGTTGAGGAGAACAATACATAATAAACCAGTGTGGATACCTATTAAAAAAAAAAAAACCTGCAAGTTTCTTACCTTCAGGAAGTTCTCATCTACTTCGTGGTACAAGTCAAAAAGTCAGTCAGATTCTTTATAAATCAAGGCCACCAGTGGTCTCTAAATATTGAAGTCCGATGACATTTTCTTAAGTACTGTTTTCTTTAGCTCCAGTATCGTTAGCACCAACGCCTGCCCCTCATTGTGGGAATCTAGGCTGGTATTCTGGTTACCTTTTGACTTCTGTGTTCCCTAAATAGAGATTTCATTAAGGTTCATACCTTAGGCATTCCTCTTCTCTCTGAAACATTCATTTTTATAAAAATGCTTTTAGAACATTACTTTATACTTTTTACATCTTTCTATCAGTCAGTTTAAATAAATGAAAATAGCCACTTATCTGAGAGTAAATGTTCAGGACACACGTATAATATTAAGTTGGACCATATGAAATTACTATTTTTGTAGGTCAAAAATCATCAAATATGTGTAATTTCCTCTTTTTCTCTTATATTTTATTTGCTTTCTCTACTACTGTGTAGGAAATCCGTCTTCTGCTTTATGAACTGAGATACGACTTACCTTTAGGCTTCCCAATACATTTTAATGAAAAGAACTCTCATTTTCAACTAAGTTGATTTATTTTGATGTTATATTTCCCTCCTCAAGTCATGTGGATAACTTCCACCGTCATTAATAGGGTACAAATATTGCAAAGGAAAGGGGCATCCTTAAGTTCTTTTTCAGGAAAATAATTTATTGGACTCACAGATTTAACCGGTAGACTTTTTTGTCTTCTCCTGACTAGTACTGAATAGGGAAGAAGACAGGGAAATTCTTTTCCTTCCTTTGCTTTTCTTCACTCTATCGTGTACTCATTCTCGTCTGCAGTGCCAGAGTTAGAGGTAACCGTAGCCAGATGTCAAGGTCTCTCTCTGTAGCAGGTTCACCTCGTTCCTTGGCAGGCACAGACAGTGCTTTCTATGATGACTCTATAATTACCCAGTTTTGGTAAACACACATTATTTAGCCAATACAGCAAAATGGCTCCTTCTGAGCCATTACATTGCAGTTCATCAAGTAAATAGTGATTTAGCCATTTTCACGAAAAATGTGTGTTATTTTGTTGATAGCCTGTCAATCCACAGCATTCAGCTAATTCCCTATCCCTCCTTATGAATATTTGGAACCTCTTTGTGAAAACCATTACTGTACTATCTGAAAACTGTACAATGGTCTATTTCAGTGTAAAAATCACTTAGCATGATTGATTTTATAGATATTTCTATTATGAACAGTCTCTCCGTGTTAGCGATACCAGGACACAGCGTGGGGGCTATTAATGTGAATTGCTTTGCTAGAAAAGAAAATGGCTTGATTGCTTTTAAAGAATGAAAAGAAATGATTTTATAATGTTTAGGCCCTGGCGACATTTTTACTTGATCATTTAAATCTGGAGTCATTTAATGACAGAATTATCAAACCCATTTAGGAAGGTATGCTGCAGTGTTTATTGTTGCTGTCTCCGAGCAGGTGCACGCTGGTGAGCCCGAGTGTTAATTCTCGTTGAGTCAGTTTCACAGAGATGCCTTTCAGGTTAAAATTAAGATGATGTCTTTACATATCTTTTGAAAGGATTGATTTCCTTCAGGATAAAATTATGGCATGAGGTTTTTGGTACATCTTCCTGAGGGACAAACACCAAGAAGTAGACTTCAGAACTCAAAGACAGAATTCCATGGAGACACTGGTGAGGAACCTGTGCTCATTTCTTTTTGTAGGGATGCATCCTGCAAGGGTCTCTAACAAAGCAATGCATTAAGATGTAGACAGAGTTCCTACCCACTGTAATGATTTTTTTTTCCTGAAAGACAAAAATAGCTGACTTGCCACACGGTGCTGCTGGGCCCTGATGGAAAATGTCATGCTGTTTCTTGCTTCTTTCCCTGATGGCATGATACATATATTGAGTACAGGTGCGACAATCTAAGTATATTTAGCAAATCTCTGCAGGGCACAGAAGTGGGAAATTAGAATGGAATCACATAAGGACTTCAGATTGGAATCCCACGAACCACATCAGGCTTTGCTGCATTTGGTAACTCTATGAGGACAGGGCGAAGAATAAAATCTTGATTGCTCCTCACACGTGAATTAGCAGTGGTTCCTACTTCAGTGTGTCTTTTAGGCCTTAGTTGGAGAGTTTGCCTTAATCCATTTATGTTCCTGTGAAAATTCCTCCAGTGCATCTTGCTAATCCATGTGTGATTTAATCAGGGCAGAAAACAGAGTTTGAGGACAAAGGGCATTTCTCCATGGTGCTCTCCCATCATCCCCTGCTGGGTATACCTGCTCTCTCCAGCTAGCGACTCTGGGCTGTCTTCCCTAAGAATGGTGAAATGCTAGTACTGATTTCTATCTTACATGACCACCATTGTTTGATAATCAGGATTTCTTCCTGGATTCTCTTGGCTGGTGACACGAGAACAGAACAGTCCCTTCACACTTCAGCTGCTTCCTTCAGTTCATCCAACTTTCTGGGTTTGTTTTCACATTTTTATCCCTCATTTTAATGGATATATTTGGGGAAAAGGGGAAAAAGGCAAAAGAAAACCCCTTTATGATGGCAATTCTCTTTCTGTTCTTCACCCCCCCCACCCCGCCCCGAAACATCTGTGGTTTAATCAGTTTTCCTGAAGAATCTTTAGAAAGAACAATCTCCTGAAACTATCAGAGAAATCCAGAAAGTAGGGAAGGGCAGAGAAAAAAGAAGAAACTTTGCTATGGAACTTAGCATCAAAAGTGCCGTCCTTAGCATTAAAAGATTCCTCTCTCCTGACTTCTGAATTTTAAACAGTGCCTTTTGAAAAGTAGTGCTGGGAAATGAAGTTACCCTTCTAAATAGGGACAAAAAGACACAGAATGGTGGTCTGTGCTCTGTGTCTGCCTCATGACTTGACCTTTGAAGGTCGTTTTTCCCATTCTGCAGTGAGCTCTTATCACTCTCTCTCTTGGAAAAGCCTTCACTGAAGAGATAAGGCAGTGTGGAAATGAATGGATAAGCCTCCTATAAGCCCTTTACAACTCTTCCCTCCACCCTTGCATCCAGGGGGTTCCACAGAGGTGGGAAGCTCAGAGGTGGACCAGCGCCCTGAGCAAGGAGACCATAGCTCCTCCTAAAAATCCAGTGGGGCTAGGACCAGACAGAACAGAAACTGGACTTGGAATTACAGACCTAGATTTTGCTTTTCTGGATGTCATATGAATGTAATGGCTAATTCGTTTTTTCATGGAGAGTGTCAGAGTGTTTAACAGAAATGCGGGGACACCCCTCGCACAGATTACTACTTTTTAAATGTCTTCCTGGTGATGAGATGGCAAGGCTGGAAAGTGAACTTGGCTGCCATGTTCAAAGTTAAGACAACTGAAGGAATTGGAATCAGCAAGGCAAGCCAATCAATTACAAATTGATTAAGCATATCTAATCTGCAAACTAGTGGGGTATTAGGGAAGGAAGGAGCCTTGATGCTAGTGGTGCAGACTTTTTTTCCTGTTTTTTAGTGCAATAGCTTTTTCTGATTTTAAAAGTAATATATACGAAAACAATACAGAAAAATTATGAAAAAAGTAAAAATTGGTAACCATCTAGTACACATAGATAATAGTTGTCAGCATTTTGGTGAAAACATCTTTCTATGCCTAAATATATATGATAAAATTGGTTTTATAGTATTTTTTATTTTATTTTTTTAAAGAGTTTATGTATTTTAGAGAGAGAGAAGGAGAGCATGAACAGGGGGAGAGGGAGAAACAGACTCCCCACTGAGCAGGGAGCCTGACATGGGGCTTGATACCAGATCCCAAGACCCTGGGATCATGACCCGAGCCGAAGGCAGACGTTTAACAGACTGAGCCACCCAGGAGCCCCATCAAGTATGTATTTTTAAAAGGATTTTATTTATTTATTTTGAGAGCGCGCATGTGCACGCGCACACACGCACAAGGAGGGGAGGGGCAAAGGGATAGGGAGAGAGAGAATCTCAAGCCAGCTCGATGCTGAGCATGGAGCCTTCTGTGGGATTCAGCCTCACGACCCTGAGATCATGACCTGAACCAAAATCAAGAGTTGGACACTTAATGGACTGAGCAACCCAGGTGCCCCTAGTGTATGTATTTTATGTTTAAAATATTTTATTGTTTTGCTAAAAATGACACATGTTCATTGTTTAGCATTTTCAAATAATATATTCAAGTATAAAAAAGAAAGAAAAAATTTCCCCAAAATTATCTCCCAGTAATAGCTACTGCTAACATTTTGGTGTTGCTTTATTTATGGGCATTGAAGGTGTTTACACAGTGGTATGGTAACATTCTTGTACCTGGAACTTTTCTTCACTTGTTCAAATTACTTCCTTTAAGGGTCAATTCCTAGAAGTGTAGTTTCTAGGTCAGTGCCTATTTTAAAGACGTTTTATATAGCAAATGGTCTGGTATTTTAAAGTTTCAATTTACATTTCTTTGTTTACTGGATAGACCTAGCCTTTTCATGTATTAACTATCCATTTGCATGTTTTTCTTTTATTTATATTTTATTGATATTTTGCTTATCCTTTTATTTGTATCTTTTTTTGTGAATTGTATATTTTGTACCTTTTACCTTGTGATTTATAAAAGTTCTTTAAAAAAGTAGATATTAACCCTGTGTATGTATTTCAAATACTTGTCCAGTTTGTAATCTATCTTAAAAACTTAATAATGCCTTTACAGTTGGCTGGTTTTTGATCTGCGACTTGCTAGTGAACCAGAAAAAAATGCACTGGATTGGTTAAACAGGCAAGGAAGACTTTATTCAATACTATTGTAATAGGGCAGATACTGAATTCACTGATACAGAAGGTGGTGTGGAAAAGTACTGGAAGATTTGTAGGCCAGGGGAGTGTAGTCAATGCAATTTAGGCTATCTGTGTTTGCTAATCAGTAATTATTGAAGTTAGGCTCCTCTCCTCCCACAGAGAATGGGAGACAGGGGTGCTACTTTGAAATGATTACATTTCAAAGGGATGGCTCCCAGGTCCTTGAGAAAGATGTAACTGGATCATAGAAGACTTACATCTCAAAGGGGCAGAGAAAGAATTTTACAAGTTTTCTAAAGTAAATGTTCTAAGAAGAGGGAGGTTTAAGGGAGTTTAATCAGGAAGAAATGTTTAGTCAAGCTAAGGGGAATGTTAAGACTGTCTTGCTCACTGGGGAATGGTAATATCTTTCTCAGGAATAGGGAAAGTAGTCAAAGAGAGAGATGGGGGAGCAATGAATAGGTCTGACTTTTCCATATACTAGTTGAGGTACTTCTCAGGCAGAAGCTAGGATTGGAATTCATGTCCTGTATTTATAAAAGTAATAGGAACATGGTGGGGACATCAGTGGGACCATAGGTAACCCCTTGTTTGTCTCCCTGAAACCCTTCTTCAAGGTCAAGTTGTGGTAAATTAAGCAGGCAATCAGATTAAATATTTTAAGATTGGTCTTCACCTGTGAGAAGTAGAAATTATTACTGGTCACTCAGAACTGAGATTCTGCTATTTCTTATTTGAGTTACTGCATCCTTACCTCTACAAATTATGACTGTAAAGGGTATCTAGAGGTAGTATCCATAACATTAAGGAAGAGCAAGAGCCTTTAGACATGCAGTCCTTGGTTCTAATCACAGTTCTATTACTTATTAGTACCCTGTAGACAAGTAATTTCACCTCCGTGAGGCTCAGCGTCCTTTCCTGTAAGAAGGGGTTAATAACTCTATTCAGGATCATTGGGATAGTTCCTTGAGATCATGTATGAGAAATGCCTGGTCCATGTCTCTTCCATAGAATGAACTCAATTAATTTTTGTTTCCTTTCCTACCCTATGGCCTCCCCAACCCATAAATGCCACTCCTGTTTTGATTAAAAGACATGAAGAGCATAATTACCTCTCTGATTCTTTAATTCCTGGACTGCCCATCTATAAAGTAACAAATTACTTGGAAATCCTACCCTTTGAGTTCATGGTCCAGTCTATTGTGTATGAATGCCGAATGGAACAGAAACGAGAATGTTACCTGCTTCCTCCATCGTGTCTTATTAGCTGGGACCAATTAGCCGATGTCCTCATCTTGCTCCTGTCATTTTCCCTCAGAGCCTCCTCAGTGTTCTTCCTTTATAGTTTCGTTTAATCTTGATGCACGAACTAGGTGTGGATCGCAACTTTTCACTTCATCACCAATATCAACATTGACTTATAAGCAGTCCAATTTGCCAAAAATGGATCTTGTGATTTAAAAATGCACATTAATTAGCATTTTGCATTTAATGAGTTATTGGTGATGAGGCAAATTAATCGAGTCACAAAAATCTTATCCCAGGTCTATAATGTGCAAATTAGTTGATTCACAATTGAAAAATTTCTGGTCTTAAAATTTGGAAAATGCATAGCAGGCACTTCAGAAAACAGATTCTAAAACTTGAACCATAAACAAAGAGAGAGTTAGACTTTGAATTTTATATACTTAATAGTTACTTCTCTTAAACGGCTTACGACAGAGACAAAGTATATTCCTTTTAAGACTGTACAAATATTTTGTAAGAAAAATATTCAGAAAGTCAGAGCAATCTCTAGGTTCATAAATCATTGCATGTAATTATCCAGTGGTAATTATTTTATATTTTAAGTTAATTTAGTTGATTATGAAGTTTTTTTGGTTTTGTTTCTTTCTGTCATCTCACACAGCATGGCACACCTAAGTGCCAGCAATACTCTTGTCATCTGTACCTATTATCTGATCAGGGAGTCCATTTTCAGGGAGTTGACTATTACAGTTGTGCACATATAGATGAAAAATGTCTTTCGCCGTTTTATGCACTCCATGAATAAAAAAAGGTATATATGCATATATGCATATACCTATGCATATATATACCTATACCTATTTCATATATAAAATTGTATTTTATGCAGTCTGATGCTTTATGTATTTGAAGTTCAAAAATAATGTTGCAGTAATTAACTCCAGATGGAGTTATTAAGAAGCTCTCGGGGGACGCCTGGGTGGCTCAGCTGGTTAAGCATCCGACTCTTGATCTCCATTCAGGTCTTGGTCTCAGGGTCATGAGTTCAAGCTCCATGTTGGGCTCTGTGCTGGGCATGAAGCCTACCTAAAAAAATCTGTAAACAAACAAACCAAAACAAAAAGCTCTCAGAAGAGCTTTGATTTCCCTAAATGATTGAAGGGTAGAAGGGGGAAATGCACAGAGAGAGGACTAATGTTGCACACCTTTTTTTAAAAACTGATATTTAAGAAATTGAGACAATGAAGAGATACATCATGTACGTGTATTCAGATTGTAATTTCAAAAAAACAAAACGTCCCAATATACAAAAATTAAGTTAGAAGATGTTGCCAATGACATGGTAGGAAATGTCCAATGGCTTCACATTGTAGCTTTAAATATTTTAGGATTGTTATCGGCTTTCATCCCCGGCTCATTTCTGAGTGTCTCTCTTCTAAATTTTCAAACCCTGTGTGCTACTACTGCCTCTTTGCTCTCAGCTGTCCTGTGCTCCCTTGATCCCAGAGCTCTCAGACTGTATTTCTCACACTGCTAATGAAAGGCAATGGCAGGAGGAGGGGAGGCAGGGAGATGGAAGGGGTCCTGGTTTGGGAGCATTTCCAGCAGTGCAACAGAGGTCACAGCATTGTGGGCCCTGGCGATGGGGGTGGGGGGGCGGGGGTCCGGGCAGCAGAGCTCTCCCCAGCAGGTGCACACAGCCTGGCTGTGCCAGACAACCCTGGCCTCCGAGTGTTTCTGTTCCTTCACCCAGGACCACAGTGGTTTCCTAGTTACTAATCTTTGAGTCACTTGACCTTGTTGGCTTCTTAAATGCTTCCAACACCTGTGTAACCAACCAATTCCTCTACTAAATTTCTTCTTTTTGAAATACCTAGAGTGGTTCCTGTTTTCCATTCAGTTCCTAATGCACGGTGTTCAATCCTACATTTAAGTATCACTTGTTACTTGTTAATGTGTCCAAATCCTAGTACTATAATGCACCCTGAGTTTTACTTAAGTAACAGATTTAAGTGGAAATGAAATTGTAGCCTGGGGCATTAGACTTCCTCGTGAGCGTTCTTCAAAGAAGCCAATATATATAACAAGATGGGGTGGACAGAAATATTGGTTTGAGGAGATCAAAATTCATGGTGCAAATAGCCACCATTGACCACCTAAAGAATACTTTATTTAATGCTTTACTGTGGAGGATGTGGAAGGCAGGAAGTTATAGGGACCCGAGTACTTTACAGCTGGCTTTACTCATCTTGTTTCTAGCTGCAAACCTGCCCCAAGCTATTGCCTCGAAAACTAGCAAAGGGAGAAGATCTCATTCATGACTGGCACTGGAGAGAAAATAAGTAGCTAGGTGACTATATACTTGTTTTTTTGTTCCAGGATTAATAATGAGATCTAACATTGGAGCAAGGTATCCTACTTTCTGTATCTGATTTTCCAGGAGAGTGTTAACCTAATTTTTTAAAAAAGGAATCTATCTTTATTGCTTAAACAGATTTAAAAAAAAAAAAAAAAAAAAAAAAAGCATCAGTAACACCTTTACTCAGCAACAATTTACTTATCTGAGCATTTACATCTTTTAACTATTGCTATTAAAAGCGTGCAAAAACCAAACAAAACCCTGATATTTTTGAAAGGTGGAGGTATGTTTCTAATTTCAGTCTTCTAAAAATGTGGTAATTGAGACCTCCTAGAAGTTAGGGATACATTTGAATGGAAAGGATGACTGCAAAAGCTCTTCACATACATTTTTTTTAAGACAATAGGTAACATCTTTGCCCTTACCCAGCAGAGCAGAAAATATCAACATTGGAAGCAAGAGAAATAAGTAGAGTGTGTTACCATGCTTCAGACAACTGTGTGTATATCTGAGTCCATTCAGGCTGTCATAACAACATACCAGACACTGCATGGCTTATAAACAACAGAAATCACTTCCCACAGTTGTAGCGGCGGGAAAGGCCAGATCAAGGCGCTGGCAGATTTTGAGTTTGGAGAGGGCTAGCTTCCTGATTCATAGACAGCATCTTCTCATCCTCACATGGCAGAAGGGTGGAGGGAGCTCCATGGCGTCTTTTTTATGATAGCCTTCATCTCATTCATGAGGGTTTAGCCCTCACAATCTAATCACCTCCCAAAGGCCCTCACCTCCTAATACCATTACATTGCGGGTTAGTATCTCAGCATATGAATTGAGGGGGGGGCATAATTATTCTATAGCATTATACTAATGCTACCACTAAAAATATCTAGGTAATCTGGGAATAATCTGCTCTTCCACTGCTAAAAAGTGACCTTTTTTCTTTCTTTTTTCTTCTTCTCCCCACCCCCCCCAAATCCTATAGCATCGAATTAAATCCTCATGCTGTTTTCAGCCCTTTTGGTCAGAGCCCTGCCAATATTTCTATCAGTTCTACCCAGCTGAGGGAAACTGGCTTTTATGTCACTGTTTTTTGTTGGGCCAAGACTTTATGGATAAGTGGAACTGGGTGATGACCTAGCTATAATCCCTGCATATGGATTAAAAGGGATTTTATCTGGAGTTAAAATCTTCAGATGAGAGTCAGTGATACCATGTTCCAGGACTCCACATGTCCCAATGACATAGCATTTGCCCATAATCAGTATCAAGTTTTGGTTCCTGTTTTCATTGTTTCATTTCTCAAGAGCTGCATTTCTGATGCTTTCCCTTAATTCTATCTCCCTTCCTCTAAAGTGCTCACCACTGCTAGGAATAAACTCATCCTAACGATTTTCCAGTGCTCAGCACCTTTATTAACATCAGTTTCCTCTCAAGCTTCATTTTGAGGTCCTTCCTTCCCAACATTCTCTCTAGAACCAAATGGTTTTCATTTTTGTATTTGCATCTATGAAGTCCAAAAGTGTCTGAAGTTAGTCACAGTCAGGGCAGGGGTGGTGACTTTAGTTTATTATTATTCTTGGGTGGTATCATACCATTCACTTAGAAGTGGGAGGGGAGGTGTTCCTTGCCCTCCCTATCTCACATGGCTGGTGTGTGGCAGTAAGACGAGAGTCATAGGATGCAGTGGCGGTGGTGGGGGTGGGGTTACAGAAAGGTCCTAGGACTGGGGGAGGGGCAGAAAACTTTAGCTTAACTCACATCTCTGCAACTCAGTCACATGGGGTCTTCCTGAGTGTCAGTTTCTTATACTGTAAAACAGGAGTAATAATTATTCCTACCTGTCCCGTTTCACAAAAGTGTGTCGGGAGCGAATGAGATACGATATGTAAATACAGCTTGTACACTGTGAAGTGCAATATGGTGTAGGTTATACAGGCGTATCTCTGTTTAAGAAGAAAGTGGCAAATTGACTATGGGGGATTAATTTGTTTCATTATCCCTGCATTAGATTGTGTTGCATGACAAACAGGCTATCTTCTGTGATTTGGCAAACTCTGTATAGATGCATAGCCAATTTAATAACATTTCCTGGGTTGGTTTCTCCTCACCCAATCACGAAATTAGATACATTTGGATAGGACCATATTTGAGAACAGAAAGATTGAAAACATGGATTTGCTTTGAGCAAATTATCAATTTGGACATTAAGTCATTTGGTGGTTTTCTTTATTCCTCCCCTTCATTCTGCTCTGCCTTCTCCTCCTCCTCTTTCTCTCTTTCTCTCCCCCTCCTCCCCTTCCCCCCAAGTCCCTTCTCCATATTGTTTCCCATGTCTTTCACCTGTAGGCTGACTCATGGATTTCCTTCCTGTTCAGTGTTTTTCCTTCCCATAACATTAGCAGTAGCAGGCAGGTCTTTCTGCAGTTCTCACCCAGGAGAGAAGGATCTATCGGTTTTCAGTGCATTCAAGGTATTTTAAACAGAAGGATTTGATAGAGAATTAGATGTTCACACAATTATTGAAAGGGCTGGAGGAGCAGAAATCATCTGGACTATTGGTTTCAAGGTTTAACTACCTTAACTGCAACCCAGAGGTCGGGGAGCTGCTAGTGCCCTCCCTTCCTCTGTTTCGCTTTAATTGGCTTGTACCCTGGAAGTTGGTGACTGGACCCCGGAATATGAAATGCGGCTATTGAGGTTGTCACTCCCTATCTTGCCAGCCAGAACTCACACAAGCGGTGAGTTCTCATGGGCAGAGTGTATTTGCACCCACAACCCTGGCTGCTCCAGAATCTAGACTTGCAGTTGTTAAATTCCCATCCTCTACAAGAATGGGGTGAGAATGAAAAGTATTGCTGGTGGCTTCAGCTTGAGAAACTGCCTGGCTTCCATTGGCAGGTCTTTCTAAAGTTTTCGGAAGCAAAAGGGTGAAAATAAGAGCTTTGAGTTACAGATGAACGATAAAATGCATGCATCATTTGCGCCCTTGCGAGTAAGAGCAGAGACGTGAAGATCTGCCATCAGGCTGAGAGTCCTGTGGGCATGTTTCAGCATGGAACGGTTTCCATGGAGAATGACTAATTCCCTAAAGTAGGAAGGACTTGTGAAAACATTTCCTACCTTTAACCATTGAGGGGCTTCCCAGGGAAGAGAACTTTGATTCACTTGGCTCTTGTGTGATTCATTCCATGGGGACTCCAATTTAACAGGCTCGCATCAAACCTTGCCCTGTGGACATATGGACAGTTTGATCCAGCCTCTGGTCACTGGAGTAAATAAAGTGAGTGCCAACAGCTTCTGAGCTGATGGATTTATTTCCGAAATGGCTGCTGTGGATCATTGCAAGTACTGTCTAGAAACAGAGAAGCACTGACATGCAGCGGGGCTAAAAGCAGACCCTGCGTTTCCTGGCTCATCGGCAGTGTGTTTCATGGCAACAGGAAAAGGGCAGGATCTGTCTGAACCCCGGCACGTTTGTGGCAGGACCCATGCGATCAGTATATGCGATGATGTGGATGGTACTCATTTTGTGAATACATCTGGTTAGCCTTAATTGGGAGTGATGTCAAACTGGATTTTATTTGTGTCTTTCGTGTGTGTGTGTGTGTGCGTGTGTGCGTGTGTGTGTGTGTGAAAATTTCCTCCTCAAATAAATACCTGTTATCTATCCTTAATATTATTTACCCGGTTTACCTAAACTCTTCTCCGTCTGCCCCCCCGCCCCAAATTAAATAAAATGACACACTCTGAGAATGCCCAAATCCTAGGTAAGGGTGCCACGTGGGGTTTAGGTGTTTGAATAGAGCATGCGTTGCCGTGTGTTTCCTTCTGAAAGGAAAGAACAGTACTCAGAGGTTGAAGAATGAACCAGCTGTGGTACTCAGAGAAGAAAATGGATATTGTTGGGAATTTTCCCCCTCTGTTCTTTGTTCCTGGCCCCATATTTTCAAAAGCAAGAAAAGGAAAAATGATCAATTTGTATGGCTTTAGCCAGAATTGTCTTCTATTGACAATCCCATTGCACTTCTCTGTCGTGGGATAATTCTGAATTTGAGGAAATTAACTATTTCACCAACAGGGGTTAATCCATATTCGTCCTCATAGTTTTAAATAACTACTCATTCTTTGTGAACCTCTGCTTCTCACATGGTCCCGCTCAGGGAATGTAGTGTGTAAGACAGGATTTTAAGGCATTTGTAATGTCTCAGCTGAAACTAACCTTGCTTAGATAGAACAGCTCATCCTTGTGAGCACCTGCCCAGGAACAAGACCAAGGGATTACATCAATCTAGCACTTTTTGTGAGCTGTATGTGCCACCACAGATAGCTTTACAAATATGAGCCCTCTGAACTCTCACAACAGCCCTGCTGCTCCCTGTGGAACAGATGAGAAAGCTGAGGGGCAAAGGGGATAAGGAACTGACCAAGGTCACACAGCTAGTGAGTCCCTGAGCGAACTCTGCACCCAGGTCCGCTGGTCCTAGAGTCCATGTTCTGAACCAGCCCACATCAGCAGCACAACCACACGTACAAATGCTTGTAATTTCTTTTCATGGATGCTTTCTCCTCACAGCAACCTCTCTGGCTTTTCCACCTCTTCCCTCTTACTCCAACTCTCATTTCCATCATCTAGTTTCTGGTGGGACCTTTTCTGTGCAACCTACACGTCACATCCAAGCTTCTGCCCTCCCAGTTCCCAGCCCCGCTCACAGTGTGGTTCTTTCTACCCTTTGCCTTGTCAATGCTTTCTTAGTTTCCAGTGAGCCCAAGAGATCTCAGCTTTTCCACAAAGACATCCCTGACCAAGAAGAAGACAATTTCTCTTTATAAATGTGGAATTCTCATGATTTTCTCATTCATCATATTCCTGATACATTGATTATGCTGTATACAATAAGACAATTAAATATTTCTTTCCATAGGGTGTGCTCATTTACTTTTGGTATATTTTCTGTGTGTTTGTGTTAACACTCATGCAGACTCTGGAAGTCAGGACCAGTACTTGTAATTCAGCTCAAAGCATCCCATAGAGTGTTCTTAATAAATATCTTTGGTGGCAGTGGAAATAGTTATTGACAATGACAATATTTATCTGCTGGATGGGAATGTGATGTTTTGCTGTCTCTGTCACAACGAAGTGACGTGGCTTCATTGTCTTCTGTTTCTGCCCCACCTCTGTCCTTGTGACCATGTGCTTATAGTGCCTACATTGTGTCAGCCACAGTTCTGATACACATTACTTCATCTAAGCCTCATCACCAGTACAAGGTGGATGTCATTGCTCTTAGGTTACACAGGAGGAAACGGATGTTTAGGTAACTTGCCCTGTTCTTATATGACAATGCCAGAGGGCAAAACTAGGACAATGTCTTCAAAATCTGTGGTCTTGACAATCACTGTATATAGCTTATGGGAGCCTTGATGAACCTCAGGTAAAAGGTTCTCTACTATGTGACTTTGGGGAAATTACATAACCACTCTGTGCCCCGTTTTTCCTGGATACGCTTTGTTTTAATTAATAGAATCAGAAAGCTGCGTAATGCAGTTTCACATTCAGTACTTTCCATTCGGATTCATACTTTGAAATTGAATTGCATTAACAATGTGTATAGATACTATGAAAAAGTCTTACACTGAAATTGGATCATTAATGCTTTGATCAAATACTTAGTGTAAAATTTTCATTAGTCAAAATTAGCGAATGTATGCTATTTTAGTCACTATGATTGAGCAAAATAATATAGAACAGCATCTTGCCGCTGATGAACGTTACATGCTTTTAAGAAGGAAAGGTAGGAAGTGGAGAGAAGCTGCATTTTTTTTTAAAAAAGATTTTATTTATTTATTTATTTATTTGAGACACAGAAAGAGAGAGAGCACCAAGGGTGGAGAGGATGAGAGGGAGAGGGAGAAGCAGACTCCCTGCTGAGCAAGGAGCCCGACATGGGGCTCAATCCCAGGACCCTGGGATCATGACCTGAGACGAGGCAGATGCTTAACCAACTGAGCCACGCAGGCGTCCCAGGAAGCCACATTTTTAAGAAGCTAGCCTCACTTTCCATCAAATGGGTGGTATGAAATACTGTCCTCAAAAGTTACTTTCTTCTACCTTTAATAACCTTTAAATATTCCATGTGCTTTGTAGAATATTAGAAAATATAGGCAAGCAAAAATAAAGTAAATCATTGCATTCTGCTACTCAGAGATCATCGCTGTAGCATTCCGTGGATCTTTCCATATACCTTGTACGCATATATGTATCTGAGTATTTGTCAATATTTATTTTTAATTAATCAAAATGTTAATACTCCTATACCTACTATCATGTAATCTGTTTTTTTCCATTCAATGATTTCCATGTCAAGTCCATATTCATATTTCCCCAAATGACCCAGGATTTTTCTGTGCATTTGGTTTTTTCAAACCAGTACCATTAATTTGGTTATTATCCCTTAAGTCCCTTTTAATTTAACATAGTCCCTTTTTTATGACCCTGGCTTGTTAAAAAATGCAGTTTCATTGTAAAATGTCACAATCCAATCCTTGATTGAGGATATCAAGCCTGATCAAAATAAAATTTGATGTAGCATTATAGGAACCTCCTTCATTAGACCCTCCTCAAGACTGGTAGCAAATATTAATGATACTAATGAAAGATATTCTTAATTTCAAGTAGCTATAAATTTTAATGAAATTATGATTTTACTCTGTGGAACTAGAGCAGTGAAATAGAAAACTATTTTCAAACAAAGGGTTCAGAATTATACTCACATGTTTATATGTGTGAAACATATAATATATAATTATGAAATATAAATCCTACCAACATATTGTCCGTATTGAGAACAACTACCAGAACTCTGTAGGGAATACAAGCTTCTTTCAGACTTAAGTTTTACCACCTGTTAAAATGTTTTCCTGTGCATTTTGTGATTGGCCTTTGTAAAGTTTTCTCTTAATGACAATAAAGGTTTTCTTTGTATGGATTCTTCCTAGTTGGACTTCTCAGTGGGAAGCCTGTATACTCTACATTTTCTTTTTACTTGTATCTCCTACATAGTGAATAACAAATGGCAGGTAGGTCAACTAGCATTATCAAAGCTTTAATATAATTATGCTTGGTTCCTATAATCTTCCTATCTCATCAGTTGCTTTCACTATTTGCCAAGAAAATGGGTATTTATTGAATGTGAACTTTGTGCCTTTCTACCCATGCATTATGGTGGAGAACTGGAGCTCTGGAGTCAGGACATCCTGTTTTTAAATCCCTTCTCTACAGTGTAACTTGGGCAAATTATAGAACCACTTTGTATTTTGTTTTTCTTGATTGTAAAATTTCTAGATTGTAAAATTTCTTGATTGTAAAATTTGGCTATATTCAGTCTCTATTTCATAGGGTGGTTGTGATGGGGATTGGGTGAGACACCTATGTCAACCCTGTAGAATAATGCCTAGCACATGGTAAGCCCTAAGTAAATCTTAGAGCAAATTTGTCTTAAAAACTGAGTTTGACAAACAGGGTCTGAAGGTACTGCACAGAAACATGTTCCTTGATGCTCACCCTTCACTAAAAGAAAAAAGCAAAGTAAAACGTTTATTTGGGGAAAAGTATTTATAAAGCTGCAGGACACACCTATCCTTCTTATCCCACTTACACACACACACACACACACACACACACACACACACACACACACACACACAGTATGTTTTTCTCCCATAAGCTCACCATTCTGCCATTCTGCCCTCAAACCTACCACTATCAGGGAGGAGGAAAACCTCCCAAGCCAGGAGGCACATGTGATCTACTTAGCAGAGAGGTAAGGAAGAATAAATCCAAAGACCTCTTGCTTCTTCCCAAATTCACCACAGTACAAGGAAATCATTCCAGCCCAGTTTAGCTTGTCCCTGGCCTTCTGGAAAGCATAGAAAGAAGTCATCCCTGAACGATTAGAATTTGATCTGCTTCTCAAGACCTTTTTTGAAGGTCTCTTTTGAGATTCAGTTCAATTCAGTTGGACAAATATTTGAATATTTATTATAAAAAGACACCTTGCTAGGTCCAAGGTGAATAAAAAGATTAAGAAATTATCCTTGACCTCAAAGATCCTGGGGCTTTAGAAAGGGATGTAGAGAGCAGACATATATGCTGAAAAGACAAAATGAAGGAGTTATGTATAGGTTTTATTTTCTGGAGCAGAGAGAAAAGGTGGGTTCTTCTTAGTGGAAAGCATGGAGGAAGCACATTCCAAGATAAAATCATAAAAGAGATAAAGGCACAGGGGTTTAAAAATAGTATACAGTGTGGTGGGAAGTAGTGTATGTCTGCAGCAAGGGGTATTGAGAAAAAAATCTAGAAATGTAAACCAGGACCAAATCACAAAGGGCACAGAATCCTTGCAAAGAGACTTCGTGTTTTAGGCCATGAGAGCCACTGTAGGTTGTTAAGATGAGAAGAGTCATGATACGGATCAACTTAAGCATACAGGCGTGCCTCAGAGGTATTGCGGGTTCAGTTCAAGACCACTTCAATAAAGCAAATACCACAATATAGCAAGTGAAATGAATTTTTTGCTTTCCCAGTGCCTATAAAAGTTATACTTACCCTGTACTGTGTTCTATTGAGTGTGCGATAGCGTTATGTCTAAAAACGCATATATACCTTAATTAAAAAATAATACTTAAAAGTGCTACCTACCATCTAAGCTTTCAGCAAGTCAGTCTTTTGCTGGTGGAGGATCTTGCCTCGATGTTGATGGCTGCTGACTGATCAGGGTTGTTGAAGGTTGAGGTAGTTGTGACAAAGTAAAACAACAATGACGTTTGCCATATCAATTGACTTCCTTTCACAAATGATTTCTCTGTAGCACGTAATGCTGTTTGATAGCATTTTACATATTCTATATATTTTGGATA
The DNA here is from genome assembly GCF_017311325.1 of Ursus maritimus. Taxonomy (NCBI): domain Eukaryota; kingdom Metazoa; phylum Chordata; class Mammalia; order Carnivora; family Ursidae; genus Ursus; species Ursus maritimus. Next base: position 84,648,522 of record NW_024425563.1, read on the forward strand.
TCATATATTTTAATACATATATATTATATATTTTGAATATTAACCCATTATTGGCTATATTCTTTTCAAATATTTCCTTCCACTCAGTACATTGCCAATTTTTTCGATGGCTTCCTTTGCTGTGCGAAAGCTCTTTCATCTGATGTAGTCCCAATTACTGATTTTTGCTTTGGTTGCCCTTGCCTGAGGAGACAGATCCAAAAAAAATATTGTTGAGACCAGTGTCCAAGAGTTTGCTGCCTATGTTTTCTTCCAGGAGTCTTATGGTTTCTGGTTTTACATTTAGGTCCTAATCCATCTTGAGTTTATTTTTGTGTATGGTATAAAAAAGTAGTCCAATTTCATTCTTTTGCATATAGCTATCTTCCCAATACTATTTATTGAAGAGATTCTCTTTGCGCCATTGTATATTCTTGTCTCCTTTGTCATAGATTAATTGAGCAAATATACATGGGTCTATTTCTGGTTTCTCTTTTCTGTTGATCTGTGTGTCTGTTTTTATGCCAGTACCATACTGTTTTGATGACTATAGTTTTGATATAGTTTGAAATCTGAAGTTGTAATACCTCCAGTTTTGTTCTTCTTTCTCAAGACTGCTTTGACTATTCAGGGTCTTTTGTGATTCTATACAAATTTTAAGGTTGTTTTAGTTCTGTGCAAAATGCTGTTGGTATTTTGACATGCATTGCATTCATTACGTAGATTGCTTTGGATGGTATGGACATTTTCATGATATTAATTCTTCTAATCCATGAGCATGGTATATCTTTCCATTTATTTGTGTCATCCTCAATTTCTTTTATAAGTGTCTTAGAAGTTTCAGAGTATAGGTCTTTCACCTCCTCGGTTAAATTTATTCTTAGGTATTTTATTTTTTTTGATGCAATTTAATTGTAAACGAGACTGTTTTCTCAAATTCTCTGCTAGTTTGTTATGTTTGTATAGAAACAACAGATTTCTTTTTTTTTAAGCTGTAGTTTTTAAAAAGATTTTATTTATTTATTTGATAGAGAGAGCATAAACACGAGAAAGGGCAGAGGCAGATGGAGAAGGATAAGCAGACTCCCTGCTAAGTGGAGAGCCTGACATGGGGCTCAATCCCAGTACCCTGAGATCATGACCTGAGCTGAAGTCAGAGGCTTAACTGACTGAGTCACCCAGGCACCCCCAGATTTCCATATATAAAATTTGTATCCTGTAAATTTCCTGAATTTATTTACTAGTTCTAATAGTTTTTTTGGTGGAATCTTTAGGGTTTTTCTATATATGGTATTATGTTATCTACAAATAGTGAGTTTTACTTTTCTCTTATCAATTTGGATGTCTTTTATTTCTTTGTCTTGTCTGATTGCTATGGCTAGGACTTCCAGTATTGTGTTGAATAAAAGTGGTGAGCGTGAACATCCTTTTCTTGTTCCAGAACTTAGGGGAAAAGTTTTCAGCTTTTCACTATTGAGTATGATACTGAGTTTGTTATATATGGCCTCTATCATGTTGAGGTATGTTCCCTCTATACTCGCTTTGCTGGGAGTTTTTATCATGAATGGATGATGAATTTTGTCAAATGCTTTTGAACTATACACTTTAAAATGTTTAAGATGATACATTTTATGTTATGTGTTTTTAACTCAATTAAATATATTTTAGTTAAAAAAAAAAACCTTACAAAAAGGGCTCTGTGGTCCAATATGCTTTTGAAACATGCGTGCTTCTGATTTCATTTTAGTGACTTAACAGTTCACAAAGACTCTGAGAAGTCCTGCAATAAAGGACTTCTTTAGAGCTAAATTTCTAAACATAATAGTGCACGCTAGTTTTTCTCAAACAATGTTTGGAAATGCTTGTCTAGACTATATGACTAGAAAATGGTGACTGATTTGTTTTCTATTTCTTGAATGGAATAACATGAAATTCATAAAACAATGTTTTTTTGCTATCAGTTTTTAGCTTCTTATTTTTGAGAAAAACTTCTAACAGATACTGTCACTCACATTTGTCTCTTTAAGAAGTAATTTTCTTCTTGCCTCAGTGTAGCATGTCTTGACACTGTGCTTACTGACCTTAGAGAAACTGGAGTGGTACAATTTGTTTATTATTAAAGACACTTATTAGAGGGTCTTCCAAGCATTTTTCGTTGACAGATGTCTAGCTACTTCCATCTAAAATGTGTACCTGGGTAGCTTAGTCGGTTAAGTGTCTGCCTTGCACTCAGGTCATGGTCTCAGGGTTCTGGGACCAAGCCCCAGGTCAGGCTCCCTGCTCAGCGAAGAGTCTGCTTCTCTCTCTTCCCTCTGCTCCTGTTCCCTCTCTCTCTCATAAATAAATAAAATCTTAATTTAAAAAAATGGGCATGCCCAAAGGAGCCTCTTTCTCAATGATTATCATAGAAAAATTAAACAAATGAAAAATCCCACCAAAGATTTTCCAACTTGGAGATACCACACAAGAGATATAAAATAGCAAATTAATGTGACAGAACTGTCCTGATGAAGGATTGGGAAACTAGATTTCAGATGATGTTGACTGTTGATACTGCCCCTGATTTTTGTCACCCACTAAGTATTAAAAGACCCAAATGTTGGAGGAAATGGGAGTATGACTTCTAAAAGCCTGATATGAGTCCTTAGCCTCCCTCTTCTTTTTATTGCTACATGAAAAAAAAAAAAGAAAGGAAATGTTTTGGAAGAACTCTTTTCACTCAAATCTCATTATTAGATAAGTTAGAAACAAATATACTCCATAGGAGCACACATCTGGGCAATTGCTACTTTAGTCAGGGAAGGGACCATGTGATGAATTACTGTTGATCTGTGTTAAACAGTTCATTGTGATACTGGTCTCTACAGAATATAATTTCTTATAGGTGATTTTATTCATTTATTCATTCATCCAGTAAACATTTATCAAGTATTTTCTCTGTGCCGGGCACTGTGCTCAGCCATAGGCATAAAGTGGTAAACAAATCCAGTGTGGTCTCTGTTCTCATGCAGCCTACCATTAGGAGGAGAAGATAAATATTAATCAAATAATCACATGAAAGAGTGAATGGTTGTGAACACAATGATGTGGCTTAAAGAAAGGAATGCTGTCCTGTAAGGGAATTAACAAAGGAACATAATAGGTCGAGGAGGGCTTCACTGAGGAAATGACACTTAACTGGGATCTGAAGGATGACCAGGAATTAGCCAGATGTTGAGTGAGAGGGAAAAAACTTTAGGGACAAGCGAACAGCTTATGAAAAGGAGTAGGGACTGGTCCATGTTGAACCCTGTCCCCTGGGAATAATTACTGAAATCTCCTAAGCTTTCTTTGTATTTTGCATTGAGGAGAGATTGGAAAAATAAGCATAAAAATGTTAAATGTGAGTGCTTTGTATATATATTGTTACATTTCTATTTTTATTCCACCCCTTTTTTGTTAACAGTGAAGATATAATACTTTCAAACTTATGAAGTCATAAAAATCCCCATGAATCAAAAATGACTTTATTAGATTGAAAGTTTTATAGGAACTCTTTTATGAGGCTCCATTATTTTAATAAAACTCGTGACTGGTTGAGAAATTATTTCAACTTCCACAGAACTACCTAGCGTGGGAAGACATTGGGTGTGCGGGATTCTGGGGCTTCAGTCACCAGAGGTTCCTGGAAGTCACAGCTCCTGAATGAGTGAAGAGCCAAGATCATGGACTTTGGGGGTTCTTGGAGCAGTTTTGGTGTTTGCTTTTTTGGTCCTTTGTCCTCTTTTCTCCACTGTTCCACTCACTTGGACACAGAAAGTCTTAACGAGGCATGGAGTCCCTCATTAGAGGGAAAATGGCAGCAGGGTGGAGGTGAAGGCACCTCTGCTTATTTTGATCCATCACTGGCCAGTGGTTTACCTTTTTCCTTTTTCTTGTATCATGCATGTCCCTGGCATAAGGCTCCCATGCAACAGGGGTATATGGGATCCTCCGTGTGCTTCTTACAAGTGGGTTCTCTCCATGAGTTCTGTCCTTTCATCTTAAATCTCTCCTTTAGAAACACTTGGACAAATACTTAAAGGCCACCAATGAAAGAGCCTTACCAAGTTCCAGGCATTCCTTGGTGTGTTGCTACCCAGTCAGTTCTTAACTGTTAGTCTTATCTCTAATGCGCGAATAAAGTGCCTCCAGGTGTAGCAAGATATGTCTTGTGGAGATAGCACTGACTGAAGGCAGGTGGTAATAGGACAACACTGTCCCAGAACCACATTCTGGGGCAATAATCTGATTAAAATAGTCTTCTGTGGGGTGACTGGGTGGCAGAGTCCACTGAACATCCAACTCTTGGTTTCGGCTCAGGTCGTGATCTCAGGGTTGTGAGATTGAGCCCCATGTCTGGCTCCAGGCTCAGTGCAGAGTCTGCTTAGAGTTTCTCTCTCCCTCTGCCCCCCCGCCCCCGACTCACATGAGCGTACTCTCTCTCTCTCTCTCAAACAAATCTAAAAACATAAAAAAATAAAACAAAATAATCTTTTGAGAGCTGTGCAGAACAACTGGTGAAGCCACATGTTGATACTGTAATGGGAAATTTCCCTGCAATGCTGAAGAGAACCAGTCCCAAGCAAACCAGCCTTGTCTAGAGTCGGCAGTGTGCTGGGGTTGGTGAAGCAGGGGTTGCCCATTGGCTCTGGCTCACACAATGAAAGGCCTTCATGCTGGAAGAAATCTCCAAGAGCCCACAGGATCCTTATCTGAAAGCAGAGAAAAAAGTGGGCTCCATTTATCTAAATCTAGACATCATGTGTCCTCCACAGTAAGCACTAACATATTAGCACTAACAGTTTTCATTAAGGAATCATTATTTTCCTCAAGCACTTAACTGTCTAATGGCCACTCTGAGGGATCCCCAAGGGGTTCTTAGGTTTGCTAGTTCTACAGCACCCCAAAACTACCAAGAAATGTTGAGGGGACAGACATACGGGGCACTTCTTCCACTGGTACCAACATTAAACAGCCCCAAGAAGGAAATGTGTTCAGTTCCCAGACTCTCTGTGTCAGTCAAACCTGCACAATTTTCCAGCTCTCTCTGCCGTTGCATCTGTTTTTTACCCCAAATTTCACAGTTGTGGCTATTATACACCACACATATAATAATACTTTCTGTTCGTGTAGCAGTTTATTATTTTCTAGAACGTTCTTGTTGATCATCTCATCTGTTCCTCAGAGTTGATCTGTAAAGTTAGGTTTCATTGTCTTCATATGCAGAACAGAAAATGGAAACTTTAGGACGAAGTTCTCTTGACTGGCATTTACTCATCACAGTGTTATAGCAAACAACACCTTGAAGCATTCCATCATGGATACAAGTATGGAGAGAAGAAAGTACTGTATAGTAGGTAAATCAAGGCCTTTGAAGAAAATAGACCCCAATGTGAATCATGGTGCCATGAGAACTTGATTAATCGTTTAACCTTCCTGAGCCTTTCTCCTTCACTATAAAATAGGAAGTATGATTTTACCTCACAAAACTGTTGTGAAGATTAGATGAGATTACATATGCAAGTCATCTAGCTCAGTACCTGGTGCACGGCGGGTGCTCAACGATTGTCACCCCCCTGATTACCAAAAGGCATAAAGTGGAACAGTACTCAGGTTAACACCTAATTGTGAGTAGACTAATGGTGAGACAGCCCTGCCTACCTGCAGATGAAAAGCCACAGAGAAAATGCCCTTCCATGAAATGGATAATATATTTGGAATAGAAAAGAAAATAAATGACTTTACTTGGACAATTGGAGTGGACTATCCTCGGAGTATTTCAAGGATGTGTGATTTTAAGGCTTGGACTTAGTTATTTATGCCCAGTTGGCAAGTTGAGAGTTGCCTCTTTGTACCACTTTACATTGTAAGCTGTTTTGAAACACTTCATTAGAAAGTTAAGTGTCTGAAAAATATAACAAATTATGGAACATATCTTACTATTGTTGTATACATAGAGCATCCCAGAGCTGAAATTATGGCCAGAACAAGGTGTTTGGTATGCAAACAAGCCAACAGTAATGAAATCTTAAATAACCTGTGGGCAAAATCAGGAATTTATATAGGCTGGTATTTGTGCTGGCATTTAAACTAGAGTCGCTGAGGGTGGGGTGTTGGGAATTCTGATTTATTTAGAAGACTGTGGGACTTATCTACTCAGGAAATAAAGCACCAGACCTGGCCTTTGAAGAAACGACTTGCTGGGGAGCACTGGGATGAAGGAAGGAAACCAGCTTCGAGTCTCATTTCTGCCACTGATCAGTCATGTCACTTGTCTTACTGGGCAACGTGATTCTCATCTATTAAATGCTGGTTTATTCTCACAGAGACATTCTACATGTGCATGAATAAGGCCTTGAATAAGGACATATGAGGCTCTCCACGATCAGGCTCTACTTGTCACCCCTGCCTCATCTCTCACTTTCCCTCACCGTTGGCTCCAGCCACACAAAATTCCTTGCAGGGCTCCAATACACCTGGATCTATAAAAATGGCAGTTCGGAATCCAGAGACCCAATTCAGTTAATTTTTTGGAGACCCTGGAACAGAAAAGAGACTCCTTGTTCTCTGAGGGAGAAGTTCTGAGATTTGGTCACTTGTGCTTCCTATTATAAAGCATAGATTCCATTAGTCCAGAGCAGTGGGGACAGGACCTGAGAAGTCTTATGGCTACAAAAGGAGATGGAAAAAGATATGTGGTTGGAGACTGGAAATCAGAAAAGAGAATGAGGTCATGGGAGCTAGTGAGGGATGTACTGTGTTCAATGGCAATACTTTGAAAGAGACGATTTTTATGCATAATGGAAAGCTGAAATTTTTAAATGTCTCCTAAATACAAGAAAAATGGCACTCCACTTCAGGCTTCTTCTTCTTCTTCTTTTTTTTTTACAATAAGAATATATATAACTCTTTTAGGAAGGCGATAGGCTCGAGCACTAAGTGGTTGAGCCTGCCATCTAGGCTATACCACTGTGTGTTAGCTGCTATTAATGCTCTGCACACATTTGCCCCAGCACACCAACCGACCCCTCCCACTCCATGAACATTGGCTGCTGTGGGCTCACACATATAACTTTCGCTGGAGAATTGCCTGTATTGGAGGGTCATTGTCCTGCCTGAATGGTTACACACTTCCCACCCTCCAGAGGGGGCCTGCAACTGATGAGTTGTACCAGGGGTACAAAAGCCCAGCTCCTTTTCCTCAAGGTGAAAGAACTCTGTTGTGCATCTATTTTCACTCTAGAGCCCTCCAGGGGATGATGCTGAGGTGAGATTTCAGTAGAATCGTATCTTTGCTTTATTCTTCCCCTGGCATCTCCCTCTTCTCTCACTTCCTTGCAAGTTTGTCTCTTGAGAACACTGCCTCATAAATCACTTGCAAAATTACTTGGCTCAGGCTCTGCTTCCCGAGACCCAGTCTCAGCCATATGGGTGGCCAGGAGGTCCTCTTGTGGATCCAGACCTTCCTGACTCAGGGGTTCCTGAGGGTTGCTGCCAGTCATGTATTTGCCCAGATGGAGCCTCTTTCAAGCCACTTACCCTGAATAGATGTCCCATCAGTGGGATAGTTAGCAAAACTCTTCTTGAAGTTGGGTCTGTCCTTTTAGAGTCTCATGTCTTTACACCTGTGACTCTCTTCCTGCTTTGCTGTGTGTAGTAGGCGGTGTGAGTCAGTCATCTGCCACATCTGGAACTAAAAGAAGATTTTGCCTTTCTGAGGTTTGCTTTTCTTGTTGTTCCTTCTCCCTGCCACCTCCTCGTACCCTAAAACAGCAGTTGCTTGCATCCCATCATCACTGAACAGATCTAGAACCCAAAAGGCAGCTGGCAAGTTGCCCAGTGTACCTATGCCACCTTTTCCCATTCCAGGTGTTCTGCATCTTGGCTGGCAGCTCACGAGCTGGCTGTCGGTCCAGTCTGAGGAGAAGATCTGGGAAAATGCACTCAGCAAAATTTTTTATAACACCAAATCTCCACCTGGGTTTTAGTTTGTTGGACAGTGTTTACTGTCCACCCATACGGAAATGAACATGGATTATAGGAAGTATGTTGGATGTCCTTTGCGCCCTGATGATACGGACATATATGGAACCGCATAGAAGCTCTCAACCTTGGTTTTGCAGAGAGTTTGAAGTGATTGCAGAATTGAGGTAGACTCCAAAATAGATGGAAGTCATTAAATTCAGTACAAACGTGCTCACTGTGATCACAACAGAAATTTGGGACCACTTTACCAACTGATCAAAGGGTAGGATCAAAGGCTAGTCATTTGTTCTCACTCTTACTCCTCATCTGCTTTTGCAAAATTGATTCCATTCTCTTAGATAGTAGGATAGAAAACAACCTCCAGCTAGTAGTGATGCTTAATTAAGTCTTGATAAACTGGTTTTGGGTGCTGAGATTGAACAAGAAAGGTATAAATCACTATGACTACCACTGTAATTCGTCATTTTATAAATTTCATGTTCAGTTGTAGTTTCCTTTCTTTCCTTAACCAAGGGGCAAGGTTTTAAAATTGATGATCCACAGACTTTTCAAACTACACAGTAATTTTTACTGTTTGTCTCGAGACAAAATGGTATGTCATGTAAAAGAGATATGAACATAAATAAGTGGGTGAGATACTGTTGGCACATTTTAAAATATTTGTTCTCCCAAGTAACTTAGTAAGAATTCTTAAACTTGTATTTTAGACATGTAGTCATTTTACATAAGATGTTGATTTAAGTAAATGAGCAGAGTTGGCTTATGTAGCAACTGATATGTCTTTAAGGTATCCTTGAGATTTTCAATTCTTTCAATCAGAATAGGCCTGAAGATTGCAATTTTTAATACCTTTCCCTTCCTTTTCAATGATTTGGGGCTCCTTAAGCTATTATGTCCTTTCTCGGATAAGATAACTCACCTGGCTGTGCTGTGGCTATGTTCCACTTCTTCACCCATCACATTTGAATGGTACCTCTGGCTTGAAAGATTGAGGGAAGTAAGACTGAGTAGACAGGCATATCTCAATGTACAGAGGGCCTCAAAGTACACTCCCCACCTTACTCACCCCACACTCACTTAAGAGTCACCTTCCATCCCCTTCCCTCCTTCACTTTTTCTCTCAGAGTATGGACATTACTGGACCAAAGTGCTGGGGATAGAGATCATGGGAAGGGGGAAAGGAGGAACGGTAAAAACTTTAAGGCCCAAAAGAAGAGACTTCTGTTGGGCTCATTGGCTTCTTGACTTTTCTTTTCTTTTTTTTTTTTTTTTTTTGACTTAACCTTCTTCAAGTCTGTCTTCTCTCCGGAGGCAGGTGAGGTGAAGGATTTAAGGTACCTCACACATAGTAGGAAGTGTTTGCCACAGATGAAAATGAGGTGATAAGCTAAGGAATGAAGGCCTGATGAGGTCTTTCCTTTTAAACATATTATTCATAGTTTTTAATAGGTAATTTATTCATGTGATTTGAACATCATGAGGTATATAAAAATACACAGTGAAAACTCTTTCTCCCTTTTTTTAATTCTCATTGTCTCAGTTCCTACGCATGATGTTGACTTTTGCCCTAAGAAAAATATATTTTATCATGCAAAGGCAGTATTTTTTAATTCTCATTTTATGATGTATTCTTAAAAAAAAATTTCTAATGGTGATGATCATGTTTTTGTTGTCTTGGAACTACCGGTGGTGAATTACATTAATATGATTCCAAATATTGGACCATCCTTTGGTCATTATTCCTTAATGTACTATTGATTCCATTTGCTAGCATTTTATTTAGGAGTTTCACATTGATATCCATGAGTGATATTGACCTGTAGTTTGGGAATTCTTTTGTGGACTCTTCATCATCTTTTGGTAATAATATTATGATTACCGCATAAAAAGAATTTGTGCATGTTTCTTTTAATTGTTTTTTCCCCCCTCTGGAACAGTTTAAATAACAGTATAATTGTATTCCTTTTAAAGATTTGGTAAAATACTCCTGTGGAAGCAACTCTTTTTAGGAGCTGGCGGCGGGGACAAGGAGGACCCCTTGATAGCTTCCTCTATTTCATCTATGGAAATTAGACACTTTAGATTTTCTATCACTTTTTTTTAAATTGAAGGCAGGAAGGGGTAAGGGTAATGTTGCATGCAGCTGGGATTCACAAACCTGAGGCTCTCTTCTTTTTGGCTGCCATCAAGACAGGCTGCTTCCTCCAAATATGGCTTGTCTTTGTGATTCATCATGTAATTCATTCTCCTTTGCTTCTCTGAACCAACCAGGTCACCTCACTCCCACTTCCACCCCCACTGTTGCAGGCAAGGTCCCCTTGGAATGGACCTCTTGACTTCAGAGAGTGTATTTTTGTCATTACTTTGCGAGACCTTCCACAGCTGTGTTCTTGCCATAGTAATCTCTGTTTGGCTTCTCTCCAGTATTCCCCATGAAGCTCCTGAGTGAACTTGATTGCTTCTGGCAACCCTTAACAAATATTTTGAGTCTCTTCTAGTTTTGCCAGAAATTGAGTGTGCTTTTGGATGATTTTCAAGAGGAGAGAGGGAGAATGCTGAATTATGCAGCTATGTTCATACCAAAATTCTTTGTTGATCTTTAACGAGCACTGCTATTCCCCTGGCTCATTTTTCTTTCCTTGGAGAGTGGTAAGGTCTTTGATATAAAAGGGCCAGGAAAGCAGTCGTACTGCTTTTCATCTGGTCCACTTGAGTTTGGGATCCTGAGACATTTCCTTTTACCGTAGGGTTATGATTTCACAATCTCTCACACTTCCAGAGCCAGACTAAGAATTTGGAAGGTCCAGGACCTGAATTACACCTACCTTTTCAGCCCCTCGGAGGTGGGGGGTGTCAGATGGTCAAAGGATGAGAGGAAGTCCAGCTGACTATAAATGGACCTCCTACTGATCAGGCAACATAGGGCATCTAGACATATGGCAACAGACTGAAGGCATAGTTCGGGTAGGAATGTGGTGTCCTGAACCTTGGCTGCAATGACACAGCGTGTTGAGAGTCCACAGCGTACAACAAAGTTCTAGGCAACCAGCAAAGTCTGTCAGCACTTAGTAGGATCCAGACTCCACCACTGAGAGTGTCTGGAAAGTGGTAAAAGGTTAAAGTTCTTGGGAGTCTGGGGTTTTAGGCAAAGAGAACAAGGTTGTGTAACCATGACTGGTTTTGTGAGCATGCAACCAATGCTCAGAAGGGCCCCCCACGTGATCTGCTCTACTGTCACGGTCTTGAAATACTTAATGCTTTCTGAACAAGGAGCCCTGGGTTTTCTGCAAATTCTATAGCAGGTGTTTTGTGTAAGTCAGGATAGATCCTCGGGAATTCCTGTTTATTCTTTGCATTTCAGTTCAAACACTCAAATATATCCTCTCTTACCTTTGTGGCCTCTGGTGTGTCATCTAGTGTACCGCTGTAAATATTTAATCAGTGTAATGGTCACCAGAAGGGGAGCTTAAGGTTGGAATAATTGACCTTGGGCTCTTTCAGTTCCCATTTGTCAAGAGTAAGATGGAATTCAGAAGCTGAGGTGGCAGTAAAAGCACAGGTTACTCAACTCTAGGCATCGAGAAGTGTGGGGACAGGGAGGTGGGCTGTTGAAGACCTTAGGTGGGTGATGTAGTGTAGTTGCATGTGTGTGGTACATTGTACCTTGACTGAGCCCCTCCTACCTCACCCCGGAATCCAGGGAGGTATGACCTTGCAGTTCCCTGGAAGAATTTGAAGACAAGGAATTGTTGCAGAGGGTCAGTTTGCTCTTACTTGCCTTGTGGCTGGGTGCAAATAGCTCTGCCGTTTGCGGCCTCCTTACTGCTGTCACCCTAGGCTTTTTTTGATTCCTCCCATCCCCTCACTCTGTGGTCCACTGCAGGCTTCCTATGGGCTTATCCGGAGAGTCTTTTTATATGTGCCAGCCACCCACAGACTAGTGTAGGGGCTGAAGAGGGGCTTGTACCAAGAGCTGTGTGTCTGCCTCATCATCAAGCCCTTATTAGTCCATTTTGTGACACTTTCAGACACTTTCTATAGTTTTATCATCAGTCCCACTTTTAACCTTCCTAGTGGTCCACATTTTTTTTTCTTTAGAAACTAGATTTTTCTTGATTAACCCTCTTTTCCTAATTACTTTACCAAATAAGATGAAAATAATCCACAAATGAGTGACCAACATTCCCTCACTCTTTTAGGTACTTCCCTCTTATTCCTATGCTACCAGGTGACTTTTACATGGAAGCAGACCATGTCACCCCAAGTAGAATGATACCTCTTTCTAATTCATAAGAGATGTACATATAAATAACAGTCCCTCTCCAGAGAAACCAAAGGGTATAGCGAATGTATGGGGACATTAATTCTTCTTGACCTGTGCCAGAACATCTGAAAATCAGCCCCTGGGTACTCAGATCCTAGAACTATCTCTGGTCACATTACGCAGCCCTGAAACACATCCTCCACTGGGTGCACAGAAAAACCACAAAAGGGCCTACAGGTCTAAAGCTACCAAAATAAAAACTTAAATCCCCATATGTTTAAGACATAATAATAATGATCAGAAAAATAAATGGGAAAAAAATGGATTTAAATGTTTTGCCAAAACTCTTGCTCTAATCCTTTTTCCAGATAGAACAACATGTAATATAAAAACTGATCCTCTTCTACCTAAATACTACTCTCTGGAATTCACTCTGTCCTCCTCCTCTCACATACTTCTTTTTGGGGCTCCACCTCCTATTTTTAAGGCCTTCTTATGGAGCTGCATTTAAAATAGCCACAGCCACCCATCTTGGTCCTTTTCCTGCCTTTCCTAGGACTAGGTGCTGGGTCCAGGGCCCCTGTGGACTTCACATGAGAGTTGCTTTACATACTAAGTTCATTTGAAACTCAGTGAAAGTTCCTGTAAGGATTGGAATTTCCATGCCAGGGGCCCAGGATTTACCCTTAGGGTAGTGCTCAGATCCAGAAGAGCAGATCCCAGAGAGCAGGAGCCCTGGCCTCACTTCAGCTGTGGCTCTGGGAGATAACCTAGGTTTAGATTAGACCAGACACTCAGATATGCAATGCTGGGGTTTCATTTCTATCCTGACTCCAAAACTTTACCTTTTGTATCAGCAGTCAGTTCCCTAGGAGTTCTGGCAGTATTGTACTTCCGCACAGAACAGTTGGGGGAAATGGGATGGGAAATGATCACTTTTATTCAAGCGTTGGGGATGTTCCATATGTGCCTAGGCATCTCCCCTTGTAGATCAGGACATGTTCCCGCTGAAGTTGCACATTCATATTCCTTTCTGGGTATTTTCATCTAGTATTACAAGTGCGGAGATGACCCTATCAAGCTTGGCAAAATAACAAGAACTTTTCCATGTAAAAAACAAATTATAGATGGAGTGGAGGGAGCTAGACATGAAAACATCAGCCCACATTTTGCCTCAGGGTGGGCAGGGAGATATCAGGGTAATACCCGAACCCTGCAGGAGAGTAAACCAGATCACAGTAGACCAGCCATGCAGGGTTCTCCTACCATCCTCTTTGCACTGAAAGTGCTAAGCAATGTGGGGGTGGAAGCATGGAGGCATGAAATAAACAAAGTATAGAATTATACTCTTTTTACACTTAAAAGTGATTTATTGTAGTATGTGTTTATATCATCCAAACTAAACAGTATAATATACCCAAAATAATCTAGAGTTTTCCCATCCAAATTAAAATGACCAAGACTGAACACAGAATACAGATTTTCTAATCAGAAACTTCTTTATACTTACTAATTTATGATCCTCAATTTCATTCCCGTCACATTTTTAACAGACATATTCTCATTCAAAAATCACAAAAATTAGGTCTGTGTTCTCAGGAAACTCTGTGTGTGTGTGTGTGTGTGTGTGTGTGTGTGTGTGTGTGTGCGTGCATGCTACTACTGGAATGTTTGTGTGGAAAATGTTAAATGGGTTTGAATGTTTCTTTCCTTTAGTATATGCTGATTCACTAGGAGTTAACTTATTTAAAAATTATTAAGGATTTTTTTTTCTGTTCTACCATAAATTCTCAACCAGTAGATTAAAAACTACAGAATTGTCTGAGTAACAATGCTATTATGAATTGGATTTTATTTTAAAATGTTGGTTTTGCATTTGCTATTTTATGAAATGATTGTTTCCCTTATTTATAAGTAGGCAACCGGAAACAACATCAAAATTTCTATAATTGAAACAGGATAGTAATATTCTTGAAGCACTGGCCCCTTCAGCAAAGAAGAGATTGACTTGACCCACATTATTCATTTTAGGAAGAATGTTTTGAACTGGGTATCTCTGAGATGGATCCATTCAGAGCATCCTTGAAACTAGGGTCAGACCCTAGACCACATTGAATTCACCAAAGAAAGTGACCATGAGAGGTGCATTGGGCAATAAGTCTGTATTCAGGCTTTACCTGGCACATTCTAACTGTTCTGTTGGCTGTGTTTTCCACTTGGAACCGTTAGCACAGAAAAGCTTATTGTATATTAATAAATATTCAAGACATATGTTTCAGATTCTTATGTAAATTCTATGAAAATCTATTCTGCTCACATTTATTTGTAACTACTATGTCCACTAATTGAAAAGATATTTGACTTATAAGAGCCTCAAATTCCTTGCTTCCCAATTCAAAACATGTTGTTTTACTCCATCCTCTGTCATTTCCTTTCTGTCTTAGAGGAGGATATAGATGTTCACCTTGTTCCCTCTGATCCTGTTCCCTCCTGCCTCCTTGGGGGCCTTCATCCATCCATCATCACTCCCTACTTTCATCCCTCTTTTTCCACCAGACGCTTCTCCCGAGTCCGTAAACAGGGACACTTCTCACTGATCCTAGAAGACAAAGCATCACAAACTTCACTTTCTCCTTCAAACAGTTCTTTATTCCTCATTTATTTTTCAAATTTATTAAAATAGTAGTATTTTCACTGTTCCACTTCATTTTCCACATGCTCTTTAATCCCCGGTAATGAGTTACTGTTCCCACTATGCCCTGGAATCTGGAAGATTCACACCAGTGGCCACATTAAAACCCGTCGTGGGTGCAGGTGCTCACCCTCCTCACCCTCCCTTCAGAATCTGATCTTCTCTTTCCTTGAAATGTGCTTCACCTTGGACCTAGGCCTCTCCCAGTCTGCCTTCGACTTTTTTTGATTTCTCCTTCTCTATCTCTTCTTCCTCCCTCTTCACGCGTAGGTGGGATTTTTAATTGGGCTCCTTTTTCCTTCCCCTAAAGCTCCTCACCTCTGAGATGTCATCCAGAATCGGAGTTTCTGTGTCTCCTCTGTGTGATGACCTCCTGATCTACCTTTCAGTGCCCTTCCTCTCTCTAGAGTCCTTGTATCTTGAGAGCCTGCTGACCTTTTTCACCTGACACATTCAAAA
Organism: Ursus maritimus; assembly: GCF_017311325.1. Classification (NCBI taxonomy): domain Eukaryota; kingdom Metazoa; phylum Chordata; class Mammalia; order Carnivora; family Ursidae; genus Ursus; species Ursus maritimus. The sequence goes on from NW_024425563.1 coordinate 84,663,923, forward strand.
CTGAACCCACCAACCATCTCCCCTCCCAAGCTACCAGCCCCGTTGCATTCCTAGTCCTGCTGACGCCACCATCATCGCAGACCCGGAATCACTAGGATCAGCATTGGCTGCTCCCTCTCCCTTGACCCGCTTGTCAAGTTAATTTTCACGTGCTGTTGGTTTTACTTCTGCAGCAATTCTTGCAGGTGTCTTTTTTTGTTGTTGTTGTTCTCCCCACCGCTGTCCAAATTCAGCTATTACAGCCATCTCCTGACTACTCTCTTCTCCTGGTCTCTTACTTCTCTACACCATCCTAGAGACCTGTGCTACCAGTAAGGAGCCATTGTTCACAAGTGCTATTGAGCACTTGAAATGTGGGTAGTCCCAAGTGAGATATTCTGTGGGTGTGAAATCCATACCTGATATTGAGTACTTAATTCTGAAAGAATAGTGTAAAATAGCTCATCAACAATCTTGATATTATTATGTGTTGAAATTATAATATATTATGATATATTAAAATTAATTTTATCTTTTTTGTGGTGACTAGAAAGTTTAAGATTAAATTAGGTGGCTTTATTTCTACTAGGTAACATCTTCACAGCACACAGTGAAGCTAATGTTTTTTTCCAGCAACTTTAATAGCTTCTCATTACCATGAAATGATATTGGCAGTAGAAGGAATAACTAACATATATTATTTTGCAAAATGCTTTCACATAAGTGCCTCCTTTAGTATCGAATCCAAATCTTTTAGTTCAACATTCCATGCCCCAAACCATCAGGTCCCAACCTATGTTTTTCATTCATTCATTCATTCAGCAGATATGCATTATCCACTGTATTCCGTGTTTGTACCCTCCATATTAACACCTTGTCTGCCTCGTACTTCCCGTCCATGCCCTTTGCATTCCCAGCCCTCTGTTTATGTTTCCTCTACTTAGTACTCCCTTCTCCTTTTCATGTGTCCATATCTTCACATCCTTCACTATCTGTAATAAAATCTTCCCTGCCAGAAAAATACACCTCTACCTGACCCCCAATTCCCTTAACACTGTGCAGTATGTGCAAGTTATTCTGAAATCCTCAGAAAAATCATGCTTGCTTGATCCCCTTCCTCTTTTAAAATCCATAGCCAGTATTACCGTTGGTTTCCCAGTGTGTCACCCTGTTTCCTCTGTACTTCTTGCTATCCTATGGCATTTCTTCGGTTCAAAGCACTCCTTCTCAGGGGTGGCTCAACCCCTTCCTCTTCTACCCCTCACCAGCCACACCGTCGCTATCCTGTTTGGATTTTCCCAGCACTTTTATATGAGCAGGTTTCATTTTATTTTGTTGTCAGTACACACCAGACAATCTGTGTATGTTATTTCATTTAATCCTCATTTATTACTTCACTCTGAGACAATAAATTAATAGTCTGAAATTGCATAGCTAGTAAATGGAGGAACCAGGATTTTAAACAAAGTCATACTCGTTCCAAAGTCTGTATTTAGCCATTAACCTGTATTCCTTTAACTTAAATGTAATTGAATCCATGCCCTTGAATATGTGTCTCGTCATCACTGCTAGATGCTGAGCCCACTGAGGGCAGGAGCAATGCAGGTAGGATATGAATACAAACCATTCCTGGAAAGGGATGGAGGGGAAACTTAGAAAAATTGTAGCCTAAGTTCTTATAAGCTTTTCAGGTCTTATAAGCTTTTCCAAATTATTTCCCAAATGTCATTTCTGCTTCTTTATAATATAAAATTCAAGACCTAAATGAAGAACAAGGTCCCTTTGTCCCTTTTGCTCAATCTATCATTCCTCCCCAAACATCTCCCCGTCTCCCTAGAACCAGATGAAATTATCCCTTAGCCTATTTTGTGGTTAGAGACTCTGGTTGTTATAGGTGATTTACTGGGTGGCTGAAGTGCCAGGAGAGAGTGGAAGACTAGATTATCTGATTCCCATTATTATGGTCATCAAGTATGATTGACAAAGCAAAAAACAAAAGCATTTTCCCCAGAGCATGTTTTGTGCATTTACAGTGTTTATTTATGTGTCAGAACAAAACATTGCAAATTGACTAAATAAAGAATATTCTTAGGTTTCAATTCCCAAAAGTAAAATTTCTTTTTGAACATTATTAATTAAAAAAATAAACACACGTAATATGAAGGTATATATGTATACACACATATATATGTGTGTATATATATGTATATGTATACATATAT